>NC_069689.1:2131818-2436363 GCF_023699985.2 Odocoileus virginianus | reverse complement strand
ACTATCCCAGCCCACCTGCTGCTTCCCTTAGGGCCCTGCTCCCTTGCAGCTCCCAGCTCAGCTGACGATGCACGAAGGTGCTTAATCAGTGTTGCTCCTTGAGGTGTGTCCTAAGGTGAGATCATGAAGTCATTGCTTTCTTTAACTATGGGTCAAGCATCCATCATCCATCTAAGTGTGTGCCATGCCCCAAGCTGTGTTGTTGGTATGAGGACTCAAAGGTTTTAAAATAAAATACAGGGCCCCACTGTTCTGAATCTGGGGTCTAGCCCACTGGGGGTGACCTCACTCTCGTCCCCGGTCTTTTGCATCAGAACCTTCCTTCAGGACCCTCTCATGCCCCACCTCCTCCAGGAAGCTCTCCTAGACACTCTGGCCTTGCCTGCCTGTCAGCGTTTTGGCTTAGACCAGGTCACCCTGTTCCACACCAACCTGGAGGGGCTCTCTGTGCGTAGGGTGAGTGGCAACCATGACAACATGGGTCGCTTCCTTGTTGCCATGGAGACTGTGAGCTTGTGTGTGAGGTTGGCACCTGGCAAAGCTGGCTTGGCTATTCCACGTGGGGGCTGGAAGCTCATCTTCCAAGGCCCATCTGCCACTCGGGGAGGGGGGTAGCCCTGTGCCTCCTCATGGCCAAGCCCCCTGTCTCCCATGGGATGCTTATTCTCAGCCTCTGAGGATGAGTGGAGGGGGCTGAGGGTGCATAGACTGAACGGGGTGGAGGAGGAGGACCAAAGCCAAGGGCTTCTGTGACCCCAGAAATAGCCCAGTGAGAGCTGAGAGGGGGCAGCCGTCCAGACACCCCCACCCCTGCCGCCTGAAGACAGAGCATTTCTGCGTCATCCCCTGACCTCAGATTGGCCAGAAGGTCTGAGACTCAGCCACAAACATTGAGATGAGGTTATTCTGGCCTTCAGGTGACTTTTAGCGCTCACCTCCTTCACACATGAGCTCAGCAAGCATCTGCTGGGCAGTGGCAATGAGGGACACACAGATAAGGTCCCCAGCTCAGGGAATTCCCACAAGCTCTTTCGGTGCCTTTTAAAGAAGCACTAGGTGGGTGCAGGCGGCTTATCAGTATTGCCTAAAGCACACGTCCAACCCTGCAGAAAGCTCACCTTGACTCTCCTTCTGACCTTGGGGCCTTTGCTCTGACTGATGCCCTCATGTTTCTCCTGTGAATTCTGCCTGAAATACTGCCTCCCCCAGAAAGCTGTCATCTCCCGCTCTTGCTCACCCTGCCCCGGGTAGGGCGCTGAGTGCTGCACCACCCGTGGAATCTGCCAGGGTCGGGATTCAGGAAAAGAAGGGGGATCGAGGCAGGGCTGGGGTCAGTTTCCTGTGCATCTGTTTGTATTGGGTTGGCCAAAATTTCTTTCCGATTTTTCCATGTTATGAAATACCCAACTGAATTTTTTGGCCAACCCAATAGTACCTGTGAGCAAGGACAGCCCCCACTTGAATCCTTAAACGCTTATGTCCCTGCTTCGCCCCCAGTTGTCAAGCCTAAGACACTGCTTTCCTCTCAGAAGGGTTTTTTTGTTTTTTTTTCCCATCATCTCTCTTCCTCTGAGCTCAGAGAAAGAAGGTATCACTGAGGATACTGCAGTGAGAGAGGGGGCCCCGGTTCTTATCAGGGCTCCTCCTCCTCTAAGGAGGTCAGCCTCCAGCCTCCAGCAGGGGCGTGGGGCAGTGAGGGGAGCTGGGAGGAAGGAGCCTCGTGGCTGGCAGGGGGCAGGGGTGAGGATGGCAAAGCAGGGGTCATGAGATGGTGTGGGTCACATGGTGGGACAGAAGTACAGAAGGAGACACTTCTGGAAATTCAAACTGTCTGAAACAGAATTCTGGGCTGAGTGTCCCGAGAGCCAGGTTGCAAAGGGCAATGGGAAGAGTTAACAGGCGGACACTGGGGACTGACAACAGAGGGCAGAGGCCTGCAAGGGGTTCCCAGCCTTGACACATGGTGGAGACACAGGAGAGCAGTTGTTGTTCGGTTGCTCGGTTGTGTCCGACTCTTTGTGACCCAGTGGACTGCAGCACGCCAGGCATCCCTGTCCTTCACCATCTCCCAGAGCTCGCTCAAACTCATGTCCACTGAATCAGTGATGCCATCCAACCATCTCATCCTCTGTCGTCCCCTTCTCCTATTGCCCTCAATCTTTCCTGGCATCAGGGCCTAATAATGAGTCGTCTCTTCGCATCAGGTGGCCAAAGTACTGGAGCTTCGGCATCAGTCCTTCCAATGAATATTCAGGGTTGATTTCCTTGCAGTCCAATGGGCTCTCAAAGAGTCTTCTTCAGCACCACAGTTCGAAAGTCTCTGGGAAATCTTGGTGATGATTTCTCTGAGTGGTCTGAAGTTGAGCAAGGCCTTGGGGTTTATTGAGTATTGAGTTTAATGCACTGGGCTGTGATCCTGGGGACAATGGGGAGAGGAACCAAGCGTTCACTAGGCTCTTATTTCAGTGCAGTGATAGACAATGTGTCAGCCTAGGATGACAACAGGAACACGTGCTCAGAAGAGACAGAAGGGAGAGCCAGGCAAAGATGCTGCACATAGGGAATTAGCATGTGCAAAGGCCCTGGGGCAAGAGGGAACACGGTATATAGGAGAAACTGGCCAAATGACTGGGCAAAGAACAAGGGTAAGAGATGAGGAGTGAAGTAGGAGGGAAGGAGGTGATGGGGCAGGGACTAGGGTGGTGGCAGTAAGAGGCGGATGGATAGATTTGGGAGGTGAATAAGGGAAGGTGATGCAGGGGGAGGTGTGCGTAACCTGGTAGGCGGTGGTACCTTTGCTGAGCAGGGAGCCCCGTGGGAGGAGCAGGTGTGCAGGGTGAAGAGCCCAGTTTCGGACACTCTGAGTTGTCTGTGAGATGTGAGGGCCAAAGGGAAGTGAGGACCAGTAGGTTGCAGGAGGGGTCTGGGCAGGATGTAGTCACGTTGTGGGTGAGGGCTGGGGTGTAGAGACGTGGCCGTGCTGGGCCTAGAGAGGCTCTAACCGTAAATGGGGAGACTGAGGCAGGAGATGCATGTGCGAGAAGGAGGTGTAACCACTGGGGAAGTGTCAGTTCTGTCAGAGTCCTGACCTCTCCACCCCCTACCAAGGCAGGTGGGGTCACCCTGCCATCACCCCTTCCTTCCTCTGGTAAGAAGCAGAAGGTTACACCTCTTACCAGTTGTGCAGCCATGGTCAGCTTTGTCACCTCTCTGACCTTTGTTTTTCTCATCTGTGAAATGGGGCTAATGATGGTGCCCTCCCTGCCTGGCAGAGTTGTGAGTGTTAAATAATGAGGCCAGCACTGGAACGTACCTCAGCAGCACCCAGGGGCTTGTTGAAACAGTGTGCTAGGCCCCACCTCTGAGCTTCGGCTCCCGGAGGACAGCAGTGGAGCCCGAGAAGCTGGCTTCCAAGAAACTCCCAGGTGATGCTGCTGCTCTGCTGGGCAGCCTCCTGTGTCCCCATGGGAGGAGGGAGCCCCTTGTGAAGTCTGCCTTGCAAGGATGGTGAGGAGATGCTGGCGGGTGAAGTCACATGTGGTGCTAGTGGTGAAGAACCTCGCTGTTAATGCAGGAGACAAAACAGAACGCGGGTTTGATCCAGGAAGTGAATTGCAATTTGGTCCAGGAAGATCCCCTGGAGGAGGGCATGGCGATCCAGTCCAGGATTCTTGCCTGGAGAATCCCATGGACAGAGGAGACTGGAGGGCTACCGTCCATAGGGTTGAAAAGAGTCATACACGACTGAAGCGGCGCAGCACGCACGCTCACAGGCATGCAGGCGGGTGGGCGGGGCTGTATCGCTGGGTGTCATGTGGTCATATGGCCACCAGGGGGCAGGCACGCTGCTCTGCAGAGGGATGCAGCCAGTGACCGGACGCCTCACCCGGCAAGCTTTGGCGTGTGTGTGTGTGTGTATGTGTGTGCATGTGTGTGTGTCGTCAGTCATGTCTGACTCTTTATGACCCCATGGACCTGTTAGGCTCTTCTGTCCGTGGAATTCTCCAGGCAAGAATACTGGAGTGGGTTGCCATTCCCTTCTCCCAGAGATCTTCCTGACCCAGAGACTGAGCCCAGGTCTCCTGAATTGCAAGCAGATTCTTTACCCTCTGTGGTTCAGATAGTAAAGTGTGTGTACAATGCAGGAGACCTGGGTTCAATCCCTGGGTCGGGAAGATTCCCTGGAGAAGGAAATGGCAACCCACTCCAGTACTCTTGCCTAGAAAATCCCATGGACGGAGGAGCCTGGTGTCCATGGAGTTGCAAAGAGTCAGACACGACTGAGTGACTTCACTTTCACTTCTTTCTTTACCCTCTGAGCCACCATCAGCCTCACTGGCTGTGGTTCCTCAGGTGGCCTGCTGAGCAAGGAGCGGCGGCATATTTTTGCCTCCTTTGGTAAAGGGCCATAGTCAGAGCAGAGAATTTTACCCTTGAGTGTAGACAAGCCTCACTTCAGAGCCAGTCAGCAACCTCCACACACCGTCTCTGTGCACTTGGAGACTCGGCACCCACCAGCCCACAGGGCTGTAGGGGGTGCCAGGAAGGGAGCCCAATCTAGGGGGCTGCTTCAAGGGGACGCCTCCAACCTGAAGGTGAATTCAGTGGGCGTTTCTGATGGGGGGGGCGTGTGGTAAGCTCTTAGGTGGGGCATTTAGAAGGTAGAGCTCAGGCCAGGTTCAGGGGCCTGGGGGACCCCCAGGACTGGTCAGGCTGTGCAGATGTGGGCTCAGGGGAGGGTAGCACAATGACAGCAACGCTTGCAGAGCATCTGCTTTGCACCAGGTCTTAAGAGACGTTTATGCATATAAATTCATTTAACCTTCACAACTGTTTTGCTTGTGATATCATTATCCCCATTTTATAGAAGGGAAAACTGAGGCATAGAGAGGCTAGGCCATTTGTCTAAGGTCATACAGAGAGTGTGTGGCACAGCTTGGAATGAACCCAGGCATCTGGCTCCAGGGTCTGCTTCTAACACACATGGAAGTCGAGGGCAGGAAGCTCTAGCCAGGTTCCTTACCTGGGATTCCAAGCCACCTCCCTCCTCTGCCAGGAGTGGGAGCTCGCCCCTCAGAGAGGCCCCTGCTGGAGAGCGGATGGGTTGGGAGATGCACTTTCCCATCAGTCCTCTTCTGACCAAGGTGCCCCTTACCCATCAGCACCAGACAGGGCTGGGTCCTGAGAGAGCTCCGACATCTTAGCTCAGACCTCACCTCTGTTCGTAGCTCTGGGTGACAGCCCCCTTGGCAGGACTGCCAGATAAAATATAGACTGTCCCATTAAGCTTCAGATAACACATATTTTAAAAAGGTAAGTATGTTCTATATATTACATGGGCCATGTTTACATTCAAAGCTTTTGTTGTCTATCTGAAATTTGAACTTAACTGGGTGTCCTGTATTTTTATTTATGCCACCTGGCAACCCTACGCTCGGCGTCACCTCCACACTTGCCATGTTTAGCCAGCTCCTTCCCTTGGCTTCCTCCTTGGTGTCCTCCCTGGAGGGGGCAGCTCCTGCATGTCTGATTCAGACTGGTGCCTCCTGACACCTCCTCCTGGGTTTTCTCAAGCTCAGCGCACCCTGAAGTAACCCCCCATATCCTCTCCTGGGCCCTCTCGAGGTGTCACCCCCATCCTCTCAGCCACCAAGCCAGGGGCCAGGGAGCCAGCCCTCCAGCTTCTCGCTGTGCTCAACTGTGCACCCCGTCCTTCCTGCCCGAAGGCCCCTCCAGCTCTCCCCTTCAGCACCTCTGCCCCGTTTGTCACCATCTTCCCCTGCAGCCGCCCTTCATCTCCCTCCAAGAGGTTCTCAGGCGCCCTGCCAGGTCTGAACCCCACCCTCTCCTGCTTCAGTTCATCTGGGAGAGGACTATGGGGGAGGGGCCCCAGGAGAGGGGGAGGGCCTGAAGATGTGCAGAAGCCGAGAGCATTGGGGGGCGGGGGGGCGGGCGTCGATTGCTTTGTAATTTCCAAAGAGAGGCTTTGCATTCCAGAAATCCCAGCTTGAGTTCTGAGTCAGAGTGAAGGTCCCCTGGGTCTAGGTCAGCGTGTATGAGTGACCCAGGGTCCTCCCGCCAAAATAAAATCCCTGGGCCCAGCCAGGACTTCAGGTCCCCCTTCACTGTCCTCCTACCGACCCTGGTCTTTCTGTTTTGCAGCTCCCTGAGGGCCTCCTTTGACTCTCTCAAGCAGCGTAAGTCCCGCCTGTTCCCCATCCTGGGCTGCAGGGGGACAGGACCTTCGGGGAACACCAGATCCCCACCGATGGGGACGGGTGGATTCTGGTTGGGAACTGAGGCTGGTGGAGGACTTGGGGGTGACAGAGACAAGCTGTGGGGCTGGGGCTAGGCTGGTCCAGGCAGGGGCGAGTGTGTCACTGGTTGGGGCCCATCAGGTCTGATGCCAAGGACCAGTGTCCTTACTCTGCCCCCAGAAATGGAGAATGTGGGCAGCTCCCACATCCAGCTGGCCCTGGCCCTGCGTGAGGAGCTGCGGAGCCTGGAGGAGTTCCGTGAGAGGCAGAAGGAGCAGAGGAAGAAGGTGAGGCGGGTGCTGGGGGGCCCAGTGGGAGACTGCGGTGGTCACTGCAGGGGTAATGGAGGCTGGCCTCTCATGATGGAGGGCGGGGCAGCACCCCAGGCTTGGGGGTGATGGTGGTCTGGAGGAGAGAAGAGTGTGGACAGAGGCCTGGCGCTGGAACCAGGGCCCAGCTCTCCAGCCTGAAGGCCCCCCCGGGCTCTTCCCACTGAGGTGTCTCATGCCAAGAGCGAAGGGCATGGGCCTTTTCGATCATCCCGTTATAGCAGGCTATGGAGGGTATGTGGCAACTTGGGAGTATCCAAAGGAGGCAACCTAAGTTAGGGAGTCACCAGAAACTGTGCTTATCTGGGAGAAAGGAAGACCTGGGGGCTGTCACTGCAGCCACTCTGCAGGGCTGCCTGAGGCCGAGGTGGACAGAGCTTGCGGGGAATGGGCAGTGTTGAGCTTGCCCTAGCATCCCAGGGTATTCTTCACCATCTGCAGGGGACAGCTGTCCCTCAATGCATGGAAAGGAAGTGAGGTTCCATCGTGGGAGGTATGTAAACAGAGACTGGAGGTGACTTGTCAGAGAAGCTGCAGAATTTGGATGAGAAGTGGGGTTGGTACCCCGTGTCCCAGTGCCCCCTCCCAAGCCTGAGACTCTGATTGGCTGAGTATGTGGCCCTCTGGGAAGGCAGGTGTGGACACAGGATCAGCCTCTCAGGGCCTCAGTGATGAGGGTGGAACTTGGACAGGGTGGGAGAGGCCAGCACGCAGAAACACTTCTTGGAGAGGGAGCATCTTTGTACACTGTCCAAAGAATTGAAAATGGAAACTTCTACACAACTGACTCATGAAGGGGAAAAAGAGCAACAGTTCATGCCTGGGGCCAGCCTGGGGCTGGGTGTCCTGGCCAAGCCACTTACCCCCTCTCTGCCTCAGTTTCCCTCTTGCAAGATGGGACGCTTATTCCACCTCCCGAGCTTCAGGGACCCAACCCAGAACCAGGCCCCTCTCGGTCTTCACAGGCAGGGTGCCGGCTCCGATGAGTGACTCTGACCACAGAAATTTCACGTGGCTGTACTCTCTGTCTGCCCACCTGGGGCCTGAGGCTTTCGGGATTCTAAATTTGGGTTCCTGAGCAGACAGTGGGCCCTCAAAGCCCACCCCCACACATCAGCCCAGCCTTGAGGTGCTGGAGCAGGTGACCTCTCTGAGCTGGGACTTGCCTGCAGAGCATCTCCGAGGCCCCGGGATGGCTATTTCAAGCTTTCCTGTGGCCGGTGAGGCTGTGATGTCTGCAAAAGCTATTTCGGACAGAGCGACACCTTCTACAGTGTGGCTGGGGTCCCCACGGGTGTGATTGCTATGTGTGGTTACAGAGGCTTGTGAGTGAAGGACAGTGTGTGTGCATGCGCATGTGTGTGTAGGCTGGGTATTCTCTGGCTAGCGACCAAGTCCTGGCTGGGCGGGCTAGTTTGCAGGGAGAGGATACCTGGGGTGCATCCATGCCCCGGGCTCCTCTAGCCTTCTGTTGGGAGCAGCAGTTGTGAGAGAGCAGGCTGATGGAGGGGGAGGGCATCTCTCACTGCCCCCTCAGAGCCAGGAGGGGAGGCTGGGCCTCCTCCCAGGGACACCCCGTCCTCTTGGCCTAGGGGAGCGTCCTGACACCCCCACGCTCAGAGCCTCATGTCCCCTGCAGTACGAGGCTGTCATGGACCGTGTCCAGAAGAGCAAGCTGTCGCTGCACAAGAAGGCCATGGAGGTGAGCCTGGAAGGGGCGGCCGGGTTTGGGGTGTGGATCCCAGGAGCCCTGGGACCGGGTTGGCCTCAGGCTTCCATCCAGCAACAGGCACAGCGGCCTGTCGGGTTCCTGGAGCTGCAGATCTCTGTCCCTGGTGTGGAGGCCCCCTTTTCATCTACAGCCCCTGGCAGGGAGAAGGGAGGTCGGGCTCAGGAGCCTCACCCTGGGGCCCCCAAGTCACACGCCTCCACACCCACAGTCCAAGAAGACGTATGAGCAGAAGTGCCGGGATGCAGACGATGCTGAACAGGCCTTTGAGCGCATTAGCACCAACGGTCAGCAGAAGCAGGTGGAGAAGGTGCGTGGAGTCACTGAGGCGGGCTGATGTCATGGGGCTGGGGCAGGGCAGGAAGGGGTGCCGCAGACACCCCCAGGCAAGGTTTCCTAGAATCTCAGGGTCTAGATGGACGGTTTGATCCCCTTTGCCATCTCCAGGCTGCACCCAATGACCCAGTCCTCAGAGCAGACCCATTGCAGCCCAGGCCCAGAGCTCACAGGGCCGTGAGAGCAGACGCTAACCCTCACCCAACTCTTCAGAGAAGGGCTCAGTAGGCCCATGTCCCAGAGAGGAAACAGGCCCAGTGGTGGTGAGTGACTTGTCCAAGGTCTCAGAGCCATGCAGGAACAGAGAAAGGACCCCAAACCCAGGTTGTCCAGAACCCAAGCTCTTAACGACTCTGGCCTCTTGGCCAGGGTGGGAATGTCAAAGCTCCCAGGACCCAAGAACACATTTGGCCCATTGCACAGACAGGAAAGCTGAGGCCCAGAGAGGGCAGGGGCCTGAGGTCAGTTGGTGGCGGCAAGTCAGGGACAGAGCCCAAGCCCCAACCAGCAGGTCCAGCAGTGGCTGTCTAGCCCCAGGGCCTGGCCCTGGTCTACACTTCTTCCTCTGGGTCTCCAGGTCTAGTTTGCACATGTGTCTGCATGACCAGGTTTCTGTTTTATTCCTGTTTTATTGGAAACAGCCTGTGGTCCTTTGTGGGGTGAGGCTGGAGTTAATGATGGAGCTTGCCCACAACTGGTTCCAGAGTGTCCCCTTCAGGGTTAGCATCTGCTCGCCCTGCCCTGTGAGAGGGGGCCAGGGAGGGTGTGACAGACGCCCTTCAGGGTGGCCCAGGGAGGCCAGGAGCCCAAGGTCTGGGCTGGGAGGTGCTCGGGGCCGGGCCTCAGGGCCGCTTTCCCTCTGCCTCCTCAGAGCCAGAACAAAGCCAAGCAGTGCAAGGACTCAGCCATGGAGGCAGGTAAGCGGCTAGCCCACCTTCTCAGCTTAGGGAGTGGGGCAGCCTGGACAGCACACTTCCTTCACCCTTGGGACACAGTCCCATACTCCTCACTCTTGCTTCCTTATGCAAGTAAAACGAAAAATTTGTTTTCTCACATTTGCCAGCACTGTTCATGGTGCTTTGCGTCTTTTAACTAATGCTCACAAACAATCTTATGAGGTGTTCACTGTTACTATCCCCCTTTCTTAACAGGTAAGGAAACTGTGGCACAGAGAGGTTATTTAACTTGCCCAAGGTCACACAGCCAATAAGTGGTGTAACTGTATTTGAATGCAAGCCATCTGGCTCCAGGGCTCAGGACTTTCATAGCCACTGATCGAGGGAGACAGGCCCACTCATTGCACATATACCTCTCTCTCTCATACACACTGAGACACATCACAGCCTTCTCTGGGCATCTGTCTCGTCTATCCTCCTCCTGATGCCAGAAGATCCCAACACCCCTCATCTCTGCTGACACAGCTCTGCCTTCTGCCACACCGCCTGTCCCAACACCCAGGTGCTCTCTTGGCTGTGGGGCACAGAGCTCACGGTCCAAGCCCGCTGGCTTCCCAGCCCACCAGCTCCCAAAGCTCCCCTTCACCCTCCTCCAGGGCTGCCCGCTCTGAGCCTCAGCTTCTCATCTAGAAGGTGGGACGGTGAGAGGCCCAGACTCTGACCTTAGGCTCTGCCGCAGCCCGAGGTAGCTGGAACACAGTGGGCACTGAGTGCCTCTCCAAGGGCGGTACCGGGGTGAGGGGCCCTGATGAGCATTCACCTGCGGCTCCAGCCGCCAGGGCAGGTCTCTCCAGGGAGGAGGAGGGCACAGAGGGGGCACAGGGGTGGGCTGGCCTCCCTGAGGACCCCCTGCACTTCCAGAGCGGGTGTACAGACAGAACATCGAGCAGTTGGAGAAGGTGCGGAGCGAGTGGGAGCAGGAGCACCGGGCCACCTGCGAGGTGAGGGACCCCTCGGCGCGGAGCTGATGCCCGTCCCCACTCTGGCCGCTTCATGGGGGAAGAGGGGCAGCGGTGGGGGAAAGCCATCCTTCCTTCATTCGTTCACTCATCCGCTCACTCCAAGGCCCTCCCCAGGGAGCTCCTGCCTGGCTTTGTGCTTGGAGTCCCTTTCTGCAGGCAGGCAGGCATCCTTTGTCCCTTTTGGCTGAAGCTGCAACTGAGGCTTGAACAGAACCCATAGCTTCCCTGGGCTCTGCTGATGAACAGGGCCTGGGAGACAGGATTCAGGGTCCAGTGCTCCTCTTAAGACACACCCCAAGGATGTGGTAGAGTCTGGGGAAGGGCAGGGGGTACAGTCCCACAGGCAGCTCAGCTTCCCAGAAGCCTCAAGGGCTGGCACAGAGGTGGGGGTGGGGACCCCAGCCTTTAGGCTTCCTTTAGGCGTGGCTTCAGCAGGCGGGGTCTGGCTGGTCGACTCTAGCTGAGCTGGGGGTGGGGCCTGGCCTGGCCCAGCCCTCCAGTGATCCCCATCTCTCCCCAGGCCTTCCAGCTGCAGGAGTTTGACCGGCTGACCATCCTCCGCAACTCCCTCTGGGTGCACTGCAACCAGCTCTCCATGCAGTGCGTCAAGGACGATGAGGTGGGGGCTGAGGGCAGGGAGAGGGTGGGTGGGGGGCGTGAGGGGAGGGCAGCCTCCGAGCGACCCTGCAGCCAGGCCCGCCTGAGCCTGTGAGCAGGCCTTAGTCCTCTGTCACCTGAGGACTGTCATCTGAGGAGCCTCAGAGTCTCCGAGCCCAGCACCAAGCCTCTGCCCCAGGCCCCAGAGACAGGGAGCTCAGTACTGTGCAGGCCACAGCCTCTTAGCCTGGAAGATGTGCTTTGCTGTTACCCTGGCGTCTGCCCTCTCTGCTCGCCCCTGCTCCAAGGCCTCCGCTCTTCTATCAGAGCCCCAGAGCTCTATTCCCTCTGCTGGGAAGGGAAGGGGAGGGAAGGCAGACATAGCCCCTTAGAGGTTTGCAGAGAGGCTGGGAGACCCTGGGGTTGCCCTGCTCCAGGCCTGGTGCTTGCAGGAGCCAAGGTTCAGTCCCTCTTCTGTCCCCAGACATTTCCAGGGTGTCCTGGCTCCCCCCACCTTACTGAGCTCTATGTGCCGGGTGGGCCTCCCTCAGGAGAGAGGGGCATCTCCCCGCCAGGGGCCTTGACCTCTGCTGATGCAGCCCTCGCTGTCTGTCTCTCTCAGCCCTGACTCCCTGATCCCATCACTGTTACCTGCCTCATCCTTTCTACCCGTGGGTGTGGAGTTTTGGGGGCTTTCCCCCCAAATGACTTGAGCCCACCTGGTGGTCTCACTGTAGCAGAGAAGGGAGTATGGGTTCTGAATCCTCTCATGCTGGATCCAAAGCCCAGCACACTGACTTCAATTCCTGCTTTGTGACCTTGGGCAAGTCACTCTCCGGAGCTTCCTCACGTATAAATGAGGAAGTCCTATCTCCCACAGAGGATGGAGAGGAATGCAAAGGATGCAAAGGAATGTGCACACACGAGGTGTTCAGGAAACAGGAGAAGCTGGCAGCCAGGGCTCTAGCCCCTCAGGCAGGCCTGGGGCAGTTACACCTCAAGGCCCCTGGTGAGGGTTCAGACCCAAAGAGGGGGGCAGGCTTGACAATGTGGGCATGGAGGTGAAGCCTGGCCCCTCAGCCTCCGCCCCCTCCCACCCCCAGCTCTATGAAGAGGTGCGGGTGACGCTGGAAGGCTGCAGCGTGGACGCCGACATTGACGGCTTCATCCAGGCCAAGAGCACGGGCACCGAGCCCCCAGGTGAGGCCCACCAGTGGGCAACATGGCTGCTGGGTCCAGGTCCCCTTCCCTGGAAGGCCTGGCCCGGGTTCTCTGAGCCTTAATTGCAGACAGAAGCAGGGCGGCTCACAGCTCCCTTATGAGTGCCAGGCCCGGGGGAAGGTCAGGGACAGGGCGTCCCCTCCCTGGCCGCGTCCTTAGTGTGCTGCCTCCTTGAGAGGGAGGATGGGCAGGGCCTGGGAGCACTCTAACACTCAAGGGGAGGCGGGGGTAGGGAGAGGCAGGAGCCTCCTCAGAGCCCCCACTCCATTCCACGGTTTGGCATCGCTAAATCTTGAGTCTAGAATGTTCGATCTTGGTGGTACCCACAGTGGGATCTCTCAGGGAAGTGATGGGGGGGCCCCCTCCTCAAGCACCAGGGCAGGCCAGGGCCAGGATGGGAAGGTGGGGCCCTAGTCTGGGCCTCCGGAGGGGGAGAGGATGAGGTGTCAAAGGGCACAGGTCCCGCCTGCCCCGCCCTCGTCACCCTGGGCCTCTCGCACCTGTCACCTGCAGCGCCGGTGCCTTACCAGAACTACTACGATCGGGAGGTGGCCCCATTGTCCAGCAGCCCTGGCGTCCAGCCATCCTGTGGTATGATAAAGAGGTGAGCGCCTGCTGGACACCCCCGGCTGGGACACACAGCGGGGCCAGGGGGAGGCGGGCTGCCAGGAAAGGGCAGCCCCTCCTCCTGCAACTGGCTCTTTCCCACGTATTTACCGGGCACCTAGTGTGTGCCTGGTCCAGGGTCTAGGTGCAGGGCACTCTTGGGGGACAAGACAGACTCAATCTAGCCTCAGGACACCCTCAGCCCAAGGGGAGCCAGGCGTTAAACAGTCGTACCCTGCTTATTCACTAGCAACTGTGCTGGGAGACTCCAGGCGGCTCACCCCTTGAGCTCTACTGCTGGCCTGGTTGGAGTCTCAGACTGTCAGGCCCCTCACCGGCTGCATAGGATCAGGGCAGAGGAGCGGGCCCTGCAGCCAGCACTCTTGGAGAATTCTCCAGCTTTTTCCAAGTCCCCTTCCCTGGCTTGGCTATGGTAGGTGCCAGGGTCCTGGTGACAGGCCCCAGCATGTCACTTGCACAGCTCACACACCTCCTCTAGGCCCAGGGCCTATGAGTGTTGGGGGCAGACTCAGACCCAAGGACCCTCCCAGCTCAGGCCTTGGGTGATGACAGTGATAGCCCACCAGGAGCACCGTAACCCACTCAGGGTGCACCCACCCTCCAACTCCCTCAGTCACTTCCCCGAGTGCCCCATCTGTGGGCATCTAAAGGAGCACCGTGGGCTTCACATGGCACCTGTGCCCCATCCCCAGGCCTCCATGACCTCCTCTCTCCCTCCAAGCTAGTGCAGAGGAAGCCCTGCCTTTGAAAGGTGGGCGTGGGTGGGGGGGGAGGTGACAGAGCTCCTGGCTCTCCGAGGATGACTTATTTCTGAGGCTCGTGGGCCCCACGGCATGCTCCTCCAGGAACCCTGAGACAAGAGGACCCTAGGAGGCGGGCATTCCCACCCTCTCCATCACACCAAAACCATAGGGGACTCGGACCTCCCTGCACCCCCAGTGAGGGCCAGATGCCTGCACAGGTGGTCACTTAGACAATGGGCCTGAAGAGCTCACCTGGGGCAGGGCTGAGAAGGGACAGAGAGGAGGGGCCTGATGAGAGAAAAAAGAGGGAAAGCGGTCCCGCAGCGGGAGGCCTGGCTGCTGGAGAGGACAAGCAGGGACCCCTGAGTGGGGCGGCTGAAGCCAGGCAGGGCTGGGGAGGGCCAGGGCAAGTGAGTGGAGGGAAGAATGGAGCTGAGCGTAAACAACCCTGGGAAGGCAGGCGGGGCGCCCACACTTTCGGCGAGCTCGGCCCCTCCAGCCCCAGCCTGCTGGGCTAACCCTCCCTGGCAGGGCAAGTCTGCATCAGACCTTCCCACACCTGCCAAGTCTACGCTCACCTGTCCATGTGCTTCTGTCCTGGACCCTCAGCTCCACAAACGCTCCCTGGGAAAGGTCTCTGGGTTCCACCTCGCAGCTTCCTACAGGCCCTGCCCCTGACTGAGCCCTCAAGACCCCTGGGTGTCTGGCCTGGTCCCTATTTCAGTCTTGTCTCCTATACACCCCAAATCGGTCCACTCTACTCCCCAGACTCCTCTGCCTGTATGACCTGCGCCTCTGCACTCCTCTCCCAGGCACTGGCTATGCCTGGCACCCATCCGATCTGCTTGGTGAAGCTGGTCTTTGCAGACAGCTTGAACCTACCAGGCCAGGAAGGTGGGGTGGGGGAGTAGCAACAGCTTCTCCTCATGGAAGCTCTCAGCACCTCTGCTCAGAGCGCCCACGTGGCCTCCGTACGAGGTGCCCCAGGGTCTGCCTCTTGCTTCTTGAACCTTTTTTTTCTTTTATTCAACACACTTGCTTGACTCTAGCTCAGTCCAGGTCTGAACCAAGTATAGAGGAAGGGGTGAATCAGCCCAACACTTCCTCCTGGACGACCACTTTGTGTGGTCGGGGAGCGGCAGGGCTGGCCAGGCTAGTGAAGGTCCCAGCAGGGCGTGAGTGGGCTGAGCTCTAGGGGGAAGCTCCTTTGCCTGTGTGGGGGCAGGGTTGGAAAGGGGTCTGGCCGGCATGGGGCCCAGGCCCTGGAGCACAGAGGTGTCAGAGCCACCAGTTTGGCCCTGAGGGGAGCAGTACTGAGAAAACTGGCCCTGCAGGGAGCAGTACTGAGAAGACAGACGTCTGCAGAATAAGGGACTGGGAGAGTGCTGCTGGGGAAGAGCCACGGGGGAAGGGGACCACCCTTCAGAGAGCCCTCATGCCGAGGGGCACCCCATAAGTCACATCTGTGCCTGGAAGCTAGGGCCGACCTTGCGGGCTCTCTGCCTCATCTACTCCCCCCACCCCCCGACTCACCTGTCCTTCCTGCCCCCAGGTTTTCTGGGCTGCTGCACGGAAGTCCCAAGACCACACTGTCAGCGGCTTCTGCGGGTAATTTGGGGTGACAACTGTCACCCTGGTTGGGGGGAGGAAGAGGAGAGGATGCCTACTTGGCACAGATGGGCCCTCCGGCAGCTGGGAGGTTGGGGGATGGGGAGAAGCTGAGCAAGTCTGGGGACGCTGTGAGTCAGGCGGGCCTCCAGGGACTACTGATTTTTGCAAGGGGTGGGTGCCAGGCCTCACTTTGTACTCAGCCTCCACAGAGACCCTGACTCCTATCCCTGACCGGAATGAGAGTGTCTATGCTGCCATCGCCGTGCAAGAGGCGCCAGGGCCCCCCACCAAGCCAGGCCAGGACTATAGGGCGCTCTATGACTACACGGCCCAGGTGAGGCCCCCTGCCCTCCCCTCCTTCTTGGGTGGACACCAGCATGCCCAAGGGTGTGCTCACAGGTGAGGGTGCTGGGGTGGGTGCCCTTAGAATAGCACCTGGCATTCAGGAGGGGCCTGGTGCACACCTGCTAAATGAAAGCTGATGAACGGCACCAGGCCCTGGGTCACGTGGTGTCCAGGCAGATGTGGGCACTGCGTGAGCTACGCACATATGCAGCCAGCTGGTGGAGCTGGAGCTACCCGAGGAAGTGGTCTGAGGGGCAGGCTCTGCATCCGTGGGTTAAGGCCTTGTTTCCCATGACCATGGGTGCCCAGAACACCCATGATCAGAACTAGGTCCTCAGCTGTGCATGGTTGGTTTTCTGAAGCCCACAAGGGGAGGACGAGTAAAGGAGCCACAGGGCCGCTGTACCCAGATCCCAGAGACTCTAATTTGTCCCTGCTTTGAGGCGAGGTGTACAGAGCTGGTCCCCAGATCCACTGGCATCCACTGAGGCATCTCCTCGGGGCTTGGCTGGCTACACTGCTCCCAAAGCCTGTCCCCTGGGGCGGGGGCACAGCCCAGGAGAATGATGGTGTGCTTGCAAGGGCTGGTGGTCCTAGGGAATATCAAACACCCCTGCCCCCGACTTGCCAGCTTGTTGTGTCTCAGGTAGGGAGCGGGAGAAGGGAGCAGCTTGGAGGAAAAGCCAGGGAAGAAGCCCCAGCTTGTGACAAACCAAGGGGACAAGAGGCTGGTCTCCCAGGGCTGCCCTAGCCCAGAGTGGCCTTCTCTTGCAGCCCCAGGAGGCTGGCATGTCTCAGCTGACAGCCCAGCTGCGAGACACTTACTGCCTGGGGTGGGTGGTGGGGGGGTCGCCTGACCAGAGGCCCTCCCAGCAGGCCCCTTCAGCCGGATGTGTTTTCATTCTCTTGCCCAGAACTCCGACGAGCTGAACATCTCTGCAGGGGATATCCTGGAGGTCATCCTGGAAGGGGAAGACGGCTGGTGGACGGTACAACGGAACGGGCAGCGTGGTTTTGTCCCTGGCTCCTACCTGGAGAAGATTTAAGGAAGAGACAGTAGCCCCTACCTGGACCTGTCCTGTCCGTGGGGCCAGCCGTGACCCCACCACCGCTCTGGCCTTGCAGGGGGGCCTCAGACAGAGCCTGCCCTCAGAGAAGGTGCCAGCTGCTCCCCAGCAGTCCTTCCCACAGGGAATAAAGGAGTGCTCTTTTTCCTCCTGGCATCTGTGTCCAAGTGCTCCATCGGGAGGAGGCAAAGGAGGGGAGGAGTCCAGGAAAGCAGAGCTTCCCACCTGCAGTGTCGTCACTGAGGCCCCAGCGGGGTCTGTGCCAGGTCTGCTGGGGATGGGGAGGTATGCTAGCACAGGGTCCCTGCCAGGGAGACACGCTCACAGCCGCCAATGGGAGAAGGCCACAGGGGTCAGGGAGGATGGGGGAGGGGTCAGGGAGGGATCAGGGAGACGCCCACGAGAGCCAGGATGGGGGAGAGCAGGCTTCCGAGGGACAGAGGGACTAGAGCAGGGCAGCAGCAGACAGGTGCATGAGCACGGGGAGGAGGGAACACCTGGAACATTCTGGGGATGAGCAAGCTTAGCTCCAGGCAAGAAACAGGTGACAAGGCAGTCTGCCAAGGCAAAGGGGCCGTGGCACAGAGTCTGGTAAGGGGGGCCTGCAGGCCTCTGGGTCAGGGTGCGGGTGACACTGTCTCCTGACCCAACTGCACGCCGCTCCTTCTCAAACACGGCAGATCCCACCAGGCAGGGGCCCCAAGTCTACACAGGCCCACCCTGAGCACAGAGGTGGTGCGCACCACACCTAAGGCCCTGGGAGCGACTGCGGAGGAAAGCCAGTGCGAACGGGCAGCCAGAAGCGTTGCTCAGGTCAGCCAGATATGAGACCTGTCAGGAGTAATTCAATCAAGCAAGGTATCTTAATGACTTCTGTGTGAATAACACTGTATTTGAAAATAGGGGGAGGGGTGCTAAGATAAAGGGGTGGTGTCAAAGGGCTTGCTCACCCCGGAAGCTGCACAGAGATACTATCAGCCCTCTGATACAAGGCAGACAGTAAGTAGGCTAAGAGTGGGACCAGGAGGCCAGGCGCAGGCTGGCCAACACAAAGATGGTGGCTTGTCCGGGAAGTGGCAACTGAACTGGACAATTCTGGAACAATGAGGGAAATATATCAACAGCACTTGGAAACTTATAGGGTGTGAGGCAGGAATGGGAAGAGTGGAAAGAAAGGAGATGAGATTTCCCTCCTCAGGTGCAGTATAAGGTGGAGACAGGGTAGCAGTAGGGACAACATCTGAGCAAAGGCTCAGAAGAGGCAGGATAGCCAAGCAGACTGACCACTGGCATCAGGTCATATAGGAGCAGCCAAGAGGAAAGAAAAGAAGAGAAAGCTAGGTTTCAGTGCTTTACTTATTTCTTGAAAATACCTTGTCATCTTGATTGAGCATTCCATTCAACTGCAAAGATCTTTTTTAAAAACCACTGGCCTAGATATTTATCATCAGCTCTGACAGGTGCCACAGTGTCTACAGTGCTGGAGGGTGATGGGTAACGAGTGTCGAGTGTCGGATAACAGGGCCCGCCCTCCAGTCATTTTGGCAGTCACGGAATAGAACTGAGAGCAACTCTTGGGTCACAATTTATAGCAGGGAGAAAGAAACCCACAAATGAACTGAAGTCAGATCCATTGCCTCTGCAGCATTCTCCACTCTCTGTGCACCAGGTCACAACCTCAGCTGGACAGACAGCCTTCCCAGCAGAGGAGACGGTGACAGATAAAGAGGGAGGTGGTGTGTTGGTAATGGAGTGTATAAATAACTGCACCCCTCTTCTTGACAGAGGGCTACTCACGGGAAAAATGGACCAGAACAGATAGGAAAAGCATGGCCTCTGAAGTCAGAGCATCAGGGTCTGAAATCGAGGCTCATGCTTCCTTGTGTGGTCTAAGGCAAGGTACAATTTCTGTGGATCTCAGTACCATTATCGGCAGGATGGGTGCAGAAGCTCCTGTATAAATTGCTATCCTTGGAAATTTCAAAATTAGACATTAAAAGTGTGCATGAAAAGCATGAGATGATCATTTTTAATAAAAAGGACCACCACCTCCAAACCTTGGCTGTAATCAATAGCAACTTTGGGCTTGGCATAGCATCCTCATTTTAACATGCCCTCGGGAGAGCTGTAGTTATGTCAGTAATTCCTTCCTGAAAGTGACAAGGAGTAGAGGAGAAGGAGTTCAGGAGAAGCAGTGGGCCACTTGGCCGAAGGGACACAAGCACCGCTGGGGTCTAACACTGAATTCCAACCACCCTCCCTCAGCTATTCCCAGGCTGGGCAACCGCAGCACAGGGGGGGCTGTTAGGCTCCGCCTGGCTGAACCACGATCTCTGCCTGTTTCCCCTTCTGGCACGTGAAGCAGCAGCCCAGGCCCTGAACACGGTCACCACCAGCAAGTGGGCGCCCCATCCTCAGCTCCAAGCCCACAGGGATGTGGCTTTCAGACTGTGCTCAACAAAGCCCTACCAGGGGCCAAAGGGAGGGGAAGGCGAGCCCCACGCAATTTCGAACTCTACTTGTAGAGTCTACCTATTGGACCAGTGGTGGTTCTCTTCCTTGGCTGCTCAGTAGAACCACCTAACAAGTTTTTTGTTTTTTTTTTAAATGTTGATGCTCTGGTCCCATCTCAGTCAAACTGAATCCAATTCTCTGCCAGCTCAGCTTGAGCATAAATATTTCAAACATTCTCCTGGTGATTCTAATATGCAGCCAGGGTTGAGAACTTTTCTCATGGGTACTTCAGCTGCAAAAAGAAAGTTTGAAAACCAACTTCTTATGGCATCATAGTGACTGATTTTAGATACTGAGTGTCCACTCTGACTACTATGGTGCTGAGGATACAAAGATAAACAGGTCTCTTTTCTATGCATTATAACTTTCATATCCGTTTTGCTTTCAGTGGATAAAGTCAAGAGACACGACCAGTATATGAGTCAACATAGTCAACATGACTAGCCATATACTCACCACTGTCCAAAAAGGTATTCACAAGGTAAACTTATGATATTTCTGCAAGGGCCTGCACAATACCCTCAGGAAATCTCAGGGACACTGCGATAAAGAGCCACAGAGGGCACACAAATTATTTTCAAGAAATGCAAGCATATAAGGTCAAGTACTCAGAGCAGGGACTCCTACCACCAATAATAACCAATTAGGAAATGTATCAGGCACACAATCCTGTTACCACAACAGCAATACACACTGAGTTTCACAGAAAAGTTTCCCAAGTAAATCTGTTTATTAAGATCCATAAGAAAAACAAAAAACCCAAAACAACCAATCCAACTGGGCAGATGATACAAACTGGAAATCCAGGAGACACAAATGGCTGGAACACCTTTGAAAATATCCTGGGCCTAGCTAATAGATACATCTTTTCATCTACTGGATGGGAAGAAAAGATAGAGGACAAGCCAGAGTGTCAAAAACAGATCAACGTGGCAGAGTAGGAGGGTGGGGAACTCATTTCTCCCAACAAGCACATCAAAACTACATCACATGTGGAACAATGCTCACTGAAAACCAGCTGGAGACAGGCAAAAACCTCCTGCACAAACACGGCTGTAGGAAAGTCACAGAGAATCAGGTAGGAAGAGAGAAGCAGTGATCAGGCCAGGACTCGTGCCTTGGGAGGGGACTCACAAGAGCCCAGAGAGAGATCCTCCCTGTGGAGTGAGTGGTTCCAGCCACATACTGGGTGCCCCAGGAAGACAGCAGGAAAATGAGATCCTCTGGCTGCTTGGAGGGACGACAGTACAAACACAAAGGCTGTGGGAAGCCTGGACTCCACTCACGGGGAGCAAGCACAGGCTTGCTTATCCCTGAAGCAGGGCAGAGAAGGCAGACTGACACTGCAAAGGTCTCTGACTAGTCTCCTACCACCGCCCTGGTATGCACCCTAGCCTGAGCTGAACAACAGCTCTGACCTCACTTGTTCCACAAAGCAGCTCCACACCCAGGCGAGGGCTGTCCGGGCCAAAGGAAAGCTCGGCCAAGAGGCACAGAGTGAGCCCAGATCCAGAGCCGCGTCTAAGTAGGGAGGGGAGAGCCATGACGCGCTGACCCACGTGGTCCCTCAGAACCTGTCTGCTGACTGTGACCAGACCTCCACAGCCCAGGCCCGACCCATACCGATCCCGCACACAGGTCCTGCGTGCTCTCTGTTGATGCTACACTCTAGGGTGAGCACGGCAGCAGCGGAGTGGAGAGACAAAGGAGGCTCGGAGCTGGAGCAGTGTCTGAGCAGGGGAGGGGCAGCCATCACCACTGCTCACACAGGCAGCACATCAGAAGCTCTCTAGATCTGACTGGCCAGACTGCCGCAGCCTGCTCCAAGCACCACCACAAATCTCTTTTGCTCCAGCACTGCTCCTCTCTGGGGTGAGGGTGCCAGTGATGGGGGCAGAGAACACACACTTAAAGGGAACAGAGCTAGCACGGACCCGACCCCTCAGAACTTCGACCCCAGCAACCGAGACCCAGTCATGGCCCCAATAGCACAGTGACAGCCACTGAAAATGAGGGAAGTCACCTCTCACACCTGGACTCCACTCACGGGGAACAAGCACAGACTTGCTGACCTCTGAAACAGTGCAGAGAGGGCAGACTGAAACTACAAAGGTCTCTGAGCAGCAGGTTCCTACCACCACCCTGGAGGCTGTGGGCATACCTCTGTAGCCCCACCTTCTAACCAGCTGATGGCTGCCAGCAAACCCTGGAGAAAGATGTGACTTATGTTCATGTCAGATCTGGCTCCCCCACCAAGCTCATGGCTGCATGCAGATTGTGTGGGTGGCTCCCACACAAGGATACCCCTTTCCAAGATTGCAATAGGTAACTGTTTCACCTAATTTCATAGAGACAGAGAAAGGTAAGCAAAAGGAGAAGACAGAAGGGGTTTGTTTGAATTGGAAGAGCAAGGGAAAACCTCTGAGAAAACAACTAATGAAACAGAAATAAACAATTTGCCAGATAAAGAGTTCAAAGCACTAGTAATAAGAATGTTAAAAAAAAAAAAAGAATGTTAACTGATTTAGGGAAAAGAATAGATAAACAGTAAGAATTTTAAAAGGAATTAGAAAATATTTAAAAAATCAATCAGAACTGAAGAATGCCATAACAGAAATGAATAACAAAGAGAAGGAATAAACAGAAGACTAGGTGATAAAGAAGAATGCAAAAGTGATCTGGAAGACAGAATAATGGAAATCACCCAATCAGAACAGCAAGAAGAAAAATAAAAATTGAGAAGTTTAAGGCATCTCTGAGACAATATCAAGTGTACCAACATTCACATAATAGGGGTCCCAGAGGAGAAGAGAGAAGGGTCAAAAAGGTATTTGATGAAATTATGAATGAAAACTTTCTAAACCTGAAGAAGGAAACAGATATCCAGATACAGGAAACACAGAGGATCCTGAACAAGATGAACCCAAATAGATCATATCATACATAATTAAAGCAGCAAAAGTTAAAGAGAGAATTCTAAAGGCAACAAGAGAAAAATAGTCATATACAAGGAAACCCCAATAAGTGCTGAAAAAGGGGAAACCTGCAACCAAGGATACACTCACTACCCAGCAAGATAATAATTTAGAGTTGAAGGAGAGGTAAAGAACTTGCTAGACAAGCAAACCTGAAGAGTTCATGAATACAAAACCAACCCTAAAAGAAATGTTAAATGGTCTTCCTTAAGTGGAAAGGAAAAGGCTAAAACAAGAAGTATTTATAGGAAAGGAGAAATCCAACTAATAAAAGCAAATATATAGTAAAGGCTGAGAATCAATCACTTAAATAAGCTAGTACAGAGATTAAAAAACAACAAAAAAAATCTGTAAAAACAACTATAACAATCAGTAAATCAGTAAGTCACCGGCTGCTACTGACCACGCAGAAGCGTGGCCATGAGGAGCTACACCTCGCCCAAGGTTAGGGGTGGTGACCGAGAGCGCCAGGCTGCGACAGGGCAGGAGCGGCGCAGAGGAGCTTCCCCACGTCCGAGGTCAGGGGCGGCGGCCGAGAGGAGCTACCCCACACCCGAGGTCAGGGGCAGCGGCCGAGAAGAGCAACCCCACCTCCAAGGAGCCTCGGCTGCGCAGGCGCAGGAGGGCTGAGAGGAGCTACTCCACGTTCAAGGTCAGGAGGGGAGGCCGTGAGAAGATACCCCTTGTCCAAGGTAAGGAGCCGCAGCTGCGCTTTGCTGGAGCAGCCGTGAAGAGATACCCCACACCCAAGGTAAGAGAAACCCAAGTAAGACCGTAGGTGTTGTGAGAGGATATCAGAGGGCATCAGAGGGCAGACACACTAAAACAATAATCACAGAAAACTAGCCAATCTGATCACAGGACCACAGTCTTGTCTAACTCAGTGAAACTAAGCCATGCTGTGTGGGGCCACCCAAGACGGTCGGGTCATGGTGGAGAGGTCTGACAGAATGTGGTCCACTGGAGAAATCAGAAAATACTTTGAGACAAGTGGAAATGGAAACACAACTTTCCAAAATCTATGGGACACAGCAAAAACAGTTCTAAGAGGGAAGTTAATCGTGTTACAGGCCTTCCTTAAGAAACAAGCAAAATCTTGTTTCCAACCTAACCAACCATTCAAATAAATTAGCAGAAAAAGAACAAAGAATACCCAAAGTCAGCAGCAGGAAGGACATGCAATAAGGATCAGAGAGGAAGTAAATTAAGAGACTAAAACCTAACAAACAGTAAAACATCAGAAAAGAGCAATGAAACCAAGAGATGTTTTTTTAAAAAAGAAACAAAATTGAAAAACCTCTAGTCAGACTCATCAAGAAAAACAAAAGAGAACTCAAATAAACAAAATAAGAAAGTAAAAAGAAATAACCAATATCAGAGAGATACAAAAAATCATAAGAAAATGCTATTAAGTTATATGCCAACAAATTGGAAAACCTGGAAGAAATGGACAACTTTCTAAAAACATACAATCTTCTAATATCCAAAGCATCTACAAGGCTGCAGGGAAACACAGAATTTCATATGCTGCTCAGTTCAGTTCAATCGCTCAGCCATGTCCAACTCTTTGCAACCCCATGGACTGCAGCACACCAGGCCTCCCTGTCTATCACCAACTCCCAGAGTTTACTCAAACTCATGTCCATCGAGTCGGTGATGCCATCCAGCCATCTCATTCTCAGTTGTCCCCTTCTCCTCCTGCCTTCAATCTTTCCCAGCATCAGGGTCTTTTCCAGTGAGTCAATTCTCTGCATCAAGTGGCCAAAGTATTGGAGTTTCAGCTTCAGCATCAGTCCTTCCAATGAATATTCAGGACCGATTTCCTTTAGGATGGACTGGTTGGATCTCCTTACAGTCCAAGGGATTCTCAAGAGTCTTCTCCAACACCACAGTTCAAAAGCATCAATTCTTCAGTGCTCAGCTTTCTTTGTAGTCCAACTCTCACATCCATACATGACTACTGGCAAAACCATAGCTTTGACTAGACGGACTTTGGTGGCAAAGTAATGTCTCTGCTTTCTAATATGCTGTCTACATTGGTCATAACTTTTCTTCCAAGAAGCAAGTGTCTTTTAATTTCATGGCTGCAGTCACCATCTGCAGTGATTTTGGAGTCCAAAAAAATAAAGACTGGCACTGTTTCCACTGTTTCCCCATCTAGTGGGAATATAAATTGGTATAACTTTTCTGGAGGGTAACTGGATATATCTGTTAGACTGGTGCAAAAGTAACTGCAGTTTTGCATTGTTGAACTTCACTGTTTGATACTGGAATACTTTCTTAAATAAATGTGGTTATGCATCATTTGCATGCACATTTCTCACTTTATTTTTGGCTAATGACTTATTATTTGCTATTTATTTTATATTTATTTTAGCCTAGAGAAATGATGTTAGAAAAAAAGCAAATTGGAGCAATCTTTTTTAGTTCAAAATGAGTTGTAAAGCAGCAGACAACTCACAACATCAACAACGCATTTGGCTCAGGAACTGCTAACAAATGTACAGTGCAGTAGTGATTCAAGAAGTTTTGCAAAAGAGATGAGAGGCTTGAAAATGAAGAGTGCAGTGGCTGGCCCTTGGAAGTTCATGACCAACTGAGAGCAATCACTGAAGCAGATCCTCTTACAACTACACAAGAAGTTACTGAAGAATTCAACATTGACCATTATAAGGTCATTTGGCATTTGCAGCAAATTGGAAAGGTGAAAATGCTTGATAAGTGGGTGCCTCATGAGCTGACTGCAAGTAAAAAAGATGATTGTTTTGAAGCGTCATCGTCTCTTATTCTACACAACAACGAACCACTTCTCTATTGGACTGTGACATGTGATGAAGTGGGTTTTATACAACTGGCAACACCAGCTCAGTGGATGGACTGAGAAGCGCTTCTCAAGGCCAAACTTGTACCAAAAAAGGTCATGGTCACTGTCTGATGGTCTGCTGCCTGCCTGATCCACTCCAGCTTTCTGGATCCCACTGAAACCATTACCTCTGAGAAGTAAGCTCAGCACATTGATGAGATGCACCAAAAACTGCAACGCCTGCAGCCAACATTGGTAAACAAAACGGGCCCAATTCTCCATGAAAATGCCAGATTGCACATCTTACAACCAATGCTTCAAAAGTTGAACGAATTGGGTTATGAAGCTTTGCCTCATCTGCCAACTGACTACCACTTCTTCAAGCATCTCAACAACTTTTTGCAGGGAAAATGCTTCTGCAACTAACAGGAGGCAGAAAATACTAAGAGTTTGTCAAATTCTGAAGCATGGATTTTTACACTATAGGAATAAACAAATTTATTTCTCATTGACAAAAATGTACTGATTGTAATGGTTTCTATTTTGCCTAATAAAAATGTGTTTGAGCCTAGTTATAATCATTTAAAATTCATGGTCTGAATCCACAATTACTTTTTCATCCATCTATTAAAAGTTCAAAGTGAACCACTACTAAGAATCTATCCTTGAGTCCATGTACAAATGTAGAACATGGGGTAATGAGAGTGCTTTGGAACTAGACAGAGGGGGTGGCTGCGCAACACTGTGAACATACTAAATGTCACTGAACTATTTGCTTTAAAATGTTAATTTTATGCTGTGTGAATTTTACCTCAATAAAGTTTTTAAATTAAAAAAATTCTAAATGCCTGACAGTACGTGTAGGAAGGTGTTCACTGCAGTGAGGCTGGAATCAAGTGTCTGTCCACTGTACATTGGTTAATCATAGTATTGCTATATCCATGCAGCTAACAAAAAGCAAAGACAAATTCTACAGTCCAATACAGGTAAGAGTACATATTTTGTTGTGAAGAAAAAAAGAGGACCTATAGAATTGAATTCAAGAGGACCTACAGAATAGAATTTAAGAGGAACTACAGAATAGAATTCACGTAACAGCAAAAAGTAAACCTACAAACCATGATCAAGTATGTTTTTGTATATGTAAAGTCTAGAAGGACACACACCACTGCTAAACTTGGCTTACCTAAAGGCACCTTTTCCTTACAGATGTCCGTATGGTTTACATTTTTTAAAGCACTATAACTTTTGTTCAAAAAAATTAGAAACAAATTTTAAAAGGTAGGAAGATAGCTGATAGAAGAAGCAGCAAAGTCACCCCAACAGTGATGAGCACAGTTAGTACCAGGGACCAACGTTCCTTGGAGAAACAATGATTCCAGGGCCAGGGCTAGGTGGGTACAAGATGAATCTGGAACATCTTATGTCAGAAATTACAGAAGTGTTAAAAAAAAAAAGTCAGGATGTATGAGACAATTTGAAGGGGCTCCCACTGGTCACATCTGGAATTAAATATTTGAGAAACAAAAACAAAAACCAAAGGAAAATAATGAATTATAGACCACAGGAAAAAAGGAGAATCCATCAGTTCATAAAGAATATAAATATGTAAAAATAAACAATTGGGAGAGAAGGGAGTGCAGACTGGTAAATGAGGAAGGATTGCTGAACTGGAAAATCGGTATTTCACAACCATCAAAGGAAAGATTGAATCAGGTCACAGTCAGCCCTATTTGCTAAATTGAGGGAGAAGTTTGGTGAAGAGTAGGATTGTTACATGTCTTAAGACTGTATTTCCAGAGACTGCTTGAATCCAAAGGGGATAAAACAGTAATTGTACCATGGAGAAAGTGGAAAACATCCTGACCAGGTGCACTAGGTATTAATTTGTTGCCTCTTAGCTCCAAACTTGCCTTCCTTCCCCACCACACTAAAGTTGGGACTCCAAACTACGATTCTCTTTGCCAGCTGGCCAACAGGGGCCTCTGAAGAGGATGACAAGGCTGGAAGAGACCATTTGTGTCTCAGTCTGGCCTGGATCCCAGCAGTATCCTCCATGGTGATTGTTCGCTGCTCTCATGTGTAGGGGGCACCTCCAGGGAGTTGATTCTGCAGCACAGGGCTGGCAGCACGTTCCTGTCTGAAGTCTGCCTCTCAGGCTTACAGGGCTCTCCTCTGATGTTCTAAGTTCCTTCTTTCTCTTCCCCTGATCCTCAGGGTTGTAGCTGTTTTCTAGACAGATGCTTTGGAGCTCTTTTCTCCCTTACAGTAGTTAATGACTTCTTACTCAGTTAACAGTTATTAAAATTTTCCTATTAACTTTTTACCCTTCACTAGACCCTAAATGATACACCAGGTGATCAAAATTAAGGTCACCAATGAGGGGCAGATGACACTGTGTTTCCTGAGAGGATATATGACACAGTGTTCTAGGCATCTAGAATGCAAAACAATCTCATTGAATCAACAGGGAACATCAGATAAACCCAAAACGAGCAGCATTATTTTAAAGGATAAACTGTATTCTTCCAAAATGTCAATGTCTTAAGTGACAAAACCATGGAAATGCTCCAGGTTAAAGGAGACCAAAGAGACATGTAATACGTGATCCGAGACTAGATCCAGAACTGGGAGGGGGTAGGGCTCTACAAAGGACATTATGAGATCAGAATGCAAACAGTATTTTAAACTACTCTATCAGTGTTAACTGTACTGAATTTGATCACTGCACTGGGGTTGTTGCAGAGTATCTTTATTCCTAGGAAATACCCACTGTTAAGTATTAGACCAAAAGGACCATGACACAGAGGAAGAGCACATGCAAGAATACAAATGACAAATCAAGTGGCATAAATGTTACTCAGTGGATCTAAGCAAAGGATATTTGGGCCTCATTTGTACAATTTTTAATTACTGCAACTTTAGTAAGTCTGAAATCATGGGGTTGGCCAAAAGGTTTTCTGTAACATCTGAGGAAAACCTTGAACAAACTTTGTGGCCAACACAGTATTTCCAAATAAAATTCATTTATTTTAAAAAAGAAAATGCCTACAGCAGTAATTCTCAGCCTTCACTTCACTATAGACACTACAAGTCACCTCAGAAGCTCTAGGATTCCAGGCATCTGTATTCTTAAAGTTCCCCCAGTGATTCCAATGTGCAGACAAGGATGGGAAATGCTGGTCCAGTGGGAGAGCTCACTTATTAAATTCAGGCATAAAAAGTGGCTCTTTTGCATTCTAGAGAATAAGCCCTGGGGAACAGGTCTCAGGGTAATGCAAACTCCTAGTCTCAGCTCCATGTGGTATGGCAGAGACCCTAGAGATATTAAGTACGTAGGTGGTGGTGGTGGTGTAGTTGCTAAGTCATGTCTGACTCTTGCGACCCCATGCCAGGCTCCTCTGTCCATGGGATTCTCCAAGGCAAGAATACTGGAGTGGGTTGCCATTCCCCTCTCCAGGGTATCTTCCCAATCCAGGAATCGAACCCAGGTCTCCTGCATTGCAGGCAGACTCTTTACCAACTGAGCTACTAGGGAAACCCAAGTAGGTAGGTAGTAAGTGGAATTCGTATGGATCTGGTCAACATGGAGAGATTTCTGATCCAGAGCTTCCCAAAGGAATAAGGCATTTCCATGACTATGCCAGGAATTAAGCATAGCTGACAGGAACTAGAATGGTTTAACTGGACCGAGAACTACCATCTCCCCTTGTCTTTTTGGCTCCACTGTTAGCATGATGGGTTTGGGTCTGGCTGACAGAGCACAGGAGAGGATGTTGCTCTCTCACCAGGCAAGCCAGGGAATGAGTGAAGGGGGTGGTGTGGAATTAGTTTCTTGGGCAAGTTCAAGGAGTGGGTTACTAATTGGCCTGTTTTCCCAAAGCAGTTTCCTACTCTGGAGGCTCATCTACGTAGGTCTTGCAGAAAGAGCTGAGGGCAACCAACATTCCAGTCCAGCTACTTCTCACCTCAGCTCCAACCTGTGACAGAGCAGCCACAGAATGGAACATATGGAAAACTGGAAGCAAGGATGGGGAGACATGGCTGGGGGACGGGGAAGGTGCTAGTCAAAGGCCCAAAGACAAGCAAACCATTCCTGTCCAACGTGCAACAGACAGGAACAGGAGATAGGTTCGGTCAACAGAACATAGACAATCTCCTACTCAGTTCAGTCGCTCAGTTGTGTATGACTCTTTGCGACCCCATGGACTGCAGCACACCAGGCCTCGCTGTCCTTCACCAACTCCTGGGGCTTGCTCAAACTCATGTCCATTGAGTCGGTGATGCCATCCAATCATCTCATCCTCTGTTGTCCCCTTCTTCTTCTGCCTTCAATCTTTCCCAGCATCAGGGTCTTTTCCAAGGAGTCAGTTATTCACATCAGGTGGCCAAAGTATTGGAGTTTCAGCTTCAGCATCAGTCCTTCCAATGAACATTCAGGACTGATTTCCTTTAGGATGGACTGATTGGATCTCCTTGCAGTCCAAAGGGCTCTCAAGAGTCTTCTCCAACACCACAGTTCAAAAGCATCAATTTTTTGGCGCTCAGCTTTCTTTATAGTCCAACTCTCACATCCATACATGACTACTGGAAAAAACCATAGTTTTACTAGATGGACCTTTGTTGACAAAATAATGTCTCTGCTTTTTAATATGCTGTCTAGGTTTGACATAGCTTTTCTTCCAAGGAGCAAGCGTCTTTTAATTTCATGGCTGCAGTCACCATCTGCAGTGATTTTGGAGCCCAAGAAAATAAAGTCTGTCACTGCTTCCACTGTTTCCCCATCAATTTGCCATGGAGTGATGGGACCGGATGCCATGATCTTAGTTTTCTGAATGTCGAGCTTTAAGCCACCTTTTCACTCTCCTCTTTCACCTTCATCAAGAGGCTCTTTAGTTCCTCTTCACTTTCTGCCAGAAGGGTGGTGTCACAATCTCCTACAGTTCTCTCAAATCAGCCATGTTTTGGTTAACTTGCACCTGAACAGAAATTAGTCTCTACCCCTCTCCTTTCTCACATCATCTCCATTTTCAGGCAGGACAGACTTGCATAGTACTTAGTCATCTCAAAATTGATGGATCCAAAACTGAAGAGGAACTCATGTCCGTAGATATGATCCTTACTGGCTCCCGATCCCTGCAACTAATTCTGTTTTCCCAGTTGACTCAGCCAGAAACCTGGGACTCATCCTCAAATCCTTCCATCCTTCTCCTTTCTCTCTGCCCAGTGATCAAATTCATCATTCTCCCCTACTCCAAACTCCTCCTGAGACGACCTCTACCAACAGAGCCCCACTCCAGAGAGTTCTTGAATTCTCTCCTAAACTACGATATCCACACCTCACTGAAGCCTGCATGGCCACAGGGAGGCTATGACAGGTCTACCTGCATCACTACCATGTTCACACATGGCTGCTTCTAACTTCAAGTAAAATCTGACCTCCAAAGGATGTCAAGGAAGACCCGAGAAGACCTAGGCTCTACCACACTTCTTTTCCCAGCATTGTATTTCCAGCCCCAGGCACAAAGAGTTCCTTGTGGCTGTCTACATACTCCATCCCATTTTACATTCCCGTGTACCCTCTTCTATAAAGTCTATCTAGCCTCTGGGCTTGGGCCTCTCCTCCAGAAGTTGCCTCTGACCTCTCCAGGCATCTCCTTCTGGCTCCCATTTTTTTTATCACTACAATCACTGCACTGTACGGGAATTATCTGCGTCTATAAATTCTCTGATACTAGCACTCCACATCCCTTGAAGACGATGACAGGGCCATCACTGTATCCCCAGCGCCATGCACACAGCAGATGCTCCATATCTGCAGGATGTACTGGACTGAAAAGCATCTGTAGCTTTGTGAATACCAAGGTCTTTTGAATTTTGCAACACGAATTTTGTTTACAATGACTGAAACACATGCAAATCATAATGAACTACAGATAGCACCAACATAAAACATTATACTGCTGCTCTGGAATTGAAGTGTCTCCAAATAATTAAAAACTACATGTTGAAGGGGTGATACAGAGTTTATTGAATTAGATTTTTCTATTTACAACTGAGATCACATCTACATACTATTTTGCTAGTCTACATGGGTACATTATTTCTAACGAGTTTAGACTTAGGATGAATGGGCTCAATCATACAAAAATACACGCAAACACTCACACTAATTGTTTTAAAACAGTAGTGCATACATTATACTCCTCCTATAAAGCCAGCTTTGATTAAAAACCGCTAGTTTCAAAGATCAGTCTGATTTTGAAGATGAACCAAGATACACGAGGTATGATTCTAAAATCTATCTTAGCCATTTTGTACAGTTGCTATCTTACTGGACTATAGTATATATTTTTAAAAAGGACACTGATGAGGGGCACCATCTGGTATTAACTTTAACCAGACAGCTGACTGCCTCCTCCTCCCCCCAAAAGCCTTTGGCCAAGAGTTCTCCACTGTGAAGACTGAAAGACCTGGTGATGCTATAGCAGCAGTCCCATTATGCTTGGAGGTGACAGAAGCAGGGCCACGGCAACCTTTAATGCTATCACACTATGCAACTCACAAACGGTTCTAAGATTAGAACATTTACCGCCGTACTCAAAACACTTACGGACATGGAGAGTCAGCTAGAACAAAGGGAAAAAAAAAGTCATCGGTGGGTAGGTAAGAAGGTAGACAAATGAAGAGTCAAGCTGCTCTGTCCAACACCTGTGTACGTGTGCTTTAACTAAATGAACTCAGGAGGCCAATAGCAGGGGACCTGCTCAATTCACCTTCCAAATCAGAACAAGACTAAAAAGCTCAGGCTTGAGTTTTCTACTATGCATAGGTTCCGCCGGTGATGAGGAGCTCATAAGCAGGATCTCTACTCCTTCTGCACAACACGATGCAGGCACACAGCATGCCCAGCAGCTGTAGGAAGAAAACAATGGGGAAAAAAGGCTGAAAATCCTCTTACAGCAAGTGTGTATTTCTTTGTTGGCAATGGAACTGTTTCACCATTCAAAGATCTCAAATCATAAAAAAAATCACGAACAGTAGGCAATTTCTAATGAACACATTATCCTTTTAGGAACTAAGAACCCAGTTTTAGCATCCCTGCTGCATATTTAAGAATAATCTGTGAAGCGAGCAGAGTATCCAGGCTCTCCTAGTGCTATCCCCATCTTGATCCAGACCAGGGCTGTATAAAAGTACTTTTCGCAGTGATGAAAACAGTCTAACTGAGCTATCACATATGGTAGCCACTAGCCACATGAGGTTCCTGATCACTTGAAATGGAGCTAGTGCAACTAAGGAGTTGCATTTTTTATGTTATTAATTTAAATTCAGATGTATGTGGCTAGTGGTTACCATATTAGACAGCAAAGGTCTAGGGAGTGTAATGAGCAAGACTACATATGAAGAAATCTAATGTTGGTCTTTCACACATCTGGATTTTGGGGAGATAGGCTTTATGACAATCCACAGAATGAAAAGCCCAATATATGAGTAGCCCAAAAGCCCTATGCACAGGGAACCAATCCAGATGCCAAAAAGTGTGGTTTGAAGGTTTCTGCTTTGCAATTATTATTTTTGAAATCCAGGATAGCTCTGTGATATTATGTACATATTACCTTTTAAAGGTCACTTTCTTCATCATTTTAAGAGGCCTAATCCTTCTGTGGTAGCAAATCGGAATAGTAATAAAGTCATGTCATGTTATTTTGGATAAGTGAGAGGATTAGACTGGATTAAAGAGAAACGAGTCTAGAATTTCTGACCTGCCTTCTTACAAGATATAAACAGTTATATACAGTTAAAGAGCTAAATAAATGAATGTGCTGTTCTAACTTTTCACTGAAAGTGAAAGGTCTCAGTTATTTGATTTTAAAAGGCAGGTCCCTTTGTACATATAAGGGTCAATCTAATTTCAACAGAATGTACCCGATCTGTAACTAGACAGTCAAAGTCTGAAGTGGAAGATTACTAATGAGACACATGTACAGAGACAAAGGATGTCCTCAGTCTGAATTCTCCAGGATGAAGTCACACACTCCAACTTCTCCCCTTATTTAGCCTCTAGTCTACCCATTTGGGATATATACTTCCTGCTTGAATTCATCAGTTTCATTATATCAGCATTTGCTGAGTGTTTACTAGTGCAAAGTACCTTAAAGACATTTTAAAAGTAGATATGGTTGAAGTTCACTATATACCTTAAGCAAATTCTAGACATGTTTAGTATCTAATTCCTAAAGAAACACATTTCCATTCACTGTACATCAAAACATTTTTAGAATAGCTATAAGATCAAACACAATTATGTTCCCAGGTAATGTTAAATTGAGCAATAAAAATGCTAAGCTCTGAAATTATTGATTTGGTTGGGGAAAAGATCTCTTCCCATCCTCACTTCCTCACATTCCTTTCAGCTGGTTAACTTCTACTGGAGTCAGCACTCTCAAAATGGGGTCTGAAATAAGTATCCTTTTTTTCTTGACTTTAAATTAAATCAACTTGTACTGATTTAAAAACAATTTAATAAGCTTGATAAAATCCTACTTATGCCTGGAAATGAGTCTGTTTAATAACATTAAATACTCCAATAAAAATTAAAAAAAAATTAAGTGCTACACAATAACTTATCATAGTGCAAACCTCATCACAAAGTACTACAGGTTCATTCCCAAAGCTTTGCTACAGTAAAATCTCATTGATTATTGAAATTATCCAACAACAGATTTAAAAATGTCACAAATGTTTTAGCTCCAGTGTGACTTCTTAGAATGAAACTTATCCCTACAATATTCAGGTCATGAGAAGTAATCTGCACCGAGTCCAAATATAACACCCAGCCGACAGCAAAAATGATTACTAAATACATAAGCAAATGATTAAAAAAACTGACTGCCAAGGATTAAAATGCTCTATGATACACAATTATAGATGGCATTATGGGGAAGTAGGTTATTTTATACAAGGTAATTAGAACTGGACATTGGAAACACTCTTTTCTGAGAAAAATTTAGAAACACCTATCAAAAAGTCATCCCTATTCTCTGACCCCTCAACTTAAAGGCTACAAATTTTTTGCTATAGATTTTGCACATACATAGAGAGGGTATTCACTACCTGCATTTCGGTAATAACAACACTTCCATAAGTGCCCATTAATGTAAATAAATTATGAAGTAGGTAAAAAAATAGAATACTTATAGGTAGCCATAGTAGCATATTAATTTGTCTTTAAGAAGGTACAAAAGGTTACATATATTATTTCACTTATGTAGTATTTGTAGAATGATGAAGTTTTAGGAATGGAGGACGGATTAGTGGTTGCCAGGGTATGGGGGAGGAGGCATGGGAGGGAGGTGGGTGCAATTATAAAAGAGTACCAGGTGGGACTCTTCTAGTGTTGTAACTGTTCAGAATCTTGACTGTGGTGGTGGTGGATACAAGAACCAAACAGGTCATAAAATTGTACAGAACTGAATACACACATAGAAATGAGAAATCTAAATAAAACCAGTGGATTGTATCAATGCCAATGTCCTGATTGTGACACGTAACAGTTTTGCAAAATGTTAACCACTGAGGGAAACTGCAAGGCACACAAAGATTCTGTCTGCATTATTTCTCAAAACTGGAGGTTTCATACAATTAAGAAAAAAAGTAGAAAATTGCATCCTATAAGCTTCTATTTGTATAAAAAATATTTATGTGCTTGTCTAACCACAAACTACTTTAGGAAGGATATATAGGAAACTGGGAACACTGGTTGCCTCTACAAGGAGGGACTCAAGAACTGCGGTCAAGACTTGAGCAGGAGTTTCACCTCTTATTAAATATGTAAAATTTGAAGAAAAATTTATCAAGTGGGCTTTTCAATTAAGGAATTTTCAAAAAGTTAACAATTAAGATTAATTTTTCCCAAATTAAAAAATAAAAAAACCACAACTTAGCTACTCAGGAATTAGCTTCCCAAGCTTTGGTTTTAAGTTTTTAAGGAAGAATTACTTGAAGTATTTTTTTCAAAAGATGGTCAGAATTAAGTCACTCAATTTTAACTATCTAAAGGGCCCAATCCAAAGTGCTATTTACATATGTATTTTAACTCATTTTAATGAATTAAAATAGAAGTTAGAAGAAGCAGGAGGGAAATAGCAGTCTCAGCCTCCTTCACACTTGGCATACAGACCAGAAAAAAGTAGCATGGCCTTGGGAAGCAGTTCTCTATAACATTTTGCTCTTGATCATTCCATCTTAAGGACGTGACAGCATTGTGAGACTCCAAGGACTGATAATTTCCATTTTTTCCCATATTGCCTTTGTAGAGAGCTTTACCTGCTGCTGATACGTAAAAGAGCTTGCCAAATCAAAACTCTAGATTTTGTTATTATGACCAGACTACTGAAATATAAAATTTATAGCTGATCATTTGTACATTTAAGAGGCTGGTTACTATCAAAGACATGAAATATCTTGCTGATTAATAAACTAATAGTATAAGGAGTGTAGAAAAATCTTTAAAATCTCATTCTCTTATATTAAAAAATCATGTTGTAACAATTAACTAGCACTTTTCAGATTTTTCTTTCTTGATCATTTTGGTCCTATCCAAACCTAGGCCACTTAAGACTAGAACAAGGGAGGGGGCAATGTTTCATAAAGGGCAATTATAGGAAATATTTTAAGCTCTGTGAACCAAGAGACAAAACTGGTCTCTGTGGCAACTACTCAGCTCTGTCACCGTAACACAAAAGCAGCCATGGACAATACATAAGATGAGTGGGGCTCACACCAAAAGAGGTGGTGGGCAGACTGGCCCACGATACTCAAACAAGAGGCTTTTATTGGTAAATTAAGCTTATGAGAAAATTTCATCTTAAATTCACCTTTACGTCTTAGAACATTGATGAAATGTAGCTTAACAGTACCACAAATCATACTCAAAATCAAAGGAGACAGCACTTACATAGTTTTGATACTTACAACACTACCAAAAATCATCTTTCTTTACCAGCAAATAAAACTGAATTTCCTGCAAGAGCTCTTAAAGCCCCCCCACTTTAGAACCTGAAGAAAAATGCTAACAATTTTTCAATGGTATTACACTATGTATTCCATCCAGCTTAAAGTGTCAATTTGCTGTCAGATTTCATAACAGAATTTAGGAATTTAATCTTTTGAGAATCTTAATTCTTCAATTTGTAATCAGAGGCAGAGCACACATGGAGATAAGGTTCAAGATTTAGTGATGGTCATAGTCATGCTATACTTGCTCTTCCTCAATTTCAAGGCCTTCAAAACTAAGGGAACAGGGACTGGAGAATGTCCAAGCATCCTTCTAGCTCTTTCTCTATCAGGGTAAGTGTAAAAGCTCATTGCTCGTTGAGCTGTTCTGCCTTCACCTAGGTTTTCCATATCCTGGGCACCAATCTACATCAGATTCTGAATATCAAAAGTTTAAACATTTATAGGTACTCACACATATTAGAAAACCCTTGGATGTTTTTTTCTCTTAAAACTAAATAAAATTTTTAAAATTTTCAAAACCACGATGTTTCAAGTCTGCAAAAGTTCTCAATCTCTGACTTAGTTTTGCTGAACTTGAAACATCAAAGCTTTTATCAGATATTATTTAAACCACGGTGATTTAACTATAAAATGGAATGAAAAGGCATATTTAAAAGACTGGTTAGAATGTTTATTAGTCCCCACTGAAAAACATTTAATGAAGAAATATTAATAAGCTGGTTAATAAGCTCAAGTAGATGAGGGACATATCTGAGTGTTGATTTTCATTAGCCTTCTATATACATGTTGCATACTTCATGATCATAAGCATCATACACTTCTTAAGCTTTTTTGCTGCATGCTAATATATGCAGCTTTATTACCACACATAAAATCATTAAAAATGCACAGATCAGGATTTCACTTGGGTAAAGATACTACCTTCATGTTTCGTTATTTTTAGCTAAATGACAGTGTTTACACAAAGAAAATATGAAATACATCCCTGCTGACCTACAGATTACTGCTATGCTGAGCCAAAGAGTAAATGCTTAGAAGGGCAGAGACCATAGCAAATAGAGCTAGGCTTTTTAATCAATCATTTCAGAGCTGTCTGAATACAAGCAAAGTAAACAAGCACCTTTTTGCCATTATAAAAGGCACTTCCTACTAAATACACTAGTTTCTGTTCAAATATACAGAGAGCAGACAAACCAAGCAACTTACATATAAATTAGCAATTACATTGGTTTATCTAGCAATTAAATGATAGAAAAACTTTAACACATTATTGCCTGGGGGATTTTTGCAGAAACAAATGCCTGTGGTGTTAATATGTCTTTGGTCAAAAATGTGCTAGAATAGATTCTGTGGACCTGAAGCATGTTTCAAGAATATACTAAAAGAACACTACAGAACACTCTGAGAACTAGATCTGATGCAAAGGATTTTCAATTCTTTCCAAATAGTTGTAACATTCCTCTAACAGAATCCCCAAGATAAAATATATATACCTGAGGAACTAGGAATGTAGGTAGTTTAACTGGGCAGAAAAATAGTCATCTTCCTTATTTGTTTTTTAGGTGGGTATGAAATTGAAGACTGAAGGCAGAAGGAGAAGGGAATGACAGAGGATGAGATGGTTGGATGGCGTCACTGATTCGATGGACATGAGTTTGAGCAAGCTCTGAGAGTTGGACATGAAAAGGAAGCCTGGTGTGCTGCAGTCCGTGGGGTTACAAAGAGTCAGACACAACTGAGTGACTGAACTGAACTTAATTGATGAGGTATAAAGGATATGTGTGGGTTTGTTTGTTTGTTTTTGATAAAGTGAGAGGTAATTAAAACAATTACCAGCTACTTTGTACAAGCTATTAGTAAGGGGAGACAGTAAGCTCCTACTGTTTTCACTGGTAGGAGCTGGGACAAGTACCCTCAGCTACCAAAAAGACACAGGACATTTCCAGATATGCCAAGCAGTATGACAGACTTCTTGATGCCAATCTGTTTAAAAAAACTAAATCCACAAATACTAGGGCGGATAAACCTCAGCATTTACTTAATAGTCTTTTCTGTAAAGTGATAAAGTTGCTCCTATTAGTGTAAGAGACTAGTGTAGTGCCAGTTCTTGATGTATGTATATTAACATATAAATCCCTTGGAGACAGGAAAGCAAGAAATGGAAACAGAAACAAAAAAATTAAAGCTTTCCATCTCCAAGCTAAAATAAAGCAGTTTGATTTTTTTTAACAATTGTGTGAAGTTCTACTAAAGCACCTCCCAAAAATACATTATGACAACAGTCTGTATTTTGAACAGGTCACTCACTAATCAAGTCAAGAAAATAAAACAAGAAGTCCCTCGTCCATGGTTTCCCCGTCCAGATCTCTGGTTTCTGGGACCATTCTGGGTCTATGTCTGGACACAAGAAATAGAAGATGTTGGAAACTGGTGTCTGTACCTCAATCACTTCCAAGTTATCCATATACACAAAGCTTAACTGCACGTGGTGGTTAAAAACCATTTGGTATTGACACTGGAGAATCAGTACACTCTGATAAGTCCTTGGCTAGCTGTGCTTACCTGAATAGCTGCAAATGCCAACGCTGCCCAGATAACATGCATCATGATTTCTTGTAGCTTCTTCACAACTAGAGCCTCACACCCCTGAAACACCCAAAGTAATCTTCATTAGTCTCTTTAAAAAGGGAAAAGCTGCAAGGTCACACATTACTACTCATTGGCAGGAATGGAAATGACAAACTACAAGAGGGAAAAAGATAATGCATTTGAAAATAATTTATATTAAAATTAAATGACATTAAAGACAAGTAAAAGAAGGTAGAAAAGTTCGAGGTAGAGAAAATTCACCAAGAAAACCTAGGTTACCAGGCTAGATTCAAACGCTAGTCAAGAAACTGAACTTACCTCAGCATAGAGATCAGAGGGGTGGGCCAGACTGCCGTTACAGCTGCTGGCTGTCTCTCTGCAACAACTAAGTGGGACGCTCTGGTTTTTGGTTTCTTTGAACCAGTCTGTATTTTCCCAGTCTGAATAGTTGTGAATTCCACAACAGTGCAGCTAACAGAGAAGAGAACAGAGACATCAGTCCTCATAGAACACATGGCCCTGTGTTAACTTCAGAGTTCTGTGTACTGCAGAGCTTTAAGCTACTTTAGACCAGTGATGTCCAATATAACTTTCTGCAATGACAGAAATGCTGTAGGTCTGTGAGCTCAGTATGGTAGCAACTAGCCACACAGAGGAGAAGGCACTGGCACCCCACTCCGGTACTCTTGCCTGGGAAATCCCATGCACGGAGGAGCCTGGTGGGCTGCAGTCCACGGGGTCGCTAAGAGTTGGACACGACTGAGTGACTTCACTTTCACTTTTCACTTTCATGCATTGGAGAAGGAAATGGCAACCCACTCCAGTGTTCTTGCCTGGAGAATCTCAGGGACGGGGGAGCCTGGTGGGCTGCCATCTATGGGGTCACACAGAGTTGGACACGACTGAAGTGACTTAGCAGCAGCCACACAGAACCACTGAGCACTCACAGTGTGGCTACTGTTGACTGAGGAAGTGAATTTTTAACTTTAAAGTTAATTTAAGTTAACTTTAATTTAAATTTAATTTAAAATACATACAATTAGTGGTTCTAGACCCTCTGTTTGAAAAATCATATTGCCAACAAGGGGTAATTTATAGCTAAGAAAAAAATCTTTAATTTTGCCTGTTAAACATCTGATTCTGGATTAAATATTATATCCAAAGACACAGTATTTAAAATCTTTTGTCTGAAATGTCTGGGATTTACTCTAAGTTATAACTAGCAAAAGACATGTGGGAGTAATAGATGAAATAAGATTGGCAAAAGTGGATAAATTTTGAGGTGAGTTTATGGATACAAAGATCTACTAGATGATTCTACCTTTAGGTATGTTTCAAATTGTCTACAATAATTTTCTTTTTTTACAGTTTTGTCTTATCTTTGCCGGTCTTGTCTTCTAAAGGTATGTGAAAGACTTCTCACCTCCTCTAAAGTTCATTTGGGCTCTCAACTTTCCTGTGACATAAACTTCTTGCCCATTATCACCCCGTTAGTTAATTATTTTTTGAGGGGAAGGGCAGATGCTTCCTATCTGGCTATGCTAGGTAATGGTGGAAAAAACTTTTCCAGGGTGAAGGTAAAATTACTGGACTCATTATGCAGCTAACCATGGCTATAAAGGTACACTGCTAATTTACATAGTAACAGAGATAAGTTTAATGTTGACACAATAGCGATTGGTTCTCAAAAACAAATCAGCTTCAAGAGAACTCACCTGTCTCTGAACATAGTCAATGGCCCGGCTAGCAGCATCAGGGTTGGTTCCATTGTAGGTCTTATATACCTTCTGAATGCTGCGATCAACTTCATTTTCCACCTGAATCAAAACAAAGAATCCAGTCCCTCAAAAATATTGGTGAAAGTAACATTAGTCAAGGCTCCAGCTAAATGCCTAAATGGCATGTATGTAAAGTTTTGAGATAGCGCTATGAATTTCTTGTAAGAAAAAAAGTTCTCTCCCTTCGTGCCTTCAGGCAGACTCAGGTAAAGTGTCAGACATATTACATTAGATTAAAAGCAATCAAAGAGATGATTGTGTGCAAGATGGCAGGCTACCTATTTATGAAAGAGGGAGAAAGCAGTTGAGCCCGAGATAGGTGTCCTAAATTATAAATATATCACCTCCTTTTTCAAATGGGATTCTTAGAAGACCTACTCATTTTCCTTTCTTAAAGGAGGTAAAAATTAAAGAACTTAAAAAGCACCTATAGGATACTTTTGGGACAAATACCAATACTACATTTTACTTATTTAATGTTTATTTAGACTTGGACAAATATGCAAAAGTAATCAACAGATTAAAAAAAAACAATTAGGAAATCAACTCTTCAAAATGTATCACTGCCAACAGAGTGGCAACTAAAGTGTCATTTAATTAAGTTTGCTTGTACCAGATTCTCCTTACCCTTCTCTAAGATGATGAGACCTATATGGTAATTTTATCAGTCATGTGGTTAAGATCATAAAATTGATAACCAAACTGTAAGCAGGGGCATGATCCACTGCATTATTTTTTTTTTTTAGCATAGCTGTCTGGTACGTTATACAGCAATGGTTAAATAGTAAATCAACCTATCATGTCTTTGACTCCAAATCATAAGTTACAATGAGAATAACCCTGGGTGTGCTCAGAGAATAACCTTACGATGCCTGTGTATTGGTTCTATGTTGTTGTTGTTTAGTTGCTAAGTTGTGTCCAACTCTTTTGCTAATGCATGGACTGCAGCCCACCAGGCTCCTCTGTCCATGGGATTTTCCAAACAAGAATACTGGAGGGGGTTGCCATTTCCTTATCCAGGGGATCTTCCCCACGCAGAGATCAAACCTATGCCTCCTGCATTGGCAGGCGGTTCTTTACTCTAGCCACCAGGGAAGCCCATAACAGCTCTATAGTTATACCTAAATTAATTAATTTAAAGCAGCCTATTTAGCCTTAAATGCTGCTGTAGGAAGGCAAAAGTGGGCAAAATAGAAAGGAAAGGGGCAAGAAAACAATAAATGACCAGAAAAGAGGAAAGAAGGACAAGAAGGGAATGGCTGGCAATAGTTATCTTGGTGTTTGAGCTTGTAGGGCCCCTCGTTCCTCAGGAACAAGTTGTAGGGTTGCAACTCCCAGTATGATGCATTTAAACTGTGGTGTTGGGAGAAGACTCTTGAGAGTCCCTTGGACAGCAAGGAGATCAAACCAATCAATCATAAAGGCAGTCAACCCTGAATATTCATTGGAAGGACTGATGCTGAAGCTCCAAAACTTTGGCCACCTGACTCTAAGAGCTGACTCATTGGAAAAGACCCTGATGCTGGGAAACACTGGAGGCAAGAAGAGAAGGGGACGACAGAGGATGAGATGGTTTGATGGCATCACCAATTCAATGGACATGAGTTTGAGCAAACTCTGGGAGATAATGAAGACAGGGAACCTGGCATGCTGCAGTCCATGGGCTCGAAAAGAGCTGAACACAACTGAGCGACTGAAAACCAACTCCCAGTAACCTTTTTCTATGTCTAGGACCAAGGCATTTTTTCCCTAAAGAGGCAATGGAAAATGGAATCCTTAATTTAATTCTTTTAAAATAGAAATCTGGGAATCTATGGACTAAGGAAATTTGAACAAATTCCTCAGCTGACCAATTATTCATTTGTAGATCATTCTACAGTCAAGGAGATGCTTGTTCCTTGGAAAGAAAGTTATGACAAACCAATGACAAAGATTGAGGTGGCTCTAGTGATAAAGAACCCACCTGCCAATGCAGGAGACCTAAAAGACATGGGTTCGATCCCTGGGTCGGGAAGATCCCTTGGAGGAGGGCACAGCAACCCACTCCAGTACTCTTGCCTGGAGAATCCCATGGACAGAGGAGCCTGATGGGCTACGGTCCATGGGGTCACGAAGAGTCAGACACGACTGAGTGACTAATACTTTCACATGACAAACTTAAGACAGTATACTAAAAAACATCACTTTGCTGACAAAGGTCTGTACAGTCAAAAGTTATGGTTTTTTCAGCAGTCATGTACGGATGTGAAAGTAGAACCATAAAGAAGGCTGAGTGCCAAAGAATTGATGCTTTTGAACTGTGGTGCTGGAGAACTCTCGAAAGTCCCTTGAATTCCAAGGAGATCAACCCATTCAATATTAAAGAAAATCAGTTGGAAAGAATATTAGTTGGAAAGACTGATGCTGAAGCTCTAATACTTTGGCCACCTGATATAAAGAGTCAACTCAATGGAAAAGAGCCTGATATTGGGAAAGGCTGAAGTTAAAAGGAGAAGGGGGCAGCAGAGGATGAGATGGTTAGACAGCACCACTGACTCAATGGACACGAATCTGAGCAAACTCTGGGAGATAGTGAAGGACGGGGGAGCCGGGAGTGCTACAATCCAGGGGGTTGCAAAGAGCTGGAATGACTAGCAACTGAACAACAACCAGAGTCATTTAAAGAAAACTATCTACAAACTAGGGGTTTCCCTCGTAGCTCAGGCAGAAAGAATCTGCCTGCAATGCAGGAGACTGGGGTTCAATTCCTGGGTCGGGAAGATCCCTTGGAGAAGGAAATGGCAACCCACTCCAGTATTCTTGCCTGGAGAATTCCATGGGCTGAGGAGCCTGGTGGGCTACAGTCCAGGGAGTCACAGGTTGGACACGACTTAGCAACTAAACCAGCACCACCTAAAACTAGGACAGCAGTAGAGTAACACTTTGTTATATTCAATGAGAAGAAATCCTGACACATAATTTCTAATTACCTTTATATTTTTCAAGTGGTGGCTAAACTGAAGGCAAAAGAAATTGTTTACTCTGAAAATGAGTTTGTTCTATTTCACTCAAAACACTTAAACCACCTTTTAAAACATATAAATTACAGTAGACAACATACCTTTGCTCTGTAAACATATCCCAAAACCACAACAACAACTTCTGTGACAAAAACCAAGAGTAGGATGATGACAAACTGTAAGGAAAATGTAAAGAAACATTGTTAAAAATTAAATACAAACGAAAAAATAGCTCTAAATAATCTCTTGATAAAAAGCAATTATCTGAGATAACTGCTACAAGTTTAAGACAAGTGCTAATTCTATTCCAATTATAAAGAGAGCCAAAGAGAATATGGAGTTTCATGCTCAAGTCAAGCAAGTAACACAAATGAATATTCCCACATATCACGAAGAGCTAACTTACCGTGGCCAGTCCACAGCGGCTTTCCCGGATTGTGGCACAGCAACCAATTAGCCCAATAATGAAAAGCAGAGCCCCGACAGCTATGATCACCACCGCAGGGATGAGAGTGTACACATCTTCAAAGAAGTGGTCATAGTCGTCGTAAGTGATGAAGACATAGGCTCCGACATAGCATAAAATGCCAGCGGCTCCCTGTAGAAAACAAGGTCAGAGCTCTGGTAAAATTCTCCAACCCCTGCTGGTAAACATTCCCACTATTTCTTGGCATGTTAGAACTCAATGAGATTTTCCACCACTTTTAAATCTATTTGTAGACTTTTATCAGTGAAGCTGAAAATTATTCATTAGTAAGAACATTTCTTTACTAAAGTTGAAAAGTCTTCCAAATTCCATCTACTCTTTGGTAATTGCTGGCTCATCTAGGACCGAGAAACCATTAATCCCGTACATAATACAGATGACAAGAATGAAAACACACACACCCCCTAAAGGCCTTCTGTAGTCAATTACAGATCAGTGCAGAGGTGAGGGCTGCCCCCCTCAAATGGGGAAATCAGGACTAGTGGCAGAGTCAGGACCAGAATCCAGGTAATCTGACTTCAGAATCTGCATTTATACTCTCATCTCTTGCCTTGGGGAAAGAAAATTACAATAGTAACTAATAACCATGATACAGGATACCCACTTCTAAAAAATTTGCTGTCCTAGTTGAGACTGTGAAATGGTAAAGCTAGAGGGCTGTGTGACTAAAGAACTTTGCAAATCCTTTGTGTGTGTTAGTCACTCAGTTGTTTCTGACTCTGCGACCCCATGGACTGTAGCCTGCCAGGTTCCACTGTCCATGGGGTTCTCCAGGCAAGAATACTGGAGTGGACTGCCATTCCCTTCTCCAGGGGATCTTCCTGACCCAGCGACTGAACCCGGGGTCTCCTGTATTGCAGGCAGCTTCTTCACTATCTGAGCCACCAGGGAAGCCCCTTGTAAACCCTTTAAGTCTATTTATGCTTTAGAATTGTGTTTCTCGAACTATGTGAATAGGAATCACCTGAAGATCTTATTAAACTGCAGACTGATCAGTAGGTCTAGGGGTGGGACCCGAGATTCTGCATTTCCAACAAGCTCCCAGCTAACACTGCTGATTTTTGAACTATATTTTGAGGTACAAAGTTTTAGAGCACCTACAGGGAAAGTGGATGCAGAAAGTCATGGAACAGCTGCCGCTGCAGACACTGTGCTCCAATTACAGAGTTTTATTAATACATACATTCTCCTCTCATCATTGTCAATTTTGCTATTGTGTCAATTTTGCCAGCACAATGTTTTACGGCCCAGTATTGCCTGCTTTTATGTGAATGAGCAAATACAGTGTGAGGCTAAGTGTTAAAACATCGATTTAATGAATTATCATTTATAGAGCACTTTGAGACTTTCATATAAAAAGAATTATTTCACCATTCTTTAAAATTTAACAGATACATCATTAATTTTCAAACTACAAAAGAGCCTCCACAATTATATCATTAATTCCTTTCAACCTGGAAGCAGTTTAAGTCTGTGGGATTCTGTAAGTTTGGGCATCATCAGTATATTTTCATACACTAGGCTGATAGAATCACTCAGATCTGGAAGGAAAAGACTCCATTTATAGAAAGTTGAGAAAGCAACTTGACTTTTAAAAAAATAAATAAATAACATGGACTTTTTAAGAGACATTAACTAGAATAATGGAGCCAATTTAAAACACCATATTCTTTTCAAACTCTCCTCTGGCTTTCAGGAGGCCCCCACTGCTGGCTCTCTTCCTATTTCTTGCACTTTTCTTGCTCTCTCATTCTTTAGGGACTCTCCTTTACCAGACAAATGTCAGTGATCTCCAGGGTTCTACCTTCGGCCCTATTTAGTTCTCATTTTGTAGGCTCTCCTTGGGCTAGCCTAGCTATGGCTTCACCAGTCACTTTAGCTCTCCACCTCAGCCATCAACTCAGAACTACACATCCCCATCTGGAAGTCCCACAGATGCCCTGACCTCAGCCTACCTCAAACCCTCGCTGCCTTTCTGCTCACTCCATTAAATCTGCCCTCCTGTTTTAGATTTCAGAGCAAACGGCACCAGTTACTTTTCCTAGTCAAATGCCTGAGAGTTATTCTGTACTCTTTCTGTGACCTACCTCTATATCCCATCTATCTCCAAACTCCTTCAGGCTTACTTTTTTATTTTTAGTAATTTTATTTATGGCTGTGCTGGTCCTCATTGCTGTGCAGGTTCTCCTCTAATTGTCACGAGTGGAGGCTACTCTGTTGTGGAGCACGGGCTCCCAGGCTCAGCAGTCGTGGTACACGGGGTTAGTTACTATGCAGCGTGTGGGACTGTCCCGAATCAGGAACTGAATGTGCATCTCCCACGCTGGCAGGCTGACTCTTTACCACTGAGCCACCAGGGAAGCCCCAGATTCACTTTCAAAACACCACCTGAATATTGTTAACTTCTCTTTAACCCTCTGCAGTGCTTGTCTTAATTTGGGCCTTACCATTGTTCACCCTAAACCTTATTTGCTGACCCTCCCTCTGTCCCTTAATAATATGTTCTTTATATGATCAGTTATTTCTGTTAAAAATATAAATCAGAACAAGGCATTAGCGTGCTTAAAATCAGGATGAGGCAAGTGAGGCCTCTGATAAACTAAGCTGTTCCTTCCCGCTTTTTGGGCTCAGACTCCACGACCTCTCGTGCACCCTGAACAACTGAAAGCTGTTATTCCAAGTGTACTACAAATTCTCTCACTTCTTTACCTTTGCTGCTGTCTTTGGAATGCTCTCTTCATCTGCTTAGGGACTCCTTGTCACCCATTAAGATGCAGTTTAAATATCACCTCTCCTTTAGGAAGCCATTCTTGACCATTTCAGACAGGATTAGATGCCCTTGGTCACAAACCATCCCCTACAAAGCTCTAACGGCATTTATCACAAGTGCTGAAATTATAACTATATATAAAATCTCTGCATACCTTTAGGGCACAAACTTTGCCCATCAGTCTTTCAGCACTGAACCACCATCCATCACCTAGAGCAGTTCTTGGTAGATATTTGTCAAAATTCATTGAGAACACTTCATCTCATCCCTTCCCTTGAAACTGCCCTTCAAGCTCAATCATAATCTTTGGTTTGAATTTGCTTTGTTTCTCTTCAATTCAATCTTACAGATTTTAGCTCACTATTTGAACAACAATCCAGCTTACTTAATTCTTAATGGCCATCACATCTGGAATACATTAGCTTATGCTTTACTTACAGCAACTGAACCTGTTCAAAGACCCTCAGTTCACTGACATACTTACTTTGGGGACATATTATTATGGGATGATGGAAGACATAAGAGAGAGAAAAGAGGATAAACAGTTTATTTGGGTGCATTAACCACAGAAGTATAGGGAATACTTAACACTCATACCAAAAATTACTTTTTCTTGACTACATATGTGTGATATGCAAACATACACATATGTACACACAAACATTTTGTTACAGTAAATACTTTTAGTCCCCAAACTGAATTAGAAGAAATCCTATATATGAAGCAATCAAATTTTATCCAATTTGTCTTCATTAGTCATCTCTCTATTCTTTGGATTCTTAGCTTTTCTTACTCTAACAGGCAACCTTCATTTCTTACAAGGCTTGAATTAAAATAAATTCCATCTTTGAGCTGCTAGTAAACATAATTAAAGGCTACATAAATTTGACTGAAAATAAAACCAGAAGATATATTTACTCAACAACTTGAAATACAGGACATTGAAGAACTATTTCCATTCTAGACATGAAATGAGTTTGAGATCCCTACAAGGCTTGCCCTCGGTGCTGCCTGGAAGTGGGCCAAGCCAAACACTTCCAGTGTGCCATCTTCCACCCAGTCCACCCAGACAGATAATGAATGCAATGGGAGGAGGAGATGCCATTTGTAAAGCTGCCTGTTCCTTTTCTAATAGCTTTGAGAGAAGTTTCTTTCCCCAGGCTGCAGATCAGTCAACATCTAAATCTCACAGTGAAGTTGAGAACATAATGCTTCTATTTTGACAACATACAGGGGGAAGCAGCATAGTCGCTGCACGTACTAAGCAAAAACTGCAGTGATTGCTGATATGAAACTATATAAATCAAATAACTCATAAATAGAGGCTGTCCCCTAAATTTTCTTCTCTTAATGACATATATGTGTGTGTGTGTGTGTGTGTGTGTGTGTGTATGTGTGTGTGTAGTCGCTTCAGTCATGTCTGACTCGTTACAACCCTGGGGACTGTAGCCCGCCAGGCTCCTCTGTCCATGGGATTCTCCAGGCAAGAATACTGGAGTTGGTTGCCATGCCCTCCTCTAGGGGATCTTCCCAACCCAGGGATCGAACCCGTATCTCTTATGTTTCCTGCATTGGTAGGCAGGTTCAGAGCCCAATGACATGAATATATAGTGCTTAATGGAAGTTGTATAATAAACAACTTATGAAATGACATCAGTTACTCTGAAAATACATAGAAGGTGTCCTAACAAGGGCTGAAGACCTAAAAACAGCAACAAACAACTGCTTTAATGATATCCAACCATCCAAATGACAGGTGGGGCGTATATGGTAAATGTAAGGAAGGTTTTAAGTAATTCCTAAGTAGGGACTTGCAGTCATGAAGATTTTTAACATAGGAGCTGTGGCTATTAGAAAGGCTAAAAGGTGAGTAGGGTTAAATCCTTCTTCTGAAGGGTCATGCTGGGATTGAGATCTATCAAAGGCTCTGGGCTTTGCCAACAAAGCAGCTGCAGAGGGGATGAAATGTAGAACTTGGAAGCAGCTGAACTGCTTTAGTCACCACTGAGAAAATCTGAGCCTATAAGGAGGATTTGTGGAGGACAGTATACTAAAAATATTCATCCTTTTTACAAAGAAGTGAAGGGAAATTTAAGGCAAAGGCTGAAAGCTGAAACAATAGGGGAAAAAAAAGAATTTTCTGAAAAGTGTTCTTCCTTAGACTTTTTAAAAATCTGCACCAGGTCTTCAGTTGCTGCATGCACTCTTTAGTTGTGGCATGTGGGATCTAGTTCCCTGAGCAGGATTGAACCCGGTTCCCCCGGGTGCACTGGGAGCATGGAGTCTTAGCCACTGGACCACCAGGGAAGTCCCTCTTCCTTACCCTTTAATAAACTCATGTTCTAAACTGTCACAGAATTTTAAAACCTTAGGAAAGACAGTGCTTTTGCACAACACCAAGCTATTCCTCTAAAAGATAAAGCTACCTGGTAGAAAATTTTAGAAATATGAGTTCCAGAAGTATGACACTTCACTTTACCCTTTCACCCCTTCACTCCCTACATACAAATGTAAAGCCCTTTTAAAGTAAGAAATTTCATTTTGTTATGTAAGATTGATTTTTCTATAGTTTAGAAACCAGTGTTTTGGTTTTAGAAACTAGTTGTTTTGTTTCTGTACTTTTCAAATCTTCTGAGAGAGATGATGAAACACTAAAATCCACAAAACTCCTAAATTCTTTACTTTTCTAAGAAGAAATAGGAAATGAAAGGGAGCACATCAAGCACAGTGAGCTTGCCACCGGAATGTGGCAACATTAAAATTAAACAGACTATTCCACAATAAGAGATGAAACAGCTCTGCTGTGAGAGTGTATCTATATGGAAATTTAGAAATGTGAGGGAAGAAGCATCCCACAGAGCATTTGGGTGAAGATAAAGCAAAGAAGAACAGAAGTGATTTTCCTGCAGGACAGGGTAAAGATGAGGGGGCCATCTGAAGTCATTCAGCTAAAAGCAGAGTCTGACAAATTCTTCTCACCTGCGAGAACTACTTCTGTGTGATTTTTGCCTCCATCAATCAATCAATTGGTAAAGCAGAAGGATTGGAATGTTGGGAGAAAAAATAGAAAGACTTGGCAAAAAACCACTGTGTACTCCAGACTTTGTAAGAACGCAGATTTCAAAAAGCAGAGAGGGGAAAAAACAGCAGCAGAAATTCATCTTACGGGTTATTTTTAAACATTTAACTCAAGAGCTTTCTGTATGGTCACAATAGTCTCTCGTGTACCTATCCCCCTTCTCTCCTACAAGGAATTCATTGGTAATTCTATACAGCGCATTTAATGCATACATATGGAATACAGAAAAGATGGTACTGATGAACCTATTTGCAGGTCAGGAATAGAGATGCAGATGCAGAGAACAGACTTGTGGACACACTAGGGGAAGAGGGTGGGGTGAATCGAGAGGAGCACGACATATATACACTAGCATGTGTAAAACAGATGGCTAGGGGGAAGTTGCTGAGTAACACAGGAAGCGCAGCCCAGTGCTCCACGACAACCTGGAGGGGTGGGATGGGGGCTGGCAGAGAGACTTCAGGGGGAGGGGACATACCTACACTTACAGCTGAATTACGCCGTTCTACAGCAGAAACCAACACAATATTGTAAAGCAATTATCTTCCAAGTTACAAAAGTGATCTATTGGGCTGTGCCAAGTCTTAGTTGCAGCATGTGGAACCTTTGATCTTCTTTGTTTCAGCATGCTGAATCTTTAGTGGCGGCATAAGAACTCTTTAGCTGTGGCATGTGGAATCTAGTTCCCTGACCAGGGACTGAACAGGGCCCCCAGCACTGGGAGTGCAGAGCCTTAACCACTGGACCACCAGGTAGGTCCCTATACAGTGCATTTCTGAAAGTTTCCCCAAACTCCACCCTCAAGACATAAGTTTCTTAAAATCACCTTAAATCTCTCAGCATTCTACTACTTACATAACATTCTCTAGTCAAACATATTTGTTTCAGTTCTGACTTAATCTGATAAAATACTTCGTATCATTAAACAGAATTACTCTTTTACCAAGTCCAATGCTGCATATTTCTCTTATCACTCAAGGGAAAAAAAAAGACTATACTATACCAAAGATTTCAAATCTTCTTAACAGAAATTAAAGTTATTTTAACCAAGAATTTAGGAAGCTTTAAAAATATCATTCTCTCCATAACAAACTGGTCAATAATAAAGACAAGCAGTATTCAAAGATACATAAGGATACAGAGAGAAGAGCCCTCAGGAGTATAAGAATTTTTCTGGAACGCAATCTGGCAACACATCATTAGCCTCAGCATTTATGCTTTTGCACCTATTAACTGTACTTCTAGGAGTCTATTCTTAAGAGAGGAGGTCAGATGGAAACAGATTTGTACAAGGTGCATTCATCAAAATGTTACAATAACAAAATTATAATAGCAAAAACAAAAGATTTGAAATTTGAAAGAAAACAGCAAAAGTCTGTAAAGAAATTATCCTTCAATAAAAAAATTTTAAAAAATAAAAATAAAAGAGAATACTATATACATACACACACAAAAAGAAAAAACCCAAGCATCTAGAGATATATTTGCATTACAGCCCTTAAATATGTTGAAGCATAATTTAGTAACACACTTGTGGTATGTCAGGGGGAAAAACACACTTATGCATGGATATTTATAAACACCAAAGTGTTAATACTGGTTGTCTCTTGGTGGTGAAACTATGGTAATATTAAAATATTTTTTAGTGTCTTCTTTAAAAAGGAAATATATATTTGCAGAATCATGAAAGTCAATATTTAAAATTGTATCTGAAATTGAGACTTTGTTGTTTTTTAACAAATGAATTCTTAAATCTGTCCTTAACCAAAACATAAAATAGGAATCTCTTCAATCCCAAATGTTTTAGGCACCTCTGCCAATCTTCCCTGTTTATGACTTTTCTTGGGTCTGCCTGGCTTTGATTCATCTTTAGATGTTTTCTGACTACTTAACACAATTCTGATCATTTCAGTACACATATTTTTCCCCCCATAAATATCACCTACCAAGGAGACAAAACTCTACTTCGAGGTGTAAAATCTTGACAATAAGTCACTTCTTTCTTCATTATCAATATCACTATCATTATTGCCATTATTCTTAAAGAATATTTTAATCCTTTAAACCAATATTATTCTGAAGATATTCCAAAGGTCATGTTCCTCAATTCTGTCTTATTTTCACTTTATCTGTATTTAACTTTTTATAATCATTGTTTATCTAGCTTAACAAAATTTTTCTATTTAATCCAATTTTTATCTCCCTGTTGAAAAACCCAAAACATTCAGGCTGCAGTGAAACTGGAGATCTGCAACTGCCACAGTCAAACTATTGTAACAGCATGGAAATTAGATATTTTCAGACTGCAAGGCTCCAGGGGTCATCTGAAAGTATTTTCAGAGTATTTAAATACACATTTTTCTTTGAGACTCTCTATCCCCATACCCTACTCTAACTGTAAAGAGTCAGTTATTACTACCGGAGCCTGAGGTGTTTCAGCTTCATATTTGCCTTTGCTTGGGTTACGTGTTTAATCAATAGCAACAACAATGTAAAATACAGTATGTCAGCATTTACTATAGATTTCCTTTTGATAAGTCAAAAACAAATACATCAACGCAAATAATTTTTCTCAGCTACTGGCTCTACCAAACTATTAAAGAGGGGGAGGGAGGAAAGAGATGACATTTTTAAAGGAAGACTTAAGACTGTCCACGTGGAAGGGGGACGGAGAGGAGCAACTAGAAATTAAATTCAATAGAACATTAAATGATTTTGCCTGTCTGTCTGATCCCTCTTCCTATAAGCTGTTAGAAAGCAGGAACTATACCTTTTGCATTTCTCAAACAGGTAAGCACAGACATTCAAAAAGTATTTACTGAATGAATGAGTCTTGTTTGGTGCAAGTATAAATTTTACGGAATAATTTTTTTGCAAAATTCCTAATTTTGGATCTTACGGAATAAAATTCATTAAAATATTTCAAAGCATGATAAATACCCTAAAAAGGTAATAAACAACCTATTTCTTAAATTGCCAATTAAATAGAGCCCTTCTACATTCCCACTGCTTTGAGTTCTTTCAGTTAATAGCTCACAGCCACAAGGTACTTGGTTCAGTGGACAGATGACTGAGAATGCAGTAAGACTGGAAGTAATTCATTTTCTTAACTGTCAAAGACAAGAAATAGGTCTCCTGTTATATACCATAACTTGCTTTTCTTCTAGTAAACTGAGAAACAACTATGAAAAAAGAAATCGGTTAGCTGAAGGTGTGCTCCAATGACATATTCTTTGCTGGAGTAGTCACTCATGAAGATGAGAATACAAGAGGTAAAGAAACAAATTCCAGGATGTGAGATGAAGGATCCAGTTTTAAAGTATCATGTTCTCAACTCGAATGTGCAAGATGTGCTAGAAAACACAAAATACATATATGGAGAAGTGTGACAAGCACTTTTTCATTTAAAACAAAATATTTCATAATAAATTTTTATCTTTTAAACAAAAGCATGAAGGTAATTTGAACACATCAAATTTGCCTTAGGGCCTGTAGACTGTTCCTTGTCTTAAATGTCCCCCATTTCCTCCAAATCACCCCAACATCTGTTCCTTCACATATTCCAGGTTAAATCTCACCTCTTTGGAGAAGACTTCTTTGCCAACCTAAAGCAGGCACCTAATCACTCTATCACATCATTCTGTCTTAATTCTCTGCATAACATATCACTATCTGTTATTTTTCTTGCTTATTTTTAACTGTCTGTCCTGTAAAGCTCTGTAAGAACAGAGATCTTCACTTTTCCACCACTTTATCAGTAATATAAGCAAAAAGTGGGTGCTTAAACATTTGTGTAGTATTTGCTTAACAAAGCACATTTCCTTAATTTTATGTATTCACAGAGGGAAATGCAACTTGAAACTTTTTTAAGATAAGACAAATTTTAAAGCTTAAATAAGGCTTTTAAATAGGATTTGTATTTCCTATGAATGAATGATTAGTGAAGCTGCCACATTCTAAAGTTTCCAAAAGCCTTTAAAAGGTGTTTAACCTTGTGGTATCTCCTACTCCACAGCCGTTTTAGCGTTACTATGGCCTTTCATACTGATGAAAAACAACACCCTAAGCAGATGTGCCAGACTAGAAATTCTGCAAGCATGGACAAAGCTTTCTCTTACAGTCTCTATAATGCCTAAGATATGTGTGAGCAAAATAAACACTAGCCAATTGGCTCTCCTTCTAGGGTAGAAAAAGTAAAGGTAATTTGTATAACATGGGACTTAATTAAGTACTCAATTAACAGAATAAAACCTGAAATTATCAAGTACTGATTTAAACTTGTTTTAGATGAGGCCTCCCAGGTCAGATCAAATGACCCACTGAATTAAGGCTCTTGTCTGACCTTGGAGCAAAAGGGCAGTTTAGAGAAGAGGTTAATGACTGTTTATTCTAATACCCTTCAAAATGTAGTCACTAAACACTTTTGTCTTCTAAAAATCATCATGGGTCTAGCACTAATACACTTACATTTAAAGCTATGCCACTCTGTAAAAAACAAAGAGATCCAAGTTGTACATCCCTTCACTTGTCCACAATTACCTTTCATGCTACAAGCCCTAATATTTTGGAATTTGGTGATGAGCTCTCAATTTCCATTAAGACAAGCTTAAGGACTTTAGAAACCACTGTTTCCCCTTTGCCTGTGCCTTTCCACAGTAATTTTCTTAGACTGTACTATCCATAATAATCGACACCAAGTCAACATTAACAACTTTGGCTGTTACATCATTTAATGCCGATTCTAAGCATTTTAAGTACATATCTATTTCCACATTACAACGCACTGAACAAACTGCCGACTGAACCAGGATATCAAGATATTAAGAGGCAGAGTTTAAATATGTTGTCAAAGCAATTAAACTTCAACACTTATCAAGAATCAGCTGATAGTAAAAAGCCAATACAACAGTTAAAAAAACCTTTACTAATGTTGACCAGTGGTGGTGGTGGTGTTGCTAAGTTGTGTCCAACTCTTGCAACCCCATGGATTGTAGTCTGCCAGGCTTCTCTGACCATGGGATTCTCCAGGCCAGAATACTGGAGTGGGTTGCCGTTTCCTTCTCCAGGGGATCTTCCCGGCCCAGGAATTGAACCTGGGTCTCCTGCACTGCAGGCAGATTCTTTACAAACTGAGCTATGAGGGAAATGTTGCCCAGGGGAACCCAGTTAAATGTTAGAGATGCTCTATGTAGGGAATGCTTATTCTTACACTTATACATTAAGGTATTAAAAGGTGGAATGGACCACTTATAAAAGAATACACTTATTAGAACTGAAGAATGCAATATAAAAAACCAGGAAGAACAGGTTAACATGTTTTATGTATTTCCCGATAACGACCTAATTTTTTAAACTGACAAGTTAAATAGTATAGTTTTAAATGCTGGTGGAAGTTCTAAACAAGGTTAAAATTACGTTTTGGAGCAAGTGAGTCTAACACTGCCTAAAGAGCTCCTTCCCCTTTGCAAGTCTTTTGAAATCACACTTTGCTCTAACACCACAGGCTCTAAAGTACAGGACACCCTGGGTATGAAGGCTGGCTCTGCCCCACCTTGGGTGTGCCACTTTAAGTAAACTTTAATGTCCTCATCTGTAAAAGAAGCATAATATTCCCTGCCAAATGAGGCTTTATTCCATTAAAGTGCTTAGCACAGTGCCTGGGTATAAAAAGCACTCAAAATTAGTTATGATTACCAACATCATCAGATTCCAACGGTTGGTCCCTAAACTACGAATTCTGTGGGAGATACATCTCATATTGCTTCCTTCTCAGTTATGTTACACGAATCCTGCTCTGTGCCACATTTTTTCCCCTAATGTCTGCTTAACTTCCTCATCACAGCTCACCTCACAAACATTTTACTATTCTACTAATCTAGATAAAGGGTGTTTAACCTCAGCCTTGGCAAGAACCCAGCATGAAAAGCACAACCGAAGTTCAACATAACCATCTTCACTAAGTGCCAATAATAGTCACCTATACTTATATAATTTCTAAATATGAATGAATCTTTGAATAAAGTAATTAGCCTTCAACTAATAAAAATAAATGGAAAAAAAATTTTAAAAAAAAACTGCAATTTTAAATGAAAATTTAATCATTTAAAGAAAATGGTTCCATATTTCCAGTATTTTGTTTCTTTAACAATTCCAGTCCCTGAGCTTGAAAAGCCTAGAAGTCACCTGATATTACACAGATTCTTCAAAATCAAACTGTATGCCCATAAAAATAATAAGGGACTGTAAAGGATACAAAGCTAAGTCTACACTTAATAATCTTCTTATCTAACAGTGTTTCTCATCTGGAGATACGAGGAGATTCTTTTACCTTTTAAAAAGGCTTCTAAGTCAAACTAAAGTATAAGAAACACTGCTCTAAAGGGAAAAGAAGAAATCATGGAATCCTGATGTCACGTGGGTGATCCTGAACAGTACTCTCAGTCAGGATTCGTTTCATCACACCATACCCTGAAAGACTCTATGGCAAAAGATGTGTGTGGTAAGTGCTCTGTGATGTGTAATTATTCTTTTATGCTACAGCAGTCAGGATATGAAAAGTTTCATTCTTTGCAGGGGGAGGAGGGAACCAGGTTCTAAGAAGGAAAGGATTCTTTCCAATTTAGTATGTTTGTGGGAAAGAGGTGAATGAAGACATACAGAAGAATGGGAAGTGCAAATGTTCAAGAAGTGTCCTGGAGACTGGGGACAGAGAAGGGTGTCCAGGTGTTTAAGAACATGGTTTAAGAACATGGTCAATCGTGAGGAAGGAAAAGATGATTTGAGGACATTGGTTGCAATACCAAGAGGGCATTGAACTTTATTCTACTGCTGAAGCTTTGGGGGAGGGGTGTGTGTTTATTTGTTAAATGAAGTAAAGTGATGTGAAGGAAGAAAAGCTTAATAAGATTTATCCGGGTGCAAGGTCCAGATGAACTAGAGGGTGGAGAGACTGATAAGAATAACACAGGTTATTACAGAAGTCCCTGACGAGATAAGGACCTGAAGTAAGATGAAGTGCTTTATAAAGGGCCCTTTCTTTGGGGGCGTGTCCAAAAAAATTCATAAGCCACCTTTTATTGAAAGTGAACTCATCGCTTTCTAGATCTTGTGACATTCGAGTCATATTTAACCAAGCTTTATAACAGTCTACCCACCCCCATGACCAAACAAATAAGATTGATTTTCCTCGTCAAAGGATTATTTAGCTTCTCAAGTTGAAACCTTTCCGTTTTCTGGGCTGGTAACCAGTCGACCAGTTCTCCACACACAAAGAGCTCTAAGGCAAAATTCCTCACGCCTGAGTCGGAAGCGTCTCCGCACTTCTGCACCGTTTGCTCGCTCGCCTCGGGGCTGCCAGTGGAGCCGCGGGGGCTCCGGGCCCTGACAAAGAAAGCGGCGCCCGACCCTTTGGGGGATATCCTATTTCGAGCCTGATGTCCTGAAAGAATCTGCAATAAGAGCTCTCCGTCCAGCAGGCTGCTCCGGGGGGAGGTTGGGGGAGGGGAGAGGGTGGGCTCTCTGCGCCGGGCTCCTGGCCCAGAGCCCGCCGGCCGGGGCGTTGGGCCCGAGACGGAGGCCGCCAGAAGCCCCCGAGGGTTTCTCCTCACCGCCCTCTACACCCCGAGTCTTCGTCCCGGCCGCGGAGGGACCAAAGCGAAGCGGCCTCCGGGCCAGGCCCTCCCGGGTCTCCGCCGCAGGGTCCCGTCTCTCCCCCACCTCCTCAGCGCCAGCCGCGACCCAGCCTGTGTCCCCTCTGGTTCCCCACCGGCGCTTCAGCCGAGGCCTCTTCGGGCCGCACCGCCGGCCCCTCGCCCTTTCCCGCCCGCTGGCCACGCTCACCCAGAAGATGAGGTTGAGAAACACCAGCACGGTCTTGGAGGAGGTGATGCCACACTGTCCCATGGTGCCGACGGTCGGCTGCGGCCCTGCTCGGCGAGCGCTCGGGACGCGCTCACCGAGCGAGGTGGCAATGGCGACGGCGCCTCCCCACAGGGAACTGCACGGCCTGCGAGGCGTTCACCGCAGCCCCCGGCGCCGTCGCGAACCCCAGCCCCAGCAAGCACCTCGCTCCTACGCGCAGCCGCCGCAGTCTCCGCAGGGCCCCCGCGCCGCTCCCTAGCAACCGAGTCCCGCCCCGGGACAGGCAGCTCCAGCCAATCACTCCTGTGGTGGCTACAGCGAGGCCACACCTCTTAAAGGAGACAAAAGCTCAGCGCCCTTTCTTGGCCTCTGGCCGCCCTTGGGATGCAGATGGTTCACCAGGGAAGTTCCAGAGGACCAAACCCAATCCTTTACTATTGACCTACGTTTGCTATGCCAGGCTTATAGGTGATTCAGAGCCCGAAGAACGCCATCTTTCTAGCTAGTTCGTTCTCCTAAGGAAGTCAGAGACACTAATTATCTCCCACTCCACACTGAGATTTTCCTGACAAAGTAACACCTAAGCATTGTCTGGGAGCGGTGCAATGAACATCAACAAATAATTATGGAGAACTTATTGTGTCAAGCCCTAGGCTAGCTCTCAGAAGAGTCATCGGAAAGGAGAAAAGGCTGGTAATGGGGCTGGCAAGGCAGAGACATTTTCGTGTATGTGTGTGGTTGGGGACAAGGTAACACATCGAATCTATTCCTGGGTAGACCCCTTTGGGACAAGATTTAGCAGGATTACATAAACATTGTTTTTATATTGCAATATTCCATATTCTTCTCCCAATCTGGGATTGATCATAGTAATTAATAATTATTGAGAGCTTACCCCATGTCAGGCTTTTTATGACCTCAATTAATTTCCATCACAACCTTTAGGTGGAAGGTATTATGGTTATCTGGAGAAGGAGATGGCAACCCATTTCAGTATTCTTGCCTGAGAATCCCACAGACAGAGGAGCCTGGTCAGCTGCCATCTATGGGGTTGTGCAGGGTCGGACATGACTGAAGCGACTTAACATGCATGCTTGCATTATGGTTATCAGCCTCATTTTACTGGTGGGTAATTGAGGCTTAGAAAGATTAACAAATTTACCCAGAGCCGCACAGAGAGTAGGTGGCGTAGGGCAGAAACCACATTCTCAGTCACATACAAAACTGTTTACTGCCTTACCTGCCATTACAACCCTGCACGCCCTCCTTAAAGATGCCCATTTGCTTGTCCTTAATCATCTCATTCTCCTACAGTCTCCCTAGCTAATCACCTTCTCCAGGCACTCTCAGCAACACCTTTTCATCTCAGCCTCCTATTGATTAGCACCAAGCAGCAGCAGCCAGCTATTCATTCATTAAACCTTTTGCAAATACCGCCTCTGTGCCTCACAGTTCTAGATGGTGAGTATTTAGCAGTGAGCAAGACAAATCCTTGCCCCCATGGAGCTCGCATTCTGGTAGAGGAGGTAGACCTTAAACAAATAGGCAGGTCGGTTTATGACATGATATTGAGGAGTCATAGAAAATAATTCAGAGAGTAGCGTTGACATATATACTCTCAGTTCAGTTCAGTCGCTCAGTCATGTCTGACTCTTTGCGACCCCATGAACCACAGCACGCCAGGCCTCCCTTCCATCACCAACTCCCGGAGTCCACCCAAACCCATGTCCATTGAGTCATTGATGCCATCCAACCATCTCATCCTCTGTCATCCCCTTCCTCTCCTGCCCTCAATCTTTCCCAGCACCAGGGTCTTTTCAAATGAGTCAGTTCTTCATATCAGGTGGTCAAAGTATTGGAGTTTCAACTTCAAAATCAGCCCTTCCAGAGAACACCCAGGACTGATTTCCTTTAGGATGGACTGGTTGGATCTCCTTGAAGTCCAAGGGACTCCCAAGAGTCTTCTCCAACTCCACAGTTCAAAAGCATCAATTCTTCGGCACTCAGCTTTCTTTATAGTCCAACTCTCACATCCATACATGACTATTGGAAAAACCATAGCCTTGACTAGACAGACCTTTTTTGACAAAGTAATGTCTCTGCTTTTTAATATGCTGTCTAGGTTGGTCATAACTTTCCTTCCAAAGAGTAAGCGTCTTTTAATTTCATGGCTGCAATCACCATCTGCAGTGATTTTGGAGCCCCCAAAAATAAAGTCAGCCACTATTTCCACTGTTTCCCCATCTATTTGCCATGAAGTGATGGGACCAGATGCCATGGTCTTAGTTTTCTGAAGGTCGAGCTTTAAGCCAACTTTTTCACTCTCCATTTTCACTTTCATCAAGAGGCTCTTTAGTTCTTCACTTTCTGCCATAAGGGTGGTGTCATCTGCATATCTGAGGTTATTAATATTTCTCCCGGCAATCTTGATTCCAGCTTGTGGTTCTTCCAGCCCAGCATTTCTCATGATGTACTCTGCATCTAAGTTAAATAAGCAGGGTGACAATATACAGCCTTGATGTACTCCTTTTCCTATTTGGAACCAGTCGGTTTTCCATGTCCAGTTCGAACTGTTGCTTCCTGACCTGCATACAGGTTTCTCAAGAGGCAGGTCACTGTGTGTGAAATAGCTAGCTAGTGGGACCAGCTGTTTAGGCCAGGGAGCTCAGCTCTGGTGCTCTGTGATGACCTAGAGGGGTGTGATGTGGGTGGGTGTGAGGGAGGCCCAAGAGGGAGGAGGATATATATATAGCTGATTCATGTTGTTGTATGCTAGAAACCAACACAACACTGTAAAGCTACTATAGCCCAATTAAAAATAAACAATAAAATAAATATTTTAAAAAGAAAAGAATTCAGAGGAAAGGCACAGAGAGTGATGAGAGAAGTCCTCTGAGAGGACCTGGAAGGAGACCCAGCTGAAGTTAGGGAGCAGGCTGTGTGAATATTTAGAGGAAGAACATATTTAGAGGAAGAACCAAAGATGGGAATAGTAAGTACAAGGGCCCTGAGGCAGAAATGGGATCAGTAGGAAAAAGAACATTAAAGAGCCTAGTGTGCAGGAGGTCAGTGGAAAGCAGAGAATGAAGTCAGCACAGCCAGATCACCAAGGGCCTAGTAAGCCATATGTGACAGAAAGAAACTGCAAGGCTTTGAGCAGGCTAGGACACCATCTGACTTCAGTTTTAAACGCACCACTCTTGCTACATCATATCCCAGTTAAAATGTAAGAAGTCAACCAATTAATTAGTCCTTACTCTTAGGCGTTATTCCCTTTGAGATCTATCTCCTTGCTGGTCCCCATACTCTGAAATGTTTCTCTCTGCTTTACTGTGATGCTTTTCTTCCTTCCCCAAAACATCTTCTTTGCATGTCTTCGGCCTCAAACCTTCCCAGTTACCTGAGGAAGCCTTAATTCCCTAGCACCTGCACCTCCATCCTGCCCTTCCTTACTTTGATTTCTTGTCTGAGTCTCCCTACCACGCCCCCCCATTAGGATCACCTGGACCACAAGACTTTCTTTTGGGCATTGGCCTCAGCACACTACATGTTTTTAATGTGCAGTCAGGGTTGCAAACCACTGTTCTAAATTTACAACCTGCTTCAGTCTCTCCAACCAAAAGAGAAAAAGTTCTCACTTAACATTGCATTTTTCTTTCTCACTTCTCTCCATCAAAGTTCCTGAAAGCTCATCTAGTTCTGAAAGATCAGCTCGATGAGACTTCACCGTGCATGTGAATCACCTGAGGAACTTGTTAATTGCAGAGTCTGTTCCAGAAGATGGGGCTGGGCCCAAGGTGTTTCATGTATAATGAGCCCCCAGGTGACACAGTCAGACCACTCTTTGTAGTTAAGGGCTGGCCTGCCGGTCTGTACTCTCTTTCTTCCAACTCACTTTTTTTTTTACTCACTGCCTTGTGGTTTTACCCTATAGTGTCACTGAAATTGCCACTGTTAGCAATGACCCATCTGTTCCCCCCTCTTCTGGGGCAGTGTCTATAACAGGGAGGAGCACAGGCTTGGAGACCAGAGAGCCTGGGTTCAAACTGTGGCCCTCCCACTTACTAGCTCGGTGACCTCTCTGTGTCTCAGTACCCTCGTCTTTGGGAAGGGAGCAGATCATGATGATAGTCCCTACCTTGTGGGAAGTAAGCGAGTTAAGACACATAGAGCTGTCAGAACACTGCCTGGAACCCAAGGGCTTCATAAGCATTGGTGGTGTTCATCTCACAAGGCATCTCACCAGTATTTGATTCCACTGACTTCTCTTTGTTTAAATATTTCTCCTCCTCTAGCTTCCAGAATGCCCTCCTCTCTGTCTTTTTGGCTGCATCCCGTGGCCTGTGGGACTTAGTTTCCTGGCCAGGGATCAAACCCATGCCCCCTGCAATGAAAGTGTGGAGTTTTAACCACTTGTGCATGCATGCTAAGTTGCTTCAGTCGTGTCTCTTTGCAACCCTATGAGCTGTAGCCCATCAGGCTCCTCTGTCCATGGGATTCTCCAGACAAGAATACTAGAGTGGGTTGCCATGTCCTTCTCCAGGGGATCTTCCCAACCCAGGGATCGAACCCACACCTCTTATGTCTCCTGCGTTGGCAAGTGGGTTCTTTACCACTCGTGCCGCCTGGGAAGCCCACTCTCACATTTACTGCAGCATTATTTACAATAGACAAGAAGTGGAAACAACTTGAATTCATCAGTGGGCTTACCACTGGACCACTAGAGAATTCTCCAAGCCCTTCCCACTTAGTTCTCCACCTCCTCTCCAGCTGCTCTTCTTCCTGGGCCCCTTGGATGATGGTGTTTCCCAGGACTTTGACTTAGGCTTTTGGATTTTTCTCACCTGACCTGAGCCATTTGACCCAATACCTTGGGTTCAGTTACCACCCAAATGCATAGCTCTCCTGAATCTAGAGTTTCCTCCTAGATCTTTCAGTTTCCTATCCGTGTACCTGACAGCCTGCTGCATGGCTCCAGGTATATTCTTTCATCCATTCAGCACATATCTACTAGTTTCCTGCTCTGCGCCTGACCCTGTGTCAAGTGCTGGAGGTACAGTAGTGAAGTGGTTAGACCTTGGCAAAGACCTTAGGGAGCTCACAATCCAGAAGGGAGGTTCAATGCTAATCATGCCATGATTGACTTATTGCAGTTGGGATGCATGCATGCTCAGTTGCTTCAGTTGTGTTTGACTCTGCAAACCCATGGACTGTAGCCCGCCAGGCTCCTCTGTCCATGGGATTTCCCAGGCAAGAATACTGAAGTGGGTTGCCATGCCCTCCTCTAGGGGACCTTCTTGAACTAGGGATTGAATCTGCATCTCCTGTGTGCACTTTAAAGGTTCAGGGTGCTATGAGAGTATATAATCGGGATTTGACCTTGTCTGGTGGTGACATATATTCTCCGGATTCCATGTGTCCCAAACTGAACTCACTGTTTCCCTGAACCTGCCCCTCTTCTGCCTGTATTTCTCAGATCAGTGAACAGCACGTCTATCAACTTACCCAGGCCAAGTCCTGGATATCATGACTCCCACTCTCCCTTACCGACCACTTCCACCCAATGGGACAATCCTTCCTTCTGGAAAACCAGCCTTCTGGATAACTCCTGGCATCCTAAATTCTGACTGCCCTATGCTCAAGCAGGCTGATTTTATCCCCTGGTAAAGTAGAAAAAGAGCAAATGAGGGGCTGAGGTTCATCCCCAGAAATGCAGACCCACTCTGTGTCCTGCTGCACCTGACTGTGGCCCATCTTTTCGGGTGGCAAGGGAAGGCTGGGGCATGCATGTCTTCTCTTACTGACTCTCGGCTGATAACTTTCCCCAGTAAACCCTGTTTCTTAATCTGTATTATGTGAAGTAAAATGTACTCTGATTCACATTGTGTGACACAAAGTGGCTGTGTTTTACCAAAAATGGAAAAGGTACATTTATTTTTTGCACTGTAAAAGCTGTGTCTGCTTATAGTGATTAGTATCTTTATTAGACCAGCTCTACAGACCCATTTGGGGCACAGGAGAAAAAAAATGTAGATACAGATATATAGGGCCTCCCAGATGGCGCTAGGTGGTAAAGAACCTGCCTGCCAATGCAGGAGATATGAGAGACTCGGGTTCGATCCCTGGGTTGGGAAGATCCTCTGGAGGAGAACTTGGCAACCCACTCCAGTATTCTTGCCTGGAGAATCCCATGGACAGAGGAGCCTGGAGGGCTACAGTCCATAGGGTCACAAAGAGTCGGATACAACTGAGCGACTGAGCATAGATATATAGATAAAGAGCAATAATATCTGCTTGTAGCAAACATTTGTATTTTTTAGTTTTCCCACATTGGAACCCCTTACCTATTTGGAAGGATCCCCATTCAAGAATCTTGACTGATAGGATGACCATTTAAAAAAATTAGAAAATTTCATAACTAGAAGGAAGACAAAAACTCATTGCTCTACATCCAGAACAAAATAAATTTTGAGTAATTTCTTCCAATCTTTTACTATATATATATGCTGACATAATTGCAATTATTTAACTATATAAAAATTATATACTCTAAGTTAATTTTAAAATTGTGTTATTTCAAAGATGATATATATTCAATGCAGAAATTTGAGGATACAAAAAAACCCCACAAAACCCCCAAAAGTTACAATTCTGAGATAACTACTGTTGATAATTTGGCATATTTCCTTAAAATTTTTTCTCTACATTTTTACATTTTACATAGCTGAGAATACACTGAGGATTCCAACTGTTTTATGCATAGATAACTGAGACAATTTAACATTTCCTAGATAAAAGATTATATGAAGAGAAGCAAGGGGATAGATGTGAATAATACTTGCCATTCACGTGATGTATTACTCAATACCAATTAGAGAGCTTTAATGGATTCAGAGATTTAAAGATGCAGAAAATCATTATGCGAGTTTCTTGGCAGTGAACATGCACATTATGCTGCCCTTCACAACTCTGCTTCTACTGACAAAAATACAGAAGCCTTTTTGTTCAGCTGGTTTCCTGGCACAGTGTTCCAAGCTCTTAAAAAGTTTGTCCATTATGGGCAAGTGCTGAAACACAATAGGAATCATTATTGTTTTCAGTGTCATCAAACATGGCAAAGATACCACACGAATTGTGGGATGAATTATGGAGCCTGAGAAACACTTTTCCAGGAACTGAGAGAGGAGTGGAACAGAAGAGAAACAGCTGACAAGCTGATTCAGTGAAATGACAAGAAACATGTATCCTGGGACCAGACTGCTCAGACTGACCCTTGATTCTTACCCCTTGATCATTATGTGACCTTGGAGAAGTTACTTTAAACTCTCTGGGCCTGTTTCCTCATCTGTAAAATGAGGAGTGATATTTGCTGATCTTTTCATTCAGATTTTTGCAGTCTCTTCAAAAGAGGGTGAGGTGAGTGTTAGGAATAACATCTATTTCATAGAGCACTATTTAACGGGAGAGAATTGAATACATGAGTAAGTAAAGTGCTCAGCTCTACTACTGAGCAGCAGGGTCCACATATGACACAGAATTCGACTGGATCATGGCATTTGAGAAGCCTTGTAAGTTCTTTATTTCGCAAGTTTCCTTTTCCTAAATTATCTCATTTTTATTACAACTTTTACTGAATGAAAACATGCATTCAGAAAAATGCACAAAGCCCAGCTTGATTTCAACAGAGTAAACACACTTGTGAAATCACCACCCAGGTCAAGAAATAGAGGATGACCAGCATCAGAAGTCCTCTCATAGCCCTTCTTGGTCAGTATCTCCTATTATCATGACTTCTAACACCATAGATTGGTTTTGTCTGTTTTTTAACTTTTTATAAACAAAATCATATGATATGTACTCTTCTGAGTTTAGCTTCCTTCACTCCATGTTATGTTTATGGGATTCATCTGTGTTGCTGCAAGTAGCAGTTCTCACCACTGAATACATTCAGTTGTATGATTATGTCAAGATGAAACAATGCATTCTTTTGTTGAAGAACATTTGGGTTGTCTCTAGTTTTTAGGTTATTGAGACTGATATTTCTGTGAATATTCTTGATTCTTCCAATCCATGAATATGGTATTTCCCTCCCTTCCTTTATTTAAGTCTTCGTTCATTTCTCTCAGTAATGTGTGTAGTCTTATACACTTTTCATTAGATTTGTTCCTAGATATTTGTTACCTTTTTGATGTCCTTGTGAATTGTCTTATTTTTGAATTTCATAAATTGTAGCTGGTTAGTAGAAGTACTGGTAACTGGTACTGGTTAGTAGAAGTATTGGTAGTTGCATAAAGACAATGTTTCCAGCAACATTGCTAAATTTAATGAATAAATTAATTGACTGTTTTTCTCTATCATTTGTTTCCCTGTTTCATTCATTTTTGGTCTTGGTATTTCCTTCCTTCTACTTCGCTTGAGCTCAATTTTCTATTCTTTCTCTAGCTTCTTATTCTATGAGGGATAGGGATCCTCTTCTGTTCCCATTGTCTGGTCTTCCATTCTGGATCAGTGGAGTTTGTGAAAAACAGTGTCCTGGATCATCACCGGGTCTCCCCGTCCATCCTTGTTCCCACCTCAGTGCTTTACATTGAGACTCTTCACCTTCAGGAGGCTAAGTGCCAGCCTCAGGCTCCCCTACCTGATTTCCTTTTGTTATTTTGGGGTTGCAACTTCATTTAGTCGCAGAAAGGTAGATGCAAGAAGGACAGGAATTTAAGAACAGTGTGCTGGATGTCTAAAAAACAAAAAAACAACCCATCCCATTTATAGCCCAGGGGCAGCTGCCCAATTTTTTAGTTGTTAGATAGCTTGAATCTCTGGACTGCAGGAGAATTAAGTGTATTTCTGTCTTTATTTACGTGAATGGATGGCTTTGTTTCCTAGTTGAAGCACAGGCAAGCAATTGTTTTGCCTTTCAGATGCTAGTAATTGATTGTCTGTCAGTTTTGATTTTCAAAATTGTTTGGCATTTTTGTGCTTTTCTGGTGAGAAGTGCAGAAGGCTGTAATGGGGGCTGCTCTCTAGACACCATTTAGAACAAGACATCTCCCAGAATGACCTTTCTAAAATGCAACTCTGACCATGCCTTACCTTCACTTAAAGGATTTTAATAATTCTCATTGTCTACTGAATAGAGACCGAAGTCCCAGCTTGGCTGAATGACTCTTTGTAACAAAGCCCCTGCTGAGGCTCAGGACACATTGAGCTACTTAACAGTTTTCAAAAACGGCCTTGTCCTCACTCCCCTCTCAGCCTTTGAATATGTTACACATGTGAACTAGAATGCCTACTCTCATCCAGCTTTACCTTGAAGGACTGTTTACCCTTCAAAATTCAGCTCAGGCAACCCCTCCAAAAAGTCCTTCTGATCTACCCCTAAATCCTCTTCCCTGAATGCTGACAACTCCCTCTCCCCCCATGCATTCTTCCATCAAACTGTTACTGAACACAGGTCTGGCTACTTGCTGCTCATAAGCCAACGAAGAGGCCAGGCTGGTGGAAAGGAAAGCTTGCTTTATTTTGGAGGTTCACAACCTTGGGGGTGGAGGGAGGCCAACAGCTGTACAGAGGCTGATTCCCTGTGCCCATCCACCACCCGAGAATCGGGAGCAAGAGCTTTTATGGAGAGAGGGAGGGGGCTCCATGCAGAAACAGCACAGTCAGCTCTGACAGTCATTTTGAAATTGGTCACTGCTGGTCTGACCAGTGTCATCTTGATTGTTTTAAGTACAGTTAATCTTCAGTTCCAGGGTTGGTTTGTTTCCATTTCCTTGAGACCAGTTCTTAGACTTGTGGCAGTTTATGTCACAGCTACCGTCGGTCATCACATTAACTTCTCCACCTGCTGGGGGTTTCAGTATCCATAAGACAGTTTACAGGACATGGCTCAGAATATTATCTATAGCTGTTGAGAAGGAATTAAAGGTCCTTGGCTATTAATGACTACATTATTATTAGTCTCGTTTAACTGTTTTCCTTTGTTCCTGCATTTTCTCGCTTCTCTGATTAAACTTATTTTTTTGCTAAGGTTTTTTTCACAGACAAAAGGCAGATAGAGGACATAGGGGCAAGGACAATAGGGTCCTTTGTTGTTATTTACTCACTAAGTCCTGGCCGACTCTTTGTGACCCCATGGACTATAGCCCGCCAGGCTCATCTGTCCATGAGATCTCCCAGGCAAGAATACTGGCGTGGGTTGCCATTTCCTTCTCCCCGGGGTCTTCCCAACCTAGGGATTGAACCTGTGTCTCCTGCCCTAGCAGGCAGATTCTTTACCACTGAGCCACCAGGGAAGCCTCAGTAGTGTCCTATTCCATTTCAAAACCACTTGCCACACTGGCTCCTGATAGACTGTGTTATAAGGCCCGGTTTCTTATGCGCCTCTTTATCCCATGACCCAGGGAGGACCTTAGTAAGTCTCTAGGCTGAACAGTGTGGCTCTTCCTGGGCTGGGAGCTCCTATCATATGCGGTTCTGGTGGTATTAAGGCCGCCACACATATGAAGACGCCGGTGCACTGAAAAGTCAAGGATAGCCCCAGTTACTCTCAGAAGACCTACTGACCCTGCTAGCTGTGCCCTGCTGTGTGCATGCAGACAAAAACAGACACGTATTGCCTCCCATGCCTCACACTGCAGGAAAATTGCTCGTTTCCATCATTTGGGCCCAGCTTTGTCAACCCCAGTTTGTTGCACGGAGGGTAGAAGAGAGAGTAGAGAACCAGCGTGAAAGCTGTTCATTTCTAATACCAGAGTGGAGAGAGCGCTGCTCCAGTCAGTGGAAGGAGCCTGGGGTCAAATATCTTAGAGTGAAATCCTGGCTCTGCATCTACTATGTCATCTTAAGAACAGTGGATTTTTGAGGCAGTGAAACTATTCTGTATGATACTGAAATGGTGGATACATGCCATTATACACTTGCCAAAATCCACAAAGTGTACAGCACACAAAGTGAGCCCTGATGTAAACTATGGACTTTGGTTGTAAAGAAAACAATTGTATCACTTTACGATATGCAACAATTGCCAGGACAATTAAGCGAAAAAAGCAATACAGAACAATATATATAGTATGCTACCTTGGCCTAAGGAAGAGAGTTGGGGAGTAAGAAGTGTATATTCACATGTGCTTATATCTGCATAAAGAAAGCTGTAAAAGATATACCAGAAATTACAAAAGTGGTTACTCAGGGGCTAAGGAGTTGGGTGTATGGGGACAGGGGTGGAAGCATGATTTCCGAATGTATGCCTTTTTGTTTTGATTTGTGAACCATATGAAGGTATTACCCATTAAACTTGCTTAAAAACTAATTAATTCTATAATGTCTGAAATGCATGGTACAAAAACCCACTTACAAGAATCAGAGGTGAAAGTGTGCTAATGTGTCATACAGAAAAATAACCTGGACCCAGTAGTACTAGGAATCATGTGATAGGGAAACTTATGGGACAGTGGGTTATCTCTTACTCACGCTTCTGCCTTTCTGCCAGGGAGCTATGCACTTGCTTCTCTCTGGCTTCTTCTCCATCACTTAGACTCCTCACCTATCCAAGCGCCAGCACCAGAGCTGGACCCAGTCTAGCTTTGCTCAAAACTGGATTGGGGGGTTACTTAGCACAAACATGGCTGCCCGAGCCTTTCTCCCTGTTCAACAGGGGCTGTGGTTAGAGACAAGTTTCCAAGAAGAGGGATTTGGGCAGGACGGCAGTGATGGGCTCGCTTGGTATGGCTGTTGCCTGGTGACTCAGAGGTTAAAGAGCCAACCTGTAACGGGCTGTCCTAGACATGGAGGGGCAGACGATGACTCTACAGCACCTGGAGAGAAGAGGCAGAGAGACAAACTTGACGGGTTAGGAGCTTCCGCCCATTTCCTGTGTGACCTGGGCAAATCCCTTCTCTCTGGGCTTCAGCTTCTCATTTATGGGACATGGGGATTGGGCTACATGATGCTCTGAGGTCCCTTTGGTCTTAAGCAAAGGGTGGTGACAAGAGCCTTGAACCGGGAGTGGGGAGACCTGGTTTCTGGGGCCTCTGCTCCCATAGCCTTGCGTTTGGGCCTTCATCAGGCCATGTGATGTCCATGAACCTCTACTAAAAAATGAGGATAACACTCTGCAGACTGCTGTGAGTTAAATAAACTCCTGAGCATGAAACTGCCTTGTCAACTGTCCTGTCGCTGTAGGGATGAGACGTGATTTATAAAGGCTACCACCTCTATAAAATAGAGGTATAACCCCGTCCTTGGCCTTCTGTCAGGATGACTGTGGGGGCAAATGAGACAGCTCAGGAACCGGGGCAGCAACCGAGCTCTGGGCTGGGACAGAACAGCTGGTGTCTATTACCTGCCAACTGTGTGACGGTGGCCAAGGGTCCTTCCTCCCTGGGCATCCATTTTTCATCTGTGGACCGGGAATGATAGTGTCTGCCTGAAAGGTCGTCCTGAGCAAAGATGAAAGCGTGAGCCTGAGGGGTGTAGTGTGGACTGTGGTGTGCCTTTTTGGTGAGAGGAATGATTAATGGGACTGTTCCCTGGTCCCCCAGCTCTTGAAGGAAGCTATTCTGTGATGTTAATTAAGCTCATTTACACAGGCTTCCTGCGAAGCCCTGGGAAGCAGCCCAGCGATGCATTTACATGGTCATAAATGTTTCTGTAAAACTTATAAAAGTAAAATGTTCAGTTAAGACCACTATCTCTTCCACTGTAAGGTCTCTGTTATACTTCTACTCATGTTGGATGATGTTGTATGGCCATGGGCATCTTTGGGATCTGGTTAAGGGGAAGCTGAGTCTGAGATACAATTTATTTGACTCAGTGGATATATTTATGTAGTTTATAGTCACTTCTGTGTATAGTCACTTCTGTACATGCTAGTCATTCTGGCAATAATTCTTCTAACCACCAACGCCCACCACATGGACTCACTTGTTATCAGGACATGAAGATGCAGCCCAGAGGCCATACTGAAACATGGATGTGTCTACACCCAGCCCTGGAAGGTTGTGGAAGAGGAACAAAGTGTGAAGGGTACAGAGCCAGAAACTAGTTTGGGGAAAATTCTTCCACCACCAGAGAATAGATTCATTTCTCATGGATGCCCAGTCAAAATGGAAATCCCTCCTGTTAAAGAATATACTCAGTAATGCCACGCATACAGTTCTAAATGTACTATACATTTTGTTTCTCTTTAGTGGGATTCATGCAAAATAAAATGTATCAGAAGTCAATTGTCTGTAGGACTTGAGCACTATAGCAGTCCTACACACAAGGGGTACTTCTGTGTGTGAAGTTGCATGTTTTACTCATCCCAATATACGGAATCACATTTTGGGCTGACTAATGCACCATGTAACTAATGCATTGTGTCCTGATGAGGCCTGGAAGTTCCAGTTGAAATGGCACACAAAATTGCTACAAATACAACAAGACAGCCTAGAGAAAGGAGGATTGCAATGACAAAACTCCTACACACACTCATCAGTAAGTACAGTGTATGTAGCACAAGAGAAATTTCATTACACAATTGTGTAGCTCAAAGCGATATAGTAGCAATTTGAGAATGCATCTGAATTGCTTTGGGTAACGAGCCATCAGTTTAGAGTTCTTAAGATGGATCCTTACCCTGAAAGCTTACAGCTAGTGTATAAAAGAAGTGGGATAGAAGTTTCCCCCAATTTGAAAACAATCCTAAAAATTTACAACTTTACCAACAAAATGTGAAACTGAAAGAAATCTCCCTAAACTATTAATAAAATCACGAATTGGCTACCACACCAGGGGAGACACTGAATTACCTTTCTGTTCTCCTTATAGGAAATGCCATACACTATAGTATTGTCATGTGAAGAGGGCATAAAAAGGTATGTAGCCAAAAGTCAAGGAAAACAAGGTATTAAAAGATGTGCTAGGCACATTAAAAATATAGCATATTAAAAATATTATGCTGTGGGGGGGGATTTTGTGATATTTGTAGTAGGTCAGCTTTTCTTGTCTGTAGGTTGTTTTGATTTCTTTTCTCATTCTAAGTAACTATTCATGTTTGTCCTTGGTTCTGTACTTATAATTTGTATTAGTTTTCCTTTTAGAAGGCCTCCAATTGTATAAGCTTTGTTGTTGTTCAGTTGCTCAGTCATATCCCACTCTTTGTGACCACGTGGATTGCAGCGTGCCAGGCTTCCCTGTCTTCCACTATCTCCTGGAGTTTGTTCGAGTTCATGTTCATTGAGTTGGTGATGCTATCTATCCAACCATCTCAACCTCTTCTGTGCTCTTTCCTTGTGACCTCAATATTTCCCAGCATCAGGGTCTTTTACATTGAGTCAGCTCTTTGCATCAGGTGGCCAAAATATTAGAGTTTCAGCTTCAGCATCAGTCCTTCCAATGAATATTCAGGGTTGATTTCCTTTAGGATTGACTTGTTTGATCTCCTTGCAGTCCAAGGGATTCTCAAGAGTCTTCTCCAGCATCATAGTTGGAAAGCATCAATTCTTCTGTGCTCAGCCTTCTTTATGGTTCAACTTTCACATCTGTCCCCAACTACTTGTAAAACAATAGCTTTGACTAGACAAAGCTTTGTTGGCAAAGTGGTGCCTCTGCTTTTTAATATTCTGTCTAGATCTGTCATGGCTTTTCTTCCAATGAGCAAGTGTCTTTTAATTTCATGGTTGCAGTCACCATCCCCAGTGATTTTAGAACCCAAGAAAGCAAAATCTGCCACTGTTTCCACATTTGCCAAGAAGTGATGGGACCGGATGCCAGGATCTTAATTTTTTGAATGTTGAGTTTTAAGCCAGTTTTTTCACTCTCCTCTTTCACCTTCATCAAAAGACTCTTTAGCTCCTCTTCACTTTCTGCCATGAGAGTGGTATCATCTGCATATCTGAGGCTGTATAAGCTTCAGTATAAGCTTAGGGCCTCACAAAACTTGGATAAGCTGCGGCCTGGGGGGCTGCACTGACACATTCTCCCCTCCCCGCTCTCGCCAGCCACTTTGGACCTCGTAGGCCCCACCGGAGTGCACTGCAGCTGGTGTAGCTCTCCATCTGAGCCATTCCCAGCCCCCACTCCGGGGACTGCAGGCCGCAGCAGCAGCAGGCTGCAGGAGGAAGGCCTGGCCCAGGGAGCTCCCCCACTCCTGCACATGCTTATGTTTGGCTTCCTAACACAGGCCTCACTTCTCTCACATCTTCTCAGGCTCCTCAGCACCTTCAGGACAAAACGGTCTGACATTCAAGGTCTTCTGGGTCTAGTTTTATTTGATATCAAAAAATTTTAAAGACCACACTTTCTTCCAGAATGAAGCTGATAAATAAAAAAGCAATTTTGTATCTGGTCACCATAGTAAATTATTTCATATAGTTTTTTTACTTTCTTTATTTATTCTTCGGCTTATTCTCTAGGAATTTCTAGGAAGACAAGCATGTCATCTACAAATAGCCATGTGGTCTATTCCTTGTCAATATTTATATTTCTGTGCCAGTCAGTGGCTTTGTTTGCAAACAACAAAAACCAACTCTACTTTAACACTGGAAAACTATTGGAAGAGCCGTACTCTGGGAAGCCAACATAACCAACTAAGTCCTACTAGAATTCAGACTTTTTTCCATGCTGAAGTGCAAAAAAAGAAAAAATTCAGCCTGGCAAACTGAAAATATCTTCACTCTCTTGTCAGTTACTCTAAACAACTCCAAGTTCTGGGCAAGGTCCATTCCTTCTCTAAATCTGTCCCAATCCTATCTCAATACTCTGCAAACAATATATACAAGCGTGGGTTAAAGGGAAACACAAGAGAAATTCATTAAAGTATATAAATATATAGATGGCAGAGCAGGGGAGGAAATATGGGTAGAGAATACAGGGCTCTGTGTCTTGACTCGGGTGTATAACCTCCTTCCTCTCCCATTTTCTGCAAGATGACTTTGCCTTTGGCCAACACCTCATCTGGCAGGGATTCTAGGCCATGTGCCAGAGTGGCCTAGGCCATCATTCTTGAGGGGTCTGGGCTCTAGTGGTCTTGCCTAACATCTTTGTTGTGATCTTGCTTCCATCCTGGAAGCTACACATGGCAGTACTAGCAGGCAGAGCAGAGGGTTCCCTGAGAGTCAACCTCATTTCTTCATGTATTATTGTAATAACCTCCCCATCACCCTTTGGTACCCATTAGTACTCTCAATCACTGCTGACCAGTAGAACTTTCTGCAATGATGGACATGTTCCACATCTTCTCCGGGTAAAATGGTAGCCAATAGCCATATGTTATAGCCAGGTGGCTCAGTAGTAAAGAATCTGCCTTCCAATTCAGGAGACACAGGAGATGTGGGTTCAGTCCCTGGGTCAGAAAGATCCCCTGGAAGAGGGCACAGTAGCCCACTCCAGCATTCTTGCCTGGAGAATACCATGGACCGAGGAGCCGGGATGGCTACAGTCCCTGGGGCCGCAAAGAGTCTGACACGACTGAGCAACACACACGTAGCCATGTATGGATACTGGCCACTTGAAATATGGCTAGTGTGACTGAAGAAACTGGATTTCTGATTTAGTTGAAATTAAATTTAAATATAATAGCCACAGGTGGCTAGTGGCTATAGTATTGGACAGTACACTTATAAATCAATCATTCCAGCTAACACCACGATCTCCCTTGGGCCTGTTCATCCATTGGCATGAAAGCCCATGATGGCTGATTGGCAGTATTAACTTCCTATTCAGTGGAACCATTGTGTGTCTCCAGATAGAAGCTGTCCTCCCTTGCATATCAAAACCTCTAACTAGCAGGTGTAGCGATGTGAAAACAAAAAGCAAATTTTTTGAAAGGGGGTTATTTGGTGGAGTGGTGACACGTGCCATTACCACATTCATGCTTCGGTTCCAGGATTGCTGTGAACCAATCACTATAAGCTGGTTGCTGGTTGAGCTCATACACCACATCCTAGAGGACAGTAACTCAGACTCACAGGGTGTTGTATACCAGGGTGCCGTGACTGATCCTTTAACTGTCTCCTCTAGTCTTCTCTCCGGCCAGCTCTCCTGCGTATGATAAGACCTGTGAATCCCATGACTGTTGGCCCATTGCGTCATTCTTTGGCTATACAGTGAGTTTTTAGGCAGAAGCAGTATTGTATGGGCTGTTCTGACGGTATTTATGAAGTCCACTGATGTCAGTCCTGATGGAAGCATGAAGGAAAGAAGATATCTATTCAACTCCAATATCCATAATTGTTCTGATGAGGACAAATCACACCTCCTCCAGGATGGAAGGAGTCCAGTATAACCGACTCGCTATCATAGAGTTGACTGTTCCTCTCCACTGTAGCATGATATCAGACTTGCAGAATTGGTCTCTACTGCTGAAAGTTAGACCCTTGTCAGCAGCAGTGGCTGCTTCAGCTTTGGAACGGCTGTTAAGTCCTTACTCGACCAGATGGTCTCTCCTCCTGCCTCCAAAACCATTTATTCCTGAGCAGGCCCAGGACTAGCTGGGGAAAGAAGTTGATAGACGTCAGCTCACCCACCAGGTGGGTGATCATGTCCACCTGGGTACTAAGAACTTCCTCCACACTGAGGGCATTTTGGAGAGCATCTACATGAGACACAGTAGGCTCTGCCTCTGGGTCACTTCTGACAGTTCTATCCACATTATCTTTCCCAGACCACATGGTCACCAATTTCCACTCTTGTTCTTTCCAAGCCCCTGATCATTTGGCCAGACCATCAACTACTGCTCATGAACCAATGTAGATCTGTATCTCAGGCCATCTTGCCTTCAAGGAAAGTGATCAGTAAGATACAGTGTTTTAAATTTTGCTCTTGATAAGATTTCTCTTCCCCTACTTCTTCTGGGGCCACCTCTGAATGGGACAGCAGGATCACAGGAGTCCACTTTCAGTGGACAAGCCATGTGTAAACTCTGCTCCGTTCTTTTCCTCCCCTGTCAATTGGCTGTAGGAAATATTCCGTGAAATTATAGATATAAAGAGTGATGGGAGGGCAGGACCACAGTATATGAGATGTCCCCACAGCTGGGTTTGGGTGATAGGCCACTCATGCGCTCAAGTGAACACACATAGTACCCCCAATTGTAACACTCCTCTGGGCAGTTTGTGCTGAAGCCTTCTCATTCTTTGTGCATCTAAAGTCTCATAATTATAATTCCGGTGTTTATTTTGTGTGTCAGATTTTGGTATGCCAGCTTTGCCAAAGAGTCTCTTTCCATCTTTATGTTCTACATATTAAGTAAAAATATCAGTCCTCGAAATTTTGTCAGACTCTACTTTTTTTTTTGATTATGCAATTTTGATTTAATGTTAAAAATTCAATCAATATAACTCACTATATTTGTGAAACAAACAAGAAAAATGATACATCTCAAGAGATGTAGAAAGATCATTCGGTAACATTCAGCATCTGTGGCAGGCAGGCCTTGAATCCAGCCCCAGCAGGGCCTTCCTACTGCCTCTGAGGGCTGCTTTGTGAATTATTTATTGATTGATTTTTATTGGAGGATAATGGCTGTATACGATTGTGTTGGCTTCTGCCATCCCTCAACATGAATCAGCCACAGGTAGACATATGTCCCCTCCCTCCTGAACTCCTCCTCCCGTCTCCTTCGCCATCACACCCCTCTAGGTTGTCACAGAGCGCTGGGCTGAGCTCTTGGTGTTACATAGCAAATTTCCACTTTTTATCTGTTTTACACGTGGCCATGTGTATGTTTCCACGCTCTTCTCTCAGTTCCTCCCACCATCTCCTTCCCCCACTCTCTGTCTGTTCTCCATGTCTGCGCCTCTATTGCTGCCCTTCAAACAGGTTCATCAGTACCATTGTCAGATTCTACTTTGAAATCATTTAGGTATTTATGTGTTTTGGTCATTAGATCCTGAACAGTCTTTTCACTTTCTTTTCTAGTTATTGGACCACTCAAGTTTTCTACCACTTATTGAGTCAACTTAGGTAATTTACGTATTTCTAGTAATGTTTCCATTTTATCCATAATAGCTTTCTAATTTACCTGTTTTCAAAAAAATTTTGACATTGTATTACACATATCATTTGTGTAAAATCTGTATAATCTCCTCTGTATCATTCCCTTTGCCATTTCTAAGGATACTTTTTCATAATTTGTCTCTTTTCTTCTTAGTCGACCTAGCAGTCTGATCAGATCTTAATTTCATCAGTTCTGTTTGATTTTTCTGTCATTAATTTTTTATACTTTCTTTATTCCTCTCTCTTACTTTCCTAAGAGTATTTTATTATACCTTTCCAGCTTCTCGAATTGAATATTCAGGATATTCTAAAAAACCATCCTAACAGTTATCTGCTTGCCTGTAAGCTCCACAGAGAAACATTCTTTCTTTTGGTCACCGCCCTACCCTCAGCACCTAGAGCTGTGCTGGCCTATAGCAGGCCCTCAGAATATCTTTGTGGAATGAATGAGATATTGACTTTACACAAAAAAGTTTAAGACTATGACACGCTCTGAGGAAATCTTCAGTCAGAGTATTTAGGTTTTGATGTGAAATATTGTTAGCCCTTTCAGGCATTTTGTCATCAGATTAAAAAAAATTTCAGTTTAACTTGAGCTGGTTAGAGGAATCACCAACTCAATGGACATGAGTTTGAGTAAACTCCAGGAGTTGGTGATGGACAGGGAGGCCTGGTGTGCTGCAATCCATGGGGTTGCAAAAAGTCGAACATGACTGAGTGACTGAACTGAACTGAGAACTGAGATGGAGGAATATTTGAAAATTTCCAAGTGGTTAGACTTGAGGTGAAGACCTTATCTTTTTGTTGTTAACTTCTAGATTTATTACGTTATGAGCAGGGAATGTGGCTCATCTGATTTCTCCTTTTTGGTTTCTGAGATTTTTTTGTGTGTGGCCTGTGTGTTACATGGTGAATTTTTGTTATTGTTCTATAAGGATCTGAAAATAAAACAGATAGTTTACCTTTGGGCTACACATGAAGCTACACATGTTAAATTTGATATTCAAACCTTCTCTTTACTCAATTTGATTTTAGGTTATGATAAATCCTTCCACTATGCCTATGGTTTGGTTGAAGTCCCTTTTTATTTCACATCTTCCTGGCAGACTATACTTTTTATTTGAAAAAATTTATATTCTTTATCTTGCTTAGTGTGTCTTGTCTTGAATTCTACTTTGTCTGATATGAACATATCCTACATTGCTTTGTCAGCTTTTGCCTGGATTATCTTTGCCAGAGCTTTCATGCTAATCTTTGTTATTTTGTTATAAGTGAGTATTTTGTAACTGACTGGTCTATAACTGGATTTGTGTGTATGAGTGTGTATAAGAATATGTGTGTGTGTGCCCAATAAAGAGATTTAAGTGTAAGTCACAGGTATACTGTAATAATAAAATGTTTGGTCTTCTTGCCATTCAATTTCATGTTTTCTGTTAATTATTCTTTCTCAATATTTTCTTTTTTCCCTTTTCTGAATTTTGTTGGGTTGACAAGCATTGACTGTTACTTGTTTTTCCTCTTGTGTTTTTAACTTCCATGTCATATCAGTATTATTATTAGATGTTGTTCAGTTGCTAAGTTGTGTCCGACTCTTTGCAACCCCATGAACTGCAGCACTCCAGGCTTCCCTGTCCTTCACTATCTCCTGGAGTTTTCTCAAACTCATGTCCATTGAGTTGGTGATGCCATCCAACCATCTCATCCTCTGTCCCCCTCTTCTCCTGCCCTCAATCTTTCCCAGCATCAGGGTCTTTTCCACTGTGTCAGCTCTTCACATCAGGTGGCCAAAGTATTGGAGCTTCAGTATCAGTTCTTCCAATGAGTATTCAGTGGTGATTTCCTTTAGGATTGACTGTTTTCATCTCCTTGCTGTCTAAGGCTTCTCCAGCACCACAATGTGAAAGCATCAGTTCTTTGGCACCCAGCCATATTATCAGTACTTACCTTTAAATTACTAGCGAATGTATTTCAATGTATTATTTCCTATTTACATTAAGAATTGAATAGAATATGGTTTATCCACTGAATAAGACAAGTCTTTTATAAGAGATGGATACTCAGCTTAAATTGGCTTAAGAAAGATTTTCATAACTGAGGAGCCCAGATGTCCAGACTAAGTTTAGATGCCAGCTTCTCAGAGAGCTGTCTAGAATACTAACTGCTGGCATCTGGCAGGCTGGTGGAAAATTGAACTTTGACTGTTGAGATAAGGGTAGCTTTCAGTGGACATTCAGCTTGTTACCAGGCAACCTGAGCTTCCATAGTCATTTGCTGGATAATTCCCCACCCCCACCCCCCTCATGTGTTTATTATTTTCTATTCCCTGGAATAGTTTAATGAGCATTGAGAATGTCCATTCCTTCAGCTTTGTAGAACTCCCCTCTGAAATGTGTTTTTAGGGATTAGCTCTTAACAACTTTCTGTATTTCTTTTATTAGATTTATCTATTTAGACTTTTTCTCTCTTCTGGGGTCAGTTTTAATAAATAATGTATTCCTAGAAAATCAATATTTCAACTAGATATTTCAAAGTTATTTGCATAGAGTTATGCAGAGAAACATCTTATAATTTTGAAATTCCCTCAGTTTCAAAGGTTATTCCCACTTGTCTTTCTTGTCTTGGATGTGTGTGCTTTCTCATGCATAATCGTCTCTCTTATTGTCTGACTGACAGATGGAATCAATGCTCAGAGCAACCTGGGAGCTCACTTGTTGAAGATGACAGTGCTTCTTTCATCCTGGGCCTTGGGAAAACTGTGGGCAGCAAAATCCAATCCCCATCTCACTCTACCCCTTCCAGTTGGACTTTACATGAGCAAAAACTAAACTATTGTGCTAAGCACCTGATTTTCTTGGAATTTACCCATTACAGCACCTTAGCTAATATACAGATTTTCTTCTATTATTTTTATAGTTTCATTGTTATAATTAAGGTCCATTTGGAATTTTAGGAGAAGAAGTAACATGGAAAGCTATTCTTTTTTTTTTAAAGATACATGGTGAGTTATAACAAAACTCTTTATTAAATGGTATTTTCCTCTCTGATTTAAAATAACTTCTTTACCTTAAACTAAATTCTCCTATCACTTCTGTCATTTTTTTTTTGAAGTCTTAATTTTTCTTTAATTAGTCTGCTGAAAAGCCAGGATCAATTGCTATTGGTCTTGATTGTTCTTTATCAAGTTTTTGCTGAGATGTACTGTGCTTTTTCAAATATAAATTCAAGTCTTTCCTTACTTAAGAAATGTTTCCCCCTTTCTTGAGCTCTTTGCTCTCTCTTGCCACATCCCTTTTAGGATTTTCAGCATTCTCCTTTTGGATGCTTCTAAAGTGACCTTCAGAGCTACTATCTATTAAAAACAATTATAGTTGAAGATTTGTGTTTATGAACTGTTTATTTTATCAATGTATTGGAGTATAAGTCTTCCCTTGTGGCTCAGCTGGTCAAGAATCTGCCTGCAATGCAGGAGACCTGGGTTCGATCCCTGGGTTGGGAAGATCCCCTGGAGAAGGGAATGGCTACCCCCTCCAGTATTCTGGCCTGGAGAATTCCATGGACTGTAAAATCCATGGGGTCGCAAAGAGTCAGACACGACTGAATGACTTTCACTTCACTTCAAAGTGATCATTTTGCAATCATACTAGTAATTTCTGAATTCTCTTTCTCCTTTGTAATAGCCTGCTCCAGTTTTATCTATGTGAAATCCTTTAAATCTCTCAAAAAATGTGGCTCAGAAGTTTTCCAAAATTATTTTTTTAAATTTTATTTATTTGGTTACACCGGGTCTTTCTTGCTGCATACAGGCTTTCTCTAGCTGTGAACAGTGGGGACTCTTCTTTGTTGGGGTGCACGGCCTTCTTGTGGTGGCGTCTCTTGTTGAGAGCACAGGCTCTAAGCACATGCGCTTTGGTAGCTGCAGCATGCGGGCTCAGTAGTCGTGGCTCATCAGCCCTACAGAAAGCAGGCTTCTGTAGTTGTGGCACACGGCTTAGCTGCTCTGCGGCAAGTGGGATCTTCCCAGGCCAGGGATCAAATCCCCATCCTCTCCATTGGCAGGTGGATTCTTATCCACTGTACCACCAGGGAAGTCCCAAAGTTATCTCTTATTTACTGAACTCACTCCTTTCCACTGGAGGCCTGCTCTGATTTTGTGCCTTTATCTCCTCTTCTGGGCATCTCTTTCTCCTCTTGTTGTTTATTATTATAGCTAATGTTTAGATTTCTCCTATTTATAACTGAAAGTCTATATCTTTACTCTCCAAGTATTCTACTGCACACTATCTCCATGGGATATTAAAAGGGATCATGAGAAAAAAGTTCAGTGGTTCAGTAAGTGTGATAAATGATAAGCTGAAATACTTTTTTAAAGTTACTGATAAAATAACACCAAATAGTGGTGAGGATATAGAGGACATGGAGCCCCAGAAACTCCTATACATTTCAGGGGAAGTGTAAGCTGGTACTCTGTAAAGCAGTTTAGAGGTTTGCATGCATCTCAAAATTCCTCTTCTAGTTAAAACCATCCAGGAAAAAGGTGAAACATGTTCACACAGAGTCTAGTGCAGAGTACAGAGTCTAGTACAGAGCCTAGTACAGAGTCTAGTACAGTGTCTAGTACAGAGAAGTATTCATAGCAGCTTTGTTCAAGCCAAAATCGGAAAACTCTGAATATTTACCAACAGGAAAATAGATAAACACATTGTAATAAATATGTATCTTACCATGGAATACTCCTCAACCATTAAAAGTAATGAACCACAGACACATGCAATAATGTGGGTGGATATTACAGATAATATATGGAGTGAAAGAAACCAGACACAAAGGAGCACATATTGTGTAAGAATCCATAAACATGAAGCTTCAGAACAGGCAAAACTAATCTATTATTATATATCAGTTGCCCCTGGGGTGGGGGTAGAGGTGATGGGCCAGGGGAGTGAGGGGACTTCCTGGGGTGATGAAAATGTTCAGTGTTGTACAAATGATATGACTGTGGGTTATGTGGGTGTGATCTTTTGTTAAAATTCACAAGACTGCATGTAGTAACTGCGCTGAATGCAAAATAGAATAAAAGTGACTGCAAGACCTCTCAGAACCTTTGATGCCTAAGATCTACTGTGAATATCAAAAGGAGGATGTGGTACACAAGGTTTCCTGGCCTTATTTGGGCCTTGCTGGGGAGGTATGGGCAGGAAGTGTTCCCTTCCAAGTGCAGAAACTGGTAGCAAATGGCCATGTGGGGGCAGGAGCCACAGGATCGCTTGTGTCTGGCATCCCAGGTCTCATGGAGTACTGCCCACACCACGAGGTTGGGGCAGGGGCGGGACAGGTCTCTGTGGCCTGTTCCAGAGGAGTCCAGGCCACTCTCCCTGCTCCCCACCCCCCAGTTCTATAGCTTCTGCCAGCCGGGCCTCAGGTGTCCACAAGGGACTAGACTGTAATAGCCAATAGCAGTAGAGAAGTTTCTGGCATGGCGGGAGCTGCCACTGCTACCAAGATCCCCCCAGGCTTTCCTCTGTGGTAACTGTGGGGCCCGAGCCCCTCTGTCCTGTGTGAGCCTCCCACACCCCCCACTGCCTCAGCATGCAGCCCTAACTGGTGAAGCCTGAGCATCCAGCTCCCAAGGCCTCCTTCTGCTCCTCTGCCCTGCTGAGCGGGCTCTCTGGTGGGAAAACTGGGCCCCAGGCTGGGTGGGTCCTGGACTGTGTTGCACCAGTGCGCTTCTCATTTTGCTTGTTCTCATCTACTTCTCAGCCTCTAGAAAGCCTGCAGAATGACTAGTTTGTCAACAATACTTTTACTGTTTTCTAACACTGCTATAGCGGCTTCCCAGGTGGCCCAAGTGGTAAAGATCCCACCTGCCAAGGCAGGAGACTTAACAGACGCAAATTCAACCCCTGGGTCGGGAAGATCCCCTGGAGAAGGGCAACCCACTCCTGTATTCTGGCCTGGGAAATCCCATAGACAGAAGAGCCTGGTGGGCCATGAAAGAGTTGGACACGACTGAAGCGACTTAGCACGCGTGCACACAACACTGCTATAGACATGTCCTCATTTTTCTCTTTCTTCTGTCAATACAAAAGGGACAGAGCAGACACTTTATGAATGAACCAGGCTGTGTGTGTGTGTGTGTGTGTGTGTGTGTGTGTGTGAATGTCCATTCAGCCTGAGCCCAGGCAAAGAGAAGGAGCTGGAGGAGAGGCTGGGGAGGTGGCCTGGCAGGTGGCGGACAGCCAGCCCCATGAAAGACCCTTTCTGGGCATGGGAATGACATTGGTGTGTGGTGGAGCTGACAGATGCTCCACGGGAGATTAGGAAATAAGTCTGCATCTCCCCTGGGCTCCGATACCATCAGCAGTGAAGAGGCCTGTCTGATTTCATTACAAATCTTCCATTCCCGGGGCTTAGAGCTCAGCCTCCGGACTCACAGGTGTGGGAGGACAGTGGGCCGTGGCAAGGACATTTTGCTTTTAATTGTGGTCATTAATCTGGTACTAACAGCTGGTCTGTCCTGCAGGAGAAGGAGGGGGGTGACGGGAAACCCATCAATTGGGACCCAGTTGGCTCTGCTGCGTTGTTTTCTAAGAAGTAGGAGCGAGAGGGGAAACCTTCCTAATCTCACTTTCACGGCCCCCTTTCCTGGCCTCACTGGGAAGGATCTCAGCTGGCTTTCTCGTTGGATTTGGGGGGAGTTTCCTGGAGCCTGTCAATGACTAGCTCCCAAGCCACATTCCTCGTATTTTCCTAGAGACAGGGCCACAGTAGGGTGCAGTGGCACTTTGCCGAAGGCCTGGCCTTGCCCCAAAGTCAAGGCGTGTCCCAGTGAGAAACGTGGAGTGGGATTACTTACCAGGGCCCAGAGAAGCATGTGGGGCAGCCCACTGAGGAGCAGCATGGAGTGGGGAGAGGCCCCAGGCAGAGTGGACAGAGCTAGAGGGAAGCCAGTGTGACCACAAAATGGGAGGGTGGGCCAAACGGCATAGGTGTGTGCGCACATGTGTACATGTGATGGGGAGGGCGGGTAGGAGAATTTGCCAAATTCTATCCTGTCTCCATCCATCCACAACCTTGAGCTGTCCCTCCTGCAGCAATGACTCTGGCAGGCCCTGGAGGTGATTTAGAGGCCTGGATCCACCCTGGGAGCTTGCTAGCATCAGACAAGTACCCAGTGGCAGGCGGGCCAGAAGGGGCCATAGAGCAAGTGGGGAGACGCCCCATGGGGCTGGAGAGGAGGCAGGCAGACTGAGGCCTGGAAGGGTGAATGGAATCCTGACAGGCAGAAACAGTGGTGAGTGAACAGGGAAGGTGTGTGCTGCTGGGGCGCCTGGCCAACCAACTACTGAAGGGTCTGCTGAAGGGTGGGGACCTACTGAGAAAAGAGGGTCTACTGGCAGTGGACTTCATTCCTGGGTGGCAGGCCTGGGGGCCAGTTTCTGGGTTAGAGGCTGTACCTGTGAGGACACCGTTTGGAAGGCGGCTCTGTGTCCTCAGACCCCCTTAGCCTGAAGGGAGCCAAGAGCAAGACTGGGCTGGCCACAATCACACTGTGTGCTGGGACCTCAGAGACCCCACACAGCCCTGGGGGCGGGGGCAGACATGGGGTCACTGAGGCTTGAAGAGGAAGAGCGACTTGTCCAGGGTTACACGGAGCAAAGTGTGTTTGAACCCAGGCCCTTCTTGCTATACTGAGGGGCCTTCAAGAAAGAGGGAAGCCCAACCCAGCTCACCTCCTCCCACCAGCAAGAAGGGCCTAGGCACAGATGGGGGAGGGAACAAGATGCCTGGGTCAGCCCTGGCTCCCCCGGGGAATGTTTGGTGCTGGGAAGGTCTTTTGCTTCCTCAAAGGAAAACTAGACTCTGGTCACCTATTAGGGATACTTTGGGGTAAAGAGTCAGGAAGGCTCCATTTGAACGTGGAGCACACCTCTCCAGGGTAGGTCAGACTCAGTGTGGGGAGCTGCCGCTCGCTATCCCACTTCCGGAGCGTAGTGACCTTGGGCAGCTCATGGCTCCTCTCCGTGGCTTTCTCACTGGTGAAATGGGGGTAAGAACAGGATCCACCTGGCAGGTTCCACTGCAGAGGAAGTGTGTATGTATGCAGGCAAAGCACGTGTAACGGTATCTGGCTAAAGGAAGCTGCTAGCTGCAAGCCGTTGCTGCTCTTGCCACCTTGCAAACCCATTCAGAGGAAGCACATCCATTCAGTAGCCAGGGAGTTTGTCCAAGAGGGCAGGTGTCACCCCTCCATCCTCCTCATCTGCTCCCTCCCTGGGTTTCCTCAGAACACCTGACCAAGCCAGGAAACATAGACTCTATTTCCTGAATATTTCATGATCTAGCCCTGCTCTTCCATTTTCATGGCAATGAGTTGAGCTGAGGGTCCCCCAGCCTCCCTCACCTGGTTCTCCCCGCCCATAGACTTCCGCTCTGAACCCTTCTCTACTGCAGCAGACAGAAAGAGGGGTTTTCTCCAGCACAAATCTGAGCCTCTGAGAGCCTCCTGGGGCTCTCATGGGTGCAGACATTCCTTTGTCTGGAATGCTCTTCACCATACTTTGTCCACCTGGCGTACTTCTGTTTATCCTTCAAAACCTAATGCTAGCACACCTCCTCTTGAAGGCTTCCAGACTGCACTTCCTCCCCAAGTCTGAGACAATACGCCTAGTGTTTGATACTGCCTTCCATACTGTGTGACCTCTATGCCAGTTTATATTTTACTATTGTGCAAACTCCTTGGACCTATCTCTACCCTCACTGCTAATCCAGGGTCTGGCTTGCGTCAGTTTTAGATGACCCAAACTGAATTTGTTATTAAGGATTCTCTGGTCTACAGATGTTACTATACTGGGGCCATGCTGTGTGGCCTTGGGCATGCTCCTTCCCTCTCTGGGTTGTAGTCTCAGCATCTCTATAATGAGGAAGTTGCCAGGATCTCTGGGCTGTTCTGAGTTTCTGGAGCTTCCCAGGTCTGCCTGCCTACTCTAGGGGTGAACAAAAATTTGGAGGGGGCGTTGGTTTTTAGTGCCTCACAGACCACCTGCCTCTCCTGTTAGCAACTTTGTCCCCTTGGAACCAGGTGACTGGTATTATTGGGAAACAAAAGACTTTTGCAGAAGTTAATATTTCTTTCTTTTCCTCAAAGAAATGGATAAACCTCATTAAGCCAAGACAAGGGAACTAGGTCATGCCCCGATGATGCCAAGCAGAGGCTTGTGAGTGAAGCAGGCTATTAAATTTCAGATATAAAAAATAATCTGCTCCTTGCACCTGCCTGATTACTTTATTAGCACAAAAGATAAATTTAAACCTCAGACTTATGACAAAAAGAAGTAAGTCTGCCCTCTCCTCCTAATTAAACCAAGAGAAGCCAGCCTGATCCAAGGACACCCAGCCCACTCAATTAATTAACATTTATTACAATCAGAAAACAATCTAATTCAATTAAAATGTTTCCACAAAAGTGGTTTAATGACTTTCCCCAAAATAAAGTACATTCGACCGGAGCATTTATTATGCCAAGGCCCAGTTGTCGGTCGTAAGGGGAGGCGGAATGACAGCCCTGATGTGGCTCTGTGGAAAAGGATGGGACAGACAGGATCCGGGAGGGTCTGGGCCGAGCCCCTTATCAGGGGAGAGGGGATGCCTTCTGCCTCCGATGTGCTGTGTCACCTTGAAAAGGTAGGAGGTGTTCAGAGAAAGGACAGTTAGCAGGGCTTTCTGAAACTTGGCCACGAGATATTTGTAAAGTGGGAGAAACTGCGTTTGAAAGCTGTGAAGAGTTTTCTGACTCTCATGAGGCAGAGATTTGAATTCACAGTGCCTTTGTTCAGCAAAACTCCCCTGATAGGTCCTGAGTAATAAAAACAGAAAGCAAATAGTTGGAGTTTGCTCTTTTGAGCTAACAAAATAGTATAAGCACATGCTATTGCCAGGCAGTGGGCTAAACACCTTTGATGGACTTTAATCCTCACAGTGACCCTGCAAGTTGGCACTCTCCATCGAAACCTAGGCTCTGAGTGTGCCTGAGGACCACGGTTAACTAGAGGTGAAGTGTGGATTCAAACCCAGGCAGCCAGACTCCGGCAGAGAGGCCCCGGCAAGCTCCAAATAACCATGGGACCCTGCGGAGAGGGAGGTCTCTGCCATCAGATTTGGATGGGGCCCCACAGACTGTCCTTTTGAAAAGCCCCCCGGAGACTCTGGTGCTCTGGTCTTGGAGATCTGCAGTCTCTACATGGCTCCTGGGGTCACAACTGGCCTAACACCCCTGCTCAGCTGTGGCCTCAGGAAAAGGATAGGATGAATTAAGCCCCTTCCCCTCAAATTCAGTTGCACCTATGTTGTCTGAACCTCATACACTGTCATCAGCACTGAGTACAAGCTTTAAAAAGAGCTTTGTTAACCTGATAGGCAGAAAATGGGAAGCCAACAATAGGATTCAAACTAAAAAAGAAAAAGGCAGAGGAAGCAACACTTGCAGGATACACAGCAAGTATCAGTATTGGTCTCTTCTGGATGGTGACCCAGTGGGTCAGTTTTATGTTCCAGATTTTCTACTGTAAATGTATATCACTTTTATAATCAGAAAAGGCTCTTAAAAGGGTTTTAGGTTCTTCATGTTTCTTTTCTCTTGTTTCTGGAAAGGTTAAGCATTTGGGTTCTTCTGTGACTTCTCTCCATTGGCATTTTAGGCTCTTGGTGGTTTGTATGAGCTCTTTGTAACAGGATTTTAACCCTATGTCCATTATATTTGTTGAAATGGTTTTTCTGGCTGGTTATTTACCTTTCAGTTTTGTTTCTAATGTTTTCAGTGGATGAAGGTTTATCATTTTATGTAGTCAAACCTATTGATCTTTCCCTTTCAAGATGCCTTCTATTGCTTTTTAAGTTAGAAAGTCCTCTATCAACAAGAGATAAAACAGGTATTGACTTAGCTTTCTTTCTAGTTCTTAGGATTTCTTTTCATTTTTCCTTTCCTTTGTGCCATGTAGCTCTTTGATCTGCTTGGGTTTATTTGGGTTTACAGTGTGCAGATTAATTATTTTCCAAAGAGCTAACTGATTCACATCTTATTGGATAAGACTTTCTTTCCCTCCCATATAGTAATGTCCAACTTATCCTATATTACGTCTTTTATAGATAATAAGCTTTGTTTTTAAGTTACCTATTCTGTTATACTGACCTGTTTTTTTCTGTATTTCTATTACACTGTTTTGTTGATTATAGCTTATTCATATATTTAAACTGCCTCTCAGTTTCAAAAATTCATAGGTTTCTTTCACATATTTGTTCTTCCAAGTGATCAGAACCATTCTGTAAAGGTCAAAAAGGAAAAGACAACAACAACCCATTGAGATTTAAAATGCAATGAAATATTTGAAAAGATAACATGGTCCTTCTACCCACCCTGGGGGTTCATCTTGGTACCTATGTCACTTCTATTATAGTTCTTGAGAGAGCTTTGCAGTTTCTCATGTTTCACTGTTTAACCATCCCTACAAGTATGTGGCTAGATGTCCAGAGAAGCGGAAATAATAAGAATAATATATTTACACATACGTATGTTATATAATGGGTTTCCCTGGTGGCTCAGCAGTAAGAATCTGCCTGCCAATGTCTTCCAGTGCAGGAGATGCAGGTTTGATCCCTACATTGAGAAGATTCCCTGCAGAAGGAAATGGCAACCAACTCCAGAATTCTTGCCTGGAAAATCCCATGGAAAGAGGAGCCTCCTAGGCTACAGTCCGTGGGGTCTTAGAATTGGACACGACTTAGCAACTAAACAACAACACTGTTATATAACACTATCGTTTTTTAGTGAGAGAAGCTGCCTTTCGAGAAGTGCTATGATTGTGATGTCTATTGGGTCAGTCTTAAATGAGAAAACCAATTGCAGAGTATTGTACAGGTGTATGTGTATGGTTTGTGTGTATTTGCACAAAGATCTGGCAAAGGGTTGAGCACTTTATAATCTAGATAACATGACAGGGAGGAAATGGAGAGGGTGGAGGAATGGAAGGTAGATTCCCTCCACCCCCACACCCCCTGCCTACAGGCACGAAAAAGAAGAAAAAGGAGGAGAAAGTTGCCAAATTGTCTCTATGGTGACTGGTGATCACCCAGTTATCTTTTTCATCCCAGAATCTGTCCTAGGAGTTCCCCATGGTAGCACCTGCTGGCTGGGTGAAACTGGGCTTTGTTGATTTGGCAGATTTTGCCCCTCTCCACCTGTGGAGTGGGGTGAGGGGAGGCAAGTCTGCTTTGGGCCCTCCTGAGTGGGAGGCCTCAGAAGGTGGCCAGTGCCTCCTTCTCCTCAGCTGACACCCCGTTCCTGGCCAGCCCCTTCTGGAAGGAGCTGGGATCTGACTGCTCAGCCTGGCAGGCCCCTCTGTACTTGCTGCCTCTCTATTCCCCACTTGGGTTGTTTCAGGAAGCCTTCCTAGGCTGCCCCAGTCTGTCACGGTTGGAATGAATGACTGTAGGACTCAGACCTTTCCCTTGGCACAGAAACAGGCTAGGACTTGTGATGTGGTGGGCAAGAGAACTGGCTTCTGAGGGAGCCAGGCTGGGTTTGAATCTCAGCCCTGCTACTTACTGGCTGTGCTTGTTGTTCAGTCGCTAAGTCACGTCTGACTCTGCGACCCCATGGACTGCTCCACAGCAGGCCTCCCTATCCCTCACCATCTCCTGGAGTTTGCTCAAGTTCATGTTCATTGAATTGGTGACACTATCCAACCATCTCATCCTATGCTGCCCTCTTCTCCTTTCCCGGCATCAGGGTCTTTTCCAATGAGTTGGCTGTTGGCATCCAGCTAGGCAGCCTTGGACAAAGTTCTCCCTCGCTCTGATTTAAGACTTCTTCCTGTGCAGTGGGGGTCAGAGGGCTGGAGTGAGGATTAGAAGTGGGGAAACCTGGCCCAGGAGCTGCAGGCAGGAGCTGCAGGCGCAGTGCTGTCCTTGCCCCTCCTGCGGGTCTCACGAAGGCTCTGAGGTGGCCAATGAGAGGAGCAGGTGGAGTGAGGAGCAGGACACACACGCGAGGCTGAGAGCCGAATCTGAGAGCAGGCTGGTGATTTCAGATGGGTGAGAGAATGTTTCCAGTGGGAGTCACCCCAAAAGCTTCTTGGCTGAATGGGGGCCTGGAGAGTGGGGAGGTAAGGACAGGAACAGTGTGGGCAGGGAAATCTCCAGTGTGTTTGAGCAGCAAAGAGACCAGCCTAGCAGGGTGTGGAGGTCTGGTTAGCAAAAAGCATGACCAGGGGGTGGGACTTGGGCTCTGCAGTTGGATTGTCTTCTCTGGGCACCAGGAGGCCACTGACGATTCTGAGGGATTGAAGCGGGTAAGGGAGGAAGGCCATGAGTTCTGAGAGCTGGGAGGAAGAGCCAGACTGTCTTGAGGACAAATTCTAGTTCCCTCACTAGGGATTCGGGGCAAATAAAATCTCTCTGGCTTGTCTTCTTGTGGGTAAAATGGGATAATTCTAGAGCCTACCTCATAGGGTTGTTGTGACGATAAAACTAAGCTAGTTCAATCCCAAGAAGCTCTTTCTTGATCTCTTTGGAGCTCCTAGGAAAAAGCACTGACAAGGCACACAGATCTGTGTTCAAATCCTGATTAGTTCAGTGAAAATGGGCAAAATGGCGCCACCTCCTTGGATGGCGGTGGGGATGAAGCTTGCTCACATTGGCACTAGCCCAGGGCTCTCTGAGCAGCACTCAGGCCAGTTGTCCAGAGTGTGTGGGAAAGGCACAGGGTCAGGAGTTTGAGGAGAAAGAAGTCAGTAGGGGAAGCTGGGCTCTCAGAGCCTGAGCAGGGAGGCCTGCAGAGCCTGACCCCCACAGTGGGCTCTGTCCTTGGCATCGGGGGGCATGAGTGGCCTGGGCAAGGGAGGCCGGGGCAGTGGGACTGGGGTGGTTTTGGGTGTGGCCCTGGGGGGTGTGGTGGAAGGCGGTGCAGGCACTTGTGGGGAGAGAAAGAACAGACGATGAGCCATAGGCTTGCAAGTTTTCACTGCCCAACTTCCGACCCCTGGTTCCAGGATTCCAGCCCAAGTGTGAGGTGATGGCTCCAGAGAGCAAGAGCTCTGAGCCCCCCGACAGAGATTTGGCGCCCCTCTACTCCTGGGACCCCAGGTCCCCCTCACCGAGCACATTCTCCAGCACCCAGGAGCCCTGCTAAGATTCTCCAGCTGGGACTGGTCTCCAGTAAGGCTCAGCCTTTCGGTTGCTTCCGTGTACTTTCAGGGGGTAAGTGAGCAGTTAGCTGGGATATGTGTGTGTGGAGAGAGAGTTACCTAACATCTCTGGGAGGTCAGGAGTTGTGCCCAGGCAGCCTGTTTCCACTCAGGTTTGCACATTTGAGCGAACTGGATCTTGGCAACCAGGATCCTCCCCCCCCTGCCCTGTATGCAGTTCGGTTTTTAAGTTTCAGCTGTGAGCCGCCAACTGCAGCCCTTGGCTCCTGAGGCACTAATGAAGTCCCTTCCCTTGTAGAGAATGGGTTTGCTTACAAGGAAGCATAATTTGCTGAGCCTTGGAGAAGAGCAGAGGGCTCACGGAGCACACACCCTGCGCCAGGTACTCAGAGAGCTTCTTGTACCAGTGAATCCCAGGTAGGAAAGAACTCAAGATTCTTTGTGACCTGGGTTGAAAGAAAGTCAGTTCCCAGGCACGTGGAAGCCAAAGAAAAAGTTAAAGTATTAATCACTCGTATCTGACTCTGTGACCCTATGGACCACCAGGTTCCTCTGTCCATAGGATTCTCCAGGCAAGAATACTGGAGTGGGTTGCCATGCCCTCCTCCAGGGGATCTTCCCGGCCTAGGTGATAGAACCTGGGTCTCCTGCATTGCAGGCAGATTCTTTACCATCTGGGCCACCAGAGAAGCCAAAGGCCCCACTCAAATGTCAGTGGTCCATCACCTCTGGACAACGCGAATCAAAGGAAGAGTGGTCTTCCTGAGGGCCCACTGACAGAATTCTTAAGAATGGATCCCATGCTGGGCAAGGTGGTGAAGGGGTAACAGGATCTTTCTCCAGTCATACCAAAGGTCAGAGGGACCCCATTTGTGGCCTTGCTCCACCCACTTTGGAGCCTGGCTTGGGCAACCCTGAACCCTCACCATCCACGCCCGTATCTTTCAGGGGCCCCGGTTGGCCACTCACCAGCAGAGCACTGGACAGCCACCCAAGCATACTGTGTTCCCTCTCTGTGATGTTGAGACCTCTCAGCTCCAACTGTCTCTTTCTTTGCTCCTCTCCCTCCAGAAGTCAGTTCACAACAAGGAAGGTTAGTTCCCTGGGCTCCTCTCCAGAAGCTGAGCCTATGTCTCAGGGAGTTGTCTCTCAGTTTTATCCTGTTGACTTTTCCTCCCAGGCCCAGGCAACGGAGAGAGCTCTGAGGCCCACATCAGTACAGTTTTTACCTCCTCAGCAATATACAACTTGAGTTTGACAATCACTTTTCTGGAATATCCCTTAAATATTATGTCTGAAAGTTCTACAGGGCTTGCTGGTGGAGAGAAGCAGAAACACCGGGCTGGAAACAGTGTCCACGGTAAAGGGTTAAGAGCTCTAAAATCTGGCCTAAATCTAGAGTCTACATGTTTGCACTTTCATCCATTCTACTCCAATGATGTGGCAGCTGTCACTGCCTCTGCCCACTGCGAACTCGTCCTGCCTGAGCTGGGTGGCCTCCTCTGTCTGCGACGGAAGCATCTGCTCATTAGCTTGTCTGCCTCTGTGAGGACACAGTGTGTGCCCGTGTACCTTTAGGGAGAGGCAAAGGATGTGAATTCCGTAGCAGGTGACGCTGTACAAGGTCCTGCTCTGCTCATATTGTCTGCAGAGCTCTGAGATGGCCACTGAGAGGCTCAGCCACAGCCAGCTAACCAAACCCTTTAAACAAACCCATGACCTTTTAAACAAACCCAGGGCATCAGAGGATGTGATAGCTGGATGGCATTACCGATGCAATAGACATGAACTTGGGCAAACTTCGGGCAATGGTGAGGGACAGAGAGGCCTGGCTGCTGCAGTCCATGGGGTCCCAGAGTCGGACACCACTGGGCGACTAACAGGACCTCTATATGGTGACTGGTCACTAGGGGGAGATCTCACACAGCAAACCTGCAGCCCTCTGAGCTCTGGGGGAAACCTGAAGGCCTTCACGTGCCCGTCCATGCCTGGGTTTCTCAGTTCAGGGAGGGAATGAATTGAAAACAAGCCCAGGTCAGCAGGCAGGAGCATGAGAAGGCATACCTCCCGGGAGCTAAGATGTAACCATGTCCGCGGCACGACAGTGTGGAGAGAAGCTGAAAGGACAAGAGCTTGTCTGTTTTTACTGGGTATGAAAATGAATTTATTTACACAGTAACATGATGCCACAGAGAACACAGCAAAGTACCACAGCAAACCAAAGGGCGGCGCCGCCTGGTGACAGAGGGGACCTTTCGTTGGTAGGTTTCTACAACTCTAAAATGTGTTAAGTAGAGAGGTGAAGCTCCAGGAAAGAAAAAAAGAAACAAGATTTTAAAAAAGCGAGCATGGGCAGAACCAGTGGGGAATGAAAGAGAGAGCGGAATGAGGACTGCCATGATTCAAATCACTGAGAAGGACAATATCTTGCTTCTGCCCTCATTTCATACCAAAATGCCCGGCATGTCAACAGAAAAAAATCCCATCCCGGTGTGTTCGCATGTAACACCCTTTAAAACTGCTAAGGGAGGGGATAACCAAGTAGTTACTTGGAGCAAGTTTCCTGAAGCAGTGTGGTTTATCTTTCAAAAATGCTACCCTGAAGCCATAGGGCTGGTTCAACATTCAAGTTATCGGGAGCGCGGACACACACACACACACTTTCCACACACTAGACGGGCAAAGTGGATTTTCCATAATATAATATTTGTAGCAAAATATATGACTCTGTACTTCTGCTAGGTTAAAAAATGTCCGACCTCTTTTGATTCCCTGAAACTTTCTTGATTTGAAAAATAAAAGTGGAGGCAAATGGATGGGGAAAAGTGAGAAGCCGGAATAAACGCGGAGGCTCTCCGGTGTGGGAAACACCTGAAGGGATGTCCCGGATGCAAGCCCTTGCAGCCCGCCCGGGTAAAAGGGGAAAAGCTTCTGCAGTAGCCGACGCAAAAACCTACTCTAATTTCAAACAGCTGCGGAGAGAGGGTGTTTAACAGCTGTATAGCACCTTGTACTTTCTGGGCACTTATAAATATTAAATGGTGGTGATAATGAGTGGTGAACACCTCGGTTTATAAAAAAATACTATTTTAAAAAAGAAAATTCCCAAGAGTTTTTTTAAACAAACCTATTGAAACTACCACATCTCTTAAAATAAAAAAAAAAAAATCCTCAGCTTTTAGTATTACAGGGATATGATGTTCCCAAGCTGAAGTTTGGGCGATTGTCACAATCATGTAATTGGGAGAGGGGATTGATTGTTCCTTCTCCTGAAATGCTGGGGAATTTATAATCTGCCCAAGGTTTTCGTTAGCATCATCTTCCCTCCCACCCCATACACAAAATGGACTTGTTTTTAAAAAAATAGGTGCTTTTTTGAGGATGGTTTACTTGATCAGCAGAATACCTGGATGTGGAATGCATGTGAATTCTCTTCCCATGGCGTCTGTCATAACTCAGCCTCATCACCTAAAAAACATCAGGACAAAGAGGCTTGGTTTCTTTGGTATAATCACTGTCTTGAATCTTGCATGGCACCACTCGTGGCTTCCCTAATGGCATCGTTTTTGGTCCATGGAATCCCCATGTTTGGCGCTACTGTCAGCACAGGCTGCGGTGCACACTTGAGCAAGAGTGGCACTTGGATTTGTCTTGACACAGCACTTTGGGCCTTTGAGAATATGGGCTTCAATGAGGTAAAACTAACCACCTGCTATCATGGGCAGCCATCCTGTTCACTTATTAGGCTAAACCAGAAGTTTTACTCCTTGCCAACTAGTAAGGGGAATAAAAAACATGTCAGAGTTAGCCCAGGAAGTCAAGTTACTCCCTGCCCATCCCAAGTATGTTCATATTTTATTTATACATCTAGAATCATTTGGAATACAGTGCAGTATCCTGAGTCCATCCCAATTTTTGGAACTAACCCATATTTTTTTCAGATCATCGCTGGTAACATCTATGGAAAACTTCTATCAGCAAAACTAAGTCAGGTAATTTTCTAGCACCAAAGTATTCTTAATTCAAATGTGTGGAGTGCAATCCTTTTATGCCCTACTGTTTGGTAGGCCCCAAAGATCTTTCATGGATATTTTATAATGCTAGAGACTTTAAAATACAATGTTAGGTAGTCTAATTCCCAGGATTATCATTAATATTTCCAGAGGCTCAGATCTCTTGGTTTACAGTTTTCTAAGTTTACAAACTTGGACTGAGTTTGGAAGCACAACTGGCCCCCAATGACAGTGAAAGGCTACTCAGACTCTTAAAATTCTAACCAACAGATCTTACTTTTGGCCCCTCAACATCAGTAGATTAGGGAATGTGAGTGCTGTGCTCCCCTGTATAGCTCACCCAGTTTATCTTCTGAGGGCAAAACTTAAAAACGGCTGCCATATTCCTGGCTTCCAATTCTGACTCAGCCTATGGGTTGGGGGATGTCCTTCACCATTCTTTTGTTGTTGATGCCATGGATTGCAACTGCTCTTTCCACCATCTTGCTGTTATTCTTGATGAAGTAGCTTCTTGACATCATGCTAGTGCACCAAGGGCTCTCCTCAGGCGAACAAGGGAGCCCTTTCACAGCCCCCTCCTTCCCGTGGAACATCTAATTCCTTTCCTCCCAGACGAGGTTAGCACGCTAACAAGGCACTCTGCTGTACATTCAGTCTTGGTCTTGGCTACACCAGCCATTGTCCTGTTTCTCTAGTACCTAAAAGTGTACGAGAGATTATTCTTGCTCATGTGGCTTAAGGAAAAGTTCCAATAGTGGCTTAATTGTTCAAATTCTCAACATACATGGAAGAATCTATAGTACAGACTTAAAAAGAAGAGAAAAAATCCAATCCGTATTGAAGACAATAACTTGATGTTACTCGAGAAAACTTAAAGTGCTATACTAGTCACAATCCAAAACTCATATATATATATATATAATATGTATAAATATGTATGTCTGTGTCTGAGGGCAGGATTTCTTTGCAGTTGATGAATGAATTCAAAGCTTCTGCTACAATTAAAATGGAAATGCAAAATATATGTGTCAGTATGAGATTGAATTTCATCATTTTGGAAAAATATTTGGAGGACCATCTGACAATACCTCCTGCCCAGAAATAGGGTTATCTTGCCTACTCCGTTTTCACCTGTAACACCTTCGTCCTTCCCCACCTTACGTTCTTCGGCCCTCACTCAGAGAACTATTAACCTAGCCACCCATCTTGGAGCAGCCCGAGTCCCTTCCTGACTAGCTGGCATTCATCTTCTGCTCTTAACAAGTCCGACCATGAAAACAGTACTAAACACATCTAATGTGAAAAGGTGCTCGGTTCGCCAGTGCTATGAGATAATGGTAGTGGAGGGTGTCCGTGCTTATAATATTATCGAGTTAAAATGAAGAAGACTGGATCCAAGTCAAAACAGAAACAGGAGAAAAAAAGGAGGGTGGTGGTGATGAAGGATACCTATAAAACAAACAAAGGGGCCAGGAAACATTCTTCATTAAATATGAAACTGCATTAAATAGTCAACATTCAAATTCACACGGGCAAGGCAGCATGAGAGTGACATTGAGGACGTGTCTCAATGTGCAAACCATGGAGAGCAGGCTGCTAAGGGGGTGTGCTGGCTGACAGGGCCAGTGGTCTGTGTGCTGCCACTTCAGTGTATAACTGGGCAGGGGCTTATGTGCACGTGGGTTAGCTAAGGTCAACCTAATAAAGCCTGCTAGGCAAAGTGAGGCCAGGTTGCAGGACGCCGAGAGAGAGCGGACGGCTGGCCTGCAGCGCGCGCCCATCCTGTGGCCTTTCCTAGGGGGCAGAGCCTTGCACTCTGGCCAGAGGAGACAAGACTCTGTGTGGGCCAACCAGCTCTCTTCCCTGAAGTCCTGAACTGCTGGCTGGGAGGACAGGGGCATCCTCCAGATGGGCCTCATGGGTCCCATTCTCGTAAAAAAAAAAGAAAAAGCAAAGAAGAGCACAGTAAAATACATTCTTCTCCTTTCTTGATCCTCTTTGATACAGGTGAATCACATGAAAGGTGGTTAATAACGTTAAAAGTTTAGAAATTACCAAAAGGCCACTAACGTGCTATCTAAGTAATACTGCACAATCAGGCTTGGCTTTAACAAGCTCTGCACTGGCTGATGCGGGGTCCAGGGCTGTCTTGCCCACCAGGCAGAAGACGTGTCTATCAACCCTGCCACAGGTTGCTCCCCCAGAGGCCTGGCCTCTACTTCCAGCGGGCATGTGCACACACACGGGTATACACGTGTACACACACTCACACTGTCTGAGTGACTCTTGGGATTTCAAAGTTGAAGTAAACAGAACAGATACTCACAGTTTTGAATAACACACACACACACACACACACACGGTGGAAGGGACACTCGTCTCAGCGCAAATATGTGCCAAGGGAAGAAGGGGAGGGTTTCTGTGGATATTGCTTCAGGTGAAGTTGCAACATAAACACTGTATATACAGCTAAAAAAAATACATACAAAAATTGCACATGTATCCATAGGAGGGGAGCACAGACCCCATGCAGGGTGAACGGCTCTCGGCCACCCACCTCAGCAATCCAAACTCCCTATGAGCTGCCCTCAGTGCTGTGTCTGAGTCACCGGGAGCAATGTGCCCATGCAGCTGGGAGGCAGTCTCTCTAGACAATGTGGGCATTGCGAGGAGGAGGTCGGCGGTCTCATCAGTGGCCTTCTCCCCTTCCTCTGCCTTCTGGCCATCCTAATAGCCAGCCACACCATGCCCTTGAGGGAGATGTTACGGCTCAATGGACAGCCATTTCCATGCAGAGCTGTTGTCTACAGCATTTGGTAGACTAGTTAACACCGGCTGCTGATAGAAGGAGGCTGGCCAATTATGGCTCAGGGGAAAACTGTGATCTGGGTACCGGCAGCCCTGGCTGCCAACGCTGACAGCTCTGACGGTTATCAAAGAACAGTCCTTTAACTCTGTTCCCGTGATGGCCCCTAGAGAACTGCACGTGCAGGAACACCATCTCCTTGTGTCCTGCTAGTTATTTGTAAGATCTGAACTGCACTCTGCCCTGCTGGGGCACTGGTGACACCACCCTGGGTCAGCTCTGTCATGGGCTGATAAACCCAAACTTCACTGGCAAGTGGGGACAGAACCACAGTGAAGGAGATTCAGGCAGTGGCAGCACGAGGGGAGACTTAGGGCCGTCCTCCATACAGTGCACACACTTACTGATAATGGAAACCAAATGGGTGCATGACCCTAAGGATGGATTCTCTCTCCTGTCCTTCTACCATCTGCTGGAACAAGGATGTAATTCCCGGAACCAAAACTGTGCTGATGCTAAGGATGGCAGTTCTGCCTGGTAAGAGAGCCAATTATTGATCCTTTAAAGGAAAAGAGTTTGTTGTGAAAGTTTAGTAGATGATGGTAAATACTGGTTAAATCTGTCTATTGCTAGTGAGAATAAATATATGGTGTTAAAAAGACAGGTGATACTCAGAGTTCTGGAGGAATTTGACCCAGCTCATGGAGTTCAAACCAGAGGAGCTGTCACTTCAAGGATGCATCTTCATATTTCCTGCACTTGGGGACAGTTAGGGCAGAAGGTGTTCCCATGAATGGCAGCTGCACATTTGTCTCACTGGACTTGGATGGGGATGGAAGGCTTGTCTCTCCTCTTTCCTTGAATTCTGTATGAGTACCAGGAAGGGGAAATGTGTGGGCAACTTGAAGAAGGTGACACATGAAGTAAGAGCAGAGATCGGGACATGTTAACGGGGCTGCAGGATTTTCACAACACAGCTGAGAGAGTCCGGAGTGGCAAAAGCCAGATACTGAGCACAAAGCCAGTCCTCCAGGCTGACGCCAGCCTCCCGGTCCAGGGACTTCTCGGCAAACTTGATCATGAGCAGTGTGCGCTTGATGTCCAGCCAGTTCTGGAGCAGGGTATTTCTGTGACCAGGGCTGGGAGAGGCAGTGAAAGTCTGGAAGAGATCTTCCCGGGGGCCCCAGAGCAGACACTGGAGGATGCCTTTGGCATCTGAAATGAGGATCCGCTCAGAAGGGTTGGGATTCAGGAGGCAGCTGGCCAGCTGCTGCAGGCCCCGGGAATAGGGGGAGCGGAGTGGGATGCGGGGCAGGTCGGCTCGAGTGTACTCCTTTTCCTTCAGCTCTGGGTTCTCATCAAAAGGGTTGGGCAGGTGCAGCATCTCGTAGATGAGGATGCCTGTCTGGAACTCATCACACTTTTTATATTGCGTAGCCGTGATGATCTCCGGGGCGAGGCGGGACTGGTCCCGGAGGATCTCAGGGTCTACCAAATGGCTCTTCTGCTTGGCCTGGGAGAAGTTGCTGACGATGAGCCTCGTGGGACAGGATGGGGTGGGGCTAGGCTCTGCGGGCCCCAGGCCCTGGGTGGGCCCCCCGGGCTGGTAGTGGACGAGCAGCAGGTTCTCCAGACGCAGATCGCAGTGGGTGACGTGGTAGGGTTTGAGGTGCTCCAGGCCCGAGCACAGCTGCAGAAGCAGCAGACACACTTGCCTCTCGTATGCATCGGGGCTTTTCCCATGCTGTGCCAGGGAGTCGCGCACAAAGTCGGCCACTGTGAGACAGGGAACCTCTCTGGTGATGACCACAACGTGGCTCCTCTGCTTCCTGCTGATGACTGCCTGGCTTTCTTTGTGGGACGACGACTCTGCTTCGGAGCCCAGGTCTGGGTTCTTCCCATCAGCTTCTCCTTTCACCTCTTCCGTTGCTTCCATGTCATCCTCTTCCTCTTCGGGGGCGTCGGGATTCTCCCAGGGAAGCAGGCGCTTAGGAACTTCGGCAAGGAAGTGACCGCAGTCCTGCTGGATGTTAAAATGGACAGCCAGACTCTGCCGGATAGCCAAGCTGTGGTAATATTGCTGCGATTCCTTAGCTTTGCTCTTACAGATCTGAAGGAAGAAAGCAAAGAACATAATTTAAAATGCACACCATCACAACAAGGCTTCTGATTTGTAAAGAGGGGTTAACTAGAAGGTGACTGGTAGGAGTCTGGAGTAGCGAGAGCAACAGTGTTGCAGTGAAGATACAGCAATAGAGTTGAGTTTTTCAGAAAGGGTTTTGGTGACTGTGTTGAGTGACAGAAACAGTGTCTTCATGCATAACCCATCACGTGTATTATCTCTAGTCCTTACGTGTGCGTCTGTGCTAAGTCGCTTCAGTTGTGTCTGGCTCTTTGTGACCCTATGGCTTGTAGCCTGCCAGGCTCCTCTGTTCATGGGATTCTCCAGGAAAGAATACTGGAGTGGGTTGCCATGCCCTCCTCCAGGGAATCTTCCCCACCCAGGGATCAAACTTGCCTTTTCTGCGGCTACTGCACTGCAGGTGGACTCTTCAGCACTGAGCCCTCAGGGAAGCCCTCCAGTGCTTACACTAACTCCTTAAAGAACAGGCTGTGCGTGTGCATGGTCAGTCGCTCAGTCGTATCCAACTCTTTGTGACTCCATGGGCTATAGCCTGCCAGACTCCTCTGTCTGTGGAATTCTCCAGGCCAGAATACTGGAGTGGGTTGCCATTTCCTTCTCCAGGGGATCTTCCTGACGCAGGGATCAAACCTGTGTCTCCTGCATTGCAGGCAGATGCTTTACTGCTGAGCCATCTGGGAAGCCCAAAGTAGGGTGAAGACTTAAGAATTTAAAAAACAAAATCAAAAAACATAAACCCAGGGCCACTAGTTTGCAAACCTAAGTCTGCCCGACACCAAAGCTTCCTCCTTCCACTCTACCTTGCCCCTCATCTAGAAAACTGAAAAACAAAAAAGTCATTTTCCATTTATGCTTTCTTTCTGTGGAGTTTTATAGCCCAGACTTATAGAGCAGCTCAATGAATAGCTTATAACATAGGCCAGAATACCTTATATCACTGGTCAGGAGACTTGACATAGAATTGGCCAGGTAAACTTTGGGTCTTCCTAACTTTTCAGTGAATGTCATTGTGATGGTCACAACTCAGGCACTCATGGGTAAAGAAGAAAGTTTGAGAGAATCACTGGTCTCATCTAGCCAGAGCAAAACCACCATTTCAATGGCAGCAGTCTGAGTTTTACATTTTCTCTCTTTTTTTTTTGAACAACAATCTATACCCAGCTTTTATTACTTAACAATATGTCTTGAAACTGTTCCATAGATAGCATACTATTAATAGTTTTTTTTAAATAGCTACATACATTCCAGTGCATGGACATACAAGAAGAGTTCAGTTACCCCTCTCTACTGGCAGACATTCAGGTCCTTTCCAGCTACAGACAATGTTGCAGTGAAAAGCCTCATACATCCCCATATTGCTTGTGTATGAGGATACCTGTAGGATAAGTTTCCAGAAGTGGAAGTGCTGAGTCAAAGGGGATCTGTATTTAGATGTTTGATAAATGTTACCAAATTGCCTCTATCAAGTTGAGTCAGTTTACGCATCAGCCAGTGGTGCAGGGGGGTGGGGGAGGGGGTGGGTGGGTGGGTGGGGTGCTTGTTCTCTTCCCATTCTTGCCAGCCTATCATGTTTACAAGCTTTATCTCTACTGATCTGATAACCGAAGAAAAGTATCTTTGGAGATACTATTTTTAATGAGTTATTGAGCACCTCTTCACATCTTTAAGGGTCCACTGTAATTTCCCCCTTTTCATTACCATTAACTATTTCTTTATGAAGTGAAGTGAAGTGAAAGTTGCTAGTCGTGCCTGACTCTTTGCGACCCCATGGACTATATAGTTCATGGAATTCTCCAGGCCAGAATACTGGATTGGGTAGCCTTTCCCTTGGGGATCTTCCCAACCCAGGGATTGAACCCAGGTGTCCTGCATTGCAGGTGGATTCTTTATCAGCTGAGCCACAAGGGAAGCCCAAGAATACTGGAGTGGGTAGCCTATCAGTGGATCTTCCCAACCCAGGAATCGAACTGGGGTCTCCTGCATTGCAGGCAGATTCTTTACCAACTGAGCTATGAGGGAAGATTCCCTATTTCTTCATATCCTTTGCCTATTTTCCTCCATTTGAGTCACTGGTGGTTCATTTCATTAAAAAAAAATTAAAGTATAATTGCTTTACAATGGTGTATTAATTTTTGCTTACAACGAGGTGAATCAGCTGTATGTATACATATGTCCCCTCCCTGTTGGACCTCCCTCCCCCCAATCCCTCTATCCCACCCATCTAGATCATCATAGAGCACTGAATTGAGCTCCTGTGCTTTATAGCAGCTTCCCACTAGCTATTTATTTTACACACAGTAGTGTATATTACTGGACATCCCTCATGGCTCAGATAGTAAAGAAACTGCCTGCAGTGCAGGAGACCTAGGTTTGATCCCTGGGTTGGGAATATCCCCTGGAGAAGGGAATGGCTACCCACTCCAGTATTCTTGTCTGGGAAATTCCATGGACAGAGGACCCTGGCGGGTTACAGCCCATGGGGTTGCAAAGAGTCGAACATGAGTGAATGTGTATTATATGTCAATCTTAACTCCCAATTTGTCCCCCCGTCCCTTTCCCGCCTGTGTCCACATGTCTGTTCTCTATATCTGTATCTCTATTCCTGCCCTGAAAAATAGTTTCATCTATATCATTTTTCTATTATTTCTCAGGTGGCTCAGTGGTAAAGAATCCACCTGCAATTCAGGAGACGTGGGTTTCATCCCTGGCAATCTAGAAAGAAATGGCAATCTACTCCAGTATTCTTGTCTGGGAAATCCCATGGAAAGAGGAGCCTGGCGGGCTAAAGCAAAAGGGGTCACAAAAGAGTTGGACATGACTTAGTGACTAAACAACAATATCATTTTTCTGGATTCCACATATATGTTTTAATATATAATATTTGTTTTTTTCTTTCTGATTTCTTCACTGTGTATGACAGACTCTAGGCCCATCCACATCTCTAAAAATGACCCAATTCTGTTCCTTTTTATGGCTGAGTAATATTCCATTGTAGATATTCATCTATCATTGGACATTTAGGTTGTTTCCATGTCCTGGCTATTGTAAACAGTGCTGCAATGCTATCTACACTGAACATTGGGATAGATAAAAAAATATACAGACAATAAATGCTAGAGAGGATGTGAAGAAAAGAGAACCCTCTTGCACTGTTGGTGGGAATGTAAACTGATGCAGTCACTGTGGAGAACAGTAGGAAGGTTCTTTTTAAAAAACTAAAAATAGAACTACCATATGACCCAGCAGTTACACTACTGAGCACATACTGAGACAACCATGCTTCAAAATGACATGTGTACATTTTCTCTTAACAGGCCAATATTCAAGCAATAAGGCCTCTCAAAAAGAATCTTATTAAGTGGTTATGGATCAAGGAAGAGTTTTTTGAACAAAAACATTAGCCAAGAGTTCTACATTCTAAAACAACTATTGTATTTCTAGTCTTAAAGGGTTAGAAAAGCAATAAATAAATAAAAATCACCCCTAAAATGATTATCCTCATGATACGACATGAGAAGCTGGCAATGGAAGGCTGAGTCTCCAACACTATTCAGAGATTGTAACGGCCTGGTCTGGACAGCTCCTCCACGACCCTGGGAACCAAGAACAAACTTGCCACTTTTCCTCCTTGGCGGGAGCACGCTGCTGCACCTCACAGACACCGACGCCTCCCAGCAACAGGTGCTCTGCAGTGTCTGCAATTTGCTCGTTTATTGTGGTGACACAGAAAAAGCAAATTTGGAAAAGCTTTTCTAGCCTTCTCTATTTACAAAGAAAAATGTACATTTTCTTAGGAGGATGCTGATGGATCCTCGGTTCTGGGAAGCAGCAGGCTCTGATTTCCATCAAAATAGATGCTTTAAAAAAGGAGCCGTGGCAAAGGAGTCTGAAGGAGAGGAACATCAGAAGGCTGTTCCTCTCTTTTATGGTATTTATACATATTTATTACAGTGGTCAATGACACACACACACACACACACACACAAACACACACACATGCACACATGAGAGAGAGATGTGAAAAAAAGTTTCTTCGTCTTCTACCACAAACTTCATCAGTTTTTGGCATTTCTTCTTTATGCAAACTTCTGGTCTTGAAATAGAGAGATATCCCCAGGCTGAGTTCAAGTTCAAATATATATCTTTCAGAAAGCATTATCTTTGCAAAGCTTTCTAAGTCTCAGCACATGCAGTATAATATATAATCCTGTATGCTCATCAATCACAACATGAATTCTTTCTATACTGTACTGTTGGCAATATTTCATATTTATATGTCACTAGGTATTTAAAAATCTTATACTAGTCATCATTTAGTTGCATGGGAGTTAGATCAAGGACACGACACATTCCAGTTTTAATAATTTGCCCAATATCACACTGCCCACTAGAATGGAAGTTCAAAGGTCCCAACTCCTCAGCCTTTGAAAAGCCAGTCAAACACCACTGAGTTTGGCTGAATGAGACTGTAGTTAAACCCTGTCACCCTAGAGAAGGGAAACTTGCCAAGGACTTGAAAGGCCTAGCATTTAGCCCCGCTACCAGCAGTGTAACCTTGGTCATTTCTCTTAAGTTCTCTGGGTCCCAGTCTTTCTAAGTAAAGGAGACAATATGAAGAATACTGAAACCTCCTTCACAGGGCAGTTGTGAGAATCAAGTGAGATCAAGCACGCACTGCGTAACTGTGAACTGCTGCTGCCGTGCTGTCCTGTGCGCAGTCTGACTCTGCGACCCCAGGGACTGCAGTCCGCCAGGCTCCTCTGTCCACGGGGATTCTCCAGAAAAGAATACTGGAGTGGGCTGCCATGCCCTCCTCCAGGGGATCTTCCCAACCCAGGGATCAAACCCAGGTCTCCCTCATTGCAAGTGGCTTCTTTGCTGTCTGAGTCACCTGGGAAACCCCTGTAAACTACTAAGCTGTATAAATGTCATTCATAATGACTAAAACAATGACAAGTTGTAAATGTTAAAAAGTGATGCATTATAGAATCCTCACATTTTTTCAAACAGAGAGCAAGATAGAAAATTTCATCTTTCTTTGGGGTCTGAGAGCTACATGCCCCAGCAGTGAGGCTCTCCGATGACAGGTTTGGCAGAGGGTGGCTAAACAGGGACCATTAAGGTTTCCCACCTCCATGCCAGGTCAGCCCTGACCAACAAGTCAAGATCAGCACTAAGATGGGCAAGTCTAAGACTAAGGAAGAGAACTGCTTAGCCAAACTGTAGTTTTCACTGTGCCAAGTTGCACAGAAAAAAACTTCTCACCTCGTGGCTTGCCATTAAAAGCAGAGAAGATATTCTAATTGCTACTTCTATTCTAACTGTATCTATACACACTCCATACACACCCCCACACACAATTTTAGAAGCTATCTCAGAGTTTTGTGAGTAGATAAGAACATGGATACTACAACAGGAATTTATGTTTGGCTTCACAGATCAACTTGAGATAAAGGTTCAAAGTGATTTATGAAGAAGAAATGATAAATTGTTCAGTCACTTTGGATGCTCTGAAGGAAAATAGTCTGCTTAGAGAGCCAAGCTGAGGAGCTGGCACTTCCTTATCTCTTCATCTTATAATATGAAGACAGGCTGAAGAATAACTGGTCACTCTAGTTGTAAGGGCAGAGGAAAAAGGGAGAAGACTGGAGTATGACAGAAGAAAACAAAATACTAGTGCTTTTAATTAGCTCATAACTAAGAAAGCAGTTACAACCAAAACACAGACCTATGGAGATTTCCATAACACGGTTTTTCATATGGTGAGTATCTCATAAATCTTTATTATGGAGGCTGCGATGATGTTAATTTAGGTAGGAGTGTTATATTATTCTCTTCACCACAAAGTAGCCATTTTTCAAATGTTAATAACTTGGCTCCTTTGGTTTAAAAAAAGCCTCAGAATGACTTGGCTTCAGATGATGAATTTCTAGTTCAAAAGTCATTTCAGAAAACAAGCCACTCTTTCCAGAACAAACAGAGAGGGGTCTTCTGCTGGTTGCTGTTTTTCCCTTCTTCGCTACTCAGTATTTTCTCTAGCAGAGATCAAAGTACTTCTTGGCCTCCCATTTTCATTTACCTTTCTTGAAAGGAATTCACATTCCTTCCTTACAGAGGGTAGCTGGCTTTCAGTTGAAGCCAGTTACCCAAGCTTCCACTCCCCAAGAAGAATGATTTCCACAGGACTCCTTGGCTCCACAAAATTCTGAAATAGGAACAAAACTGGAGCTGGAATGGTCCCATGTCTTCATGTAAGATTCCCTTTTGTAATGGGAGAGAAATCATCTCACTTTTGCTTTTACTATGTATGTGAAAACCTATTTAAAATGCTGCAGATTTTTGGCAGACTCTATTGCGTACATTTTCTGAATGGGAAGAAAAGCCCTAGGAGGGCCTGAGCCACGGTGACACTAGAGGGAGCTGCGACATCAAGATCCACAAGTCACCTGCATGGAAACTGTGCAGCAGGAGAACAAAAAACCAGGCTGGAGAAGGCTGAATCTCAAAACACGCTGTAGGTTCTCTTTACAGACACAGTCTTAGTTCTATGGAAGTGGCAATGCCTAGTTCGTGCAGAGGGAAGGCTTCGTGTGGGGAGCACAAGCAGGAGGGGACGCCCGTCCTGGGCACACTGACCTCTGCCTGCTTGCCCTCTCACAAGCTGCTTCTCCCAAAGAAAGCCAGAAGAACATAAAAAAGGAGAGCCAGTCAGATGATAGTTCCACACCCACCAACGTGGACAATACACTGTCAAGAAAAGAGGCTGGGGGAAACTACGTGCCTATCTGAGTTAATCAAGACGAGTGAGAACAGAGGAGAGGAGAAATACTGATTCCCATCAATTGAGCATTATGACGGCTCCTCAAGGACATCCTGTCTGGAGAACAAGGCATCCTGAAGCACCAGCCCAGAGCCCCCAGATACAGTGAGAACTCCGTAACCACAGGCAAATTGCCTGTTGGAAAATGGGGGGAAAAATGCTTCCAAAATCACAGCCAAGTTAATCTCTTCTAAGACCTTCTTAGACCCGAGTCAATGCCCATAACCCTCACACAAGCCTGACCTTAGTGGGGAAACAAGGCTGACAATGGATTCCCCATACACAACCTGGGGAGTTTAATTCCAAACATTCATTTCAACGCAGGAGCTCATTTTCTGTGTTGCTCCTGGCAACTGCTCTGCATACCGTTGAGGCAAACTTGCCATTATAGAGCATTTATGTTTGCTATAATAATCTTAATCTAGCTAGATAGCTAACTTTAAAAAAGCAGACCGTGCGGGGCTTTGACTGTAAAGCCTCACTAAAAGCAGCTGGGACAGAGAAGACAAGGTTATGTGTCTAATGCCACTGACACTGTCAGAATGCCCACGATGCCCGGGACCTGAAATGAAGGCGTACACCTTCCACCCTTTCAGTACTGGGGAGTGGAATAGATATTCAGTTTAAGGCAATGAAGTAGGAAGGTAGGGTGGGGGGGAAGGTGGACATTTGGCAAAACTGGATGGCTGTGGAATAAATCAGTTGTTGAACGGGGAGTGGTATTATCAGTTCTTACTTACTCGACCCTTCCTCCCAAAGGCTTCCTGAAATGCTGGTGTTTGAAGGGTCTGCTCTTTTTTCTCATTGACATTCTCCCTTCAGGAAGCTCATGGCTTCAACCATCATGATATACTGCTGACTTCCACATCTACGTTTGTGATCCAAACTTACCTTTGAGCTTCAGATTTATCCATACAAGGGCCTACTTGATTTCTCTCCATATATGTCCCATCCTATAGATAGATGCCTTAAACTCAACATAACCAAACCTGAACTTTTTCCCACCAAGTTTCCTGTTGTAGTATGCCCACTTTTGGTGAATGGTCCTGTTATCTGCCCCAGCAACTATATGAGTTATCAAGTTCACTCTGGGTTTCTCCTCCACCCTCATTCCCTGCATCTCATTAATTACCAGCTTCAACTGCTTTTGTTCCCATATGCTTTCAAATTCTCTTTTCTCCATCTCTATGGCTACCATTATCACTTGCTGGTCTGCTACCAAAGATTTCCAACTGGTCTCCCCGACTCAACTCTCACGTGATTTCCCTCAAATATACCTTTTACGTAGCCACAAGGTTCACCTTTCAAAAAAAATCGAATACACTTCCTAGGGGTTCCCCATTATCTCCAGAGAATAAAGTCCTGGCCTGGCTTCCCTTACTAGGCTTATTTCTCCCCTGTCTCCTACTTTTGCCACACTGAACTCCCTGCAGCCAGCACCCTAATCCTACCCTCCAGGGGTTCTCTCTGATTGAGGCTCCTCTTTCCCCCTCATCTGCCTGAAGGATTCCCGCTTATTTTTTTCTTTCAAGTCCTCACATGTGTCATGTGTGTCAAAGACAAAGTGTTAAGTGCCCCAGATCTCCTTTCTGTGTTTAGCTACATCTCATGTTCATGTCTCTATTATCACAGTTGTCACAGCTTTTGTCTGTTTTAAGAGCAGATATGTGCACCTTTGGGTCCAGCACAGAGCCAGGCACCTGGTGCACGCTCAGTGTGGCCACACAAATACTGAGAGCGGCGACATCTGACCTGGTGTGGCCATAAGGCTCATTTACTCAGAACAGCGAGAATATATGATTAGCTTTTATGAAACAGATGGAAGCTGGCAAGCTGATGGGGAGGGGGCAAGGGCAGACAAATCTGGGTAATAAACACTCATGACCTGACTACACAAATGAGTCATATCTGAACAATGGGGGCTGTCTGCTGAGTCCAGGCTGCCCTGGAGGCCCAGGGGTTTTGTGCTGTACAAACCCTCACAAAAACAACACTGCTCTTTGTCATTCCATTCAATTTTCTCTTTTCTCCAAAGGAAGCAATAAGTATAAAATACAGGACTCTTCAAAAATATTCTACATTAGCTTTTATTTTTCTATTATGGGCCCAGTTGGCCTAGTGTGCCTTCAGCCGACTTCCACTTTATCAGCAGGGATTCCCATTTCCAGCTTGCTCTGTGCACTTTACAGGACCTCAGTGAACCTTAAGTGAGATGATGTTGTGGGGAATGAATGGCAGAGGGACAAAAATGAGACATGCTGACGACTGCACACACAGTATACCATCTGTGCTATTCTGTCACATTACCCCAAAGCACAACAGCATATGGGAAAGAGCGAAGAACGAAAAGTGGCAAATTCTAAATTGATATTCATTATTTGGTATGACCTCACTCTGAGAATACAGGCTGATCACTGATAGATCTCAATTCTTTGATCTGCCCAGGAGTACTGCCTTACTTGCTGCTACAGAGCTAAGACCATACATGCTCAATGCTGTTACAATCATATTCAAAATGGATTAAGTGTTTACTATATAAATACTGTCTGGACCCCCAGGAATCAGAACTCCATGCTGTAGAAATCTGCTATGAGATCTGTCAGGTAGGCCTGGTATTTTACAGCTTGACTTGCTGTAAAAATGTTCACACGCTCCCCCCCAATATTTGGGAGTCTAGAAAAGAAATTCAAGAAGGCAATTGTATAAGATTTCACTATTTTATTTGTGATTTGTACTCACTGGACTCTTTTTATGCTCCCACTCAGCATATGGAGCAAAAGAAATTCATGTGTGTTCCTGAGCCAGTAATTTAGGCTGACAGGTGACACCCAGGATGATCACGCTGGAGAAACTGAGGCACAAACCAGTTGAACAACCTGCTGAGGGCCCAGATTAGGAATTCTATTAGTTTGAATCCCATTTTATAATTCTCAGCTGTGTCCTGTCACTTCATAAATTAAAGCTGTGGCTGTTTTCCCACTAGACAGTTCATTTTGATTCTTGGTTTACATGAGTACCCCAAACCTCCCCTTTCGAAACCAACGTCCAGTAGAGACTTCAAGGCACTTCTGTATGCATTCAGCAGTGAAACATAGCGGACACTGACCTAGGGTGGCTATGAGTCTGTAGAGCTGGCTGCTGATCAGTCGCTTTCTGGGAAGGTCCAACGTTGGGCACATTTGCGTTGCGTTATAAAAATGAAAATGGTTTCCTCTCTGTAGTTGGTTCCTTGTCACTAAGCCAGCAATTAACTGCCTGATCCTATAGTCTGAACTAGTGGTAAATTCCTACCAACCCCAGTTACTCCTATTAATGCTTTTTCATTTACTGTCTTGCTTTCTCAGCAACCACCCAAATGAGATCAACGGAGACTCTAGAGTCAAAATGCAATAAAAGATGTTGGTCTCCACAGTTCACCTCTACTTTATTACAAGCTCTTAACAAGATTCTCGGCATAGCTGGAAGAAAGGAAGCTGCTCCACTGCTGTGACGGGGAAGTGAACACCTTCACTGAGCTTTGTGTGCTCTCTCTGTGAGAACAAAGACCAGGACTACTTTTAAAAAAGAAGATACCTACGAGCACAGAGCTGGAACTGCTGCAAAAATAAGTCGAAAATGTATACTTTTGCTTACAAAAGATTTTCATTGCCTTCCTCAAGGTAATTTCATCAATTTCTCATGTGGTCTCACATAACAGCATTTGTTAGAAAATGATCTCATAACAACAGTGAAAAAAGAATGTCCCATGGACACTGAGCCGTAATTTTACCAACTGTCCACTCTGCTTCTAGGCAAAAAGCCGTCATTTGTCCACTCAAGGATAACACTGAGGAACAGCAGGGCCAATCCACTGACTCAGGTATGATCTAATAGGACAAGTTCCATGTAGGAATGAAGAGGCAGCCTGCCATAAAAGTTGATGACGATATGTAAAAGTACTTGTTCCTCTCTGTTCTCAGGTTCTTCCTGCTTGGAATGATGAAGGCCTGCCCTTTCAAAGTTGAAGAGTGTACTTTGAAGATTACATGTTTGTTCAGTGGCTACCCAGATTCTTTGAAAGGTGGCAAAAGGGGTAAGGTGGATTTTATTTAGAACAGGGAAGTTAAGGGCTGGAGGCCAGCCAACATGCAGCCACAGAGACAGACGGTCCAATCTACTGCATGGTGGCTCACCAAATGGTGATGAGGGGATAAAAGGAGACATGAATGACACAAACAGGAGCTGAAGGTTAAATACTGTCTAGGAAATCAATGTGGTCTTTTCTTCACCAAAACTCTTAAAAATGCACTATGCTCACTGTCTCTCCTCAGCCTCCCTGTTCCACACTTCCCTAACTCACTGCATTTGATATCCACTTCCACTGCTACCAAGACTGTATTTTTTTTTTTTTAAGGTTTACCAGAGATTCAACTCCTGCCTTCTCCTGATATTGCTCAAACCTTCCTGAATCTTCAACTCTGATCTGTGGGTTCTTGTCCTTTGCTATATCCCTTTCAAATTCTCCTGCTTTAGGTCACTTAGCTGTGTGGGCCTTTTCCCAACATGCAGACTCTACCACTACAATATCACACATTCCCAGTTTGAACTAAATCAAGTTGATGAGAGCACTAGGTAACCTTGATCTCTCTTCTGAGTACCAAACTCATGTTTTTATCTGGCTACACATTTTCTCTGGACTTGGCTGTCCCATGGGCACACTACACAGAGAGCTCATCTTTCTGGCTTTTCTGATTCATACTTCAGATAATGGCATAACCATCCTCCTGGGGTTGCTCCTTCATGAAATCTTAGCATCAGTGCCCTCATCCTACATCCAGGCACTCACCAGAGATGGTGGACTGCCTGCCTCAGCTCCTTCACCATCTGTCCCTTTTTTCTGATGGTCTTATTGCAAGATCTCATCATTACTTACCTGGACTGTTGCAATAGCATAATGACTGGCTCCCCTGCTTCCAATGTTTCTGAACTTTTCCACCACAGTTTATTTCTAAAACCATTAATCTCTAAAATCATTAATCTTGTTATCTCTCTGTTTAAAAATCCTTAATGGTTTCCCACAAAACACAGAATAAAGCCTAACCTCTTAAGCTCATCAATCAGAGCCTCTAAATTTGGCCCCAAATCTTCCCAGCTCCATTTTCCACTCTTCTCTCCATATACTGTATTTACCCCTAAGAATAATGTGAAGTAGACACTAGAGGCCCTTTTTTGTTGGCCCAAGATTTAAGAATGTTAAAATGACTTCTTTCATTTATTAATATTTATCTTTACATCTTCACACCACTCTTAACCTTTACTATAATGTCTTGTTTAAAAGTTACTTATGCCTTTGTCTTTCCCACCAGAATACATGCTCTTTGAGGGCAAGGCTTTTGCCTTATTCATATGTATTTCTGTAAATGCATGCAGATATTACAATGTTTTATACAGCCAATGTTTGCTGAAAGGTCAAGTAATATTTATTGAATGCCCACTATGTATGCAACATTATTATATTAGTATATAATGCTAATGCTAAGGATATTAGATTAATAATATAATAAAGATATATGGATTAGCAAGCCATGTTCCCTGCTGCAGGGAAGCTCAAGTTGTTAACAGTGGGGAGGGGAGGCATATTATTTTAATTGGGTAATGGTAGTATTGAATGGGCTTCTCAGGTGGCGTGAGTGGTAAAGAACCTGCCTGCAAATGCAGGCAACATAAGAGATGCAGGTCCAATCCCTGGGTAGGGAAGATTCCCTGGAGGAGGGCATGGCAACCCACTCCAGTATTCTTGCCTGGAGAATCCCACGGACAGAGGAATCTGGGGGGCTACAGTCCATAGTGTCGCAAAGAGTCAGACATGCCTGAAGTGACTTCGCATAGCACAGCACAGTACTGTAGAACTATAGCATGATAGAACAGTGGTAGAGAAATCCACTACATACAGAGTGGGCACACAGAGAGGAGCTATCAACATATTCTCAGAAGATCAGAGAAAAAAATTCACAGAGCTGGATTCCTTAAGAAAATATAGGAGTTTTCTGGGCTTCCCTAGTGGCTCAGATGGTAAAGAATCTGCCTGCAATGTAGGAGATGCAGGTTTGATCCCTGGGTGGGGAAGATCCCCTGGGGAGAGGAACAGCCACCCACTCCAGTATTCTTGCCTGGAGAATCCCATGGATAGAGGAGCCTGGTGAGTTCAGGACATGACTGAGTGAGGGGTTTTCTAGGTACATGAGAAGGGAGTGGTGGAATGAGAAGCTACCATTTACTGAATACTTACTCTGTGTCAAATGATGCTCTGAGTACTATATACATCTTTAGGTACAACTGACTCTTGTGATTTTTCACAATGGCTTTAGGGAGAATGCAGTATTTTCTCCATTTTACAAATAAAGATAATGGGCTTAGAAAAGGCAAGTAACTGGGCCAAGGTAACACAGCTCATAAGATAGCTAAAGTACAAATTTAAACACGAGTCTTTCTGACAACAATCTAAATTCTTAACCGCTATATCAACAGTCCTGAAATATTGTGGAGTAACCACCTGAAGGTGCTTAACAGTGTAGTTGCCCAGGCCTCACTTCCAGAAATGCTGATTCTGTAGGTGTGAGATGGGATCAAGCATATTTTTAATGAGGATCCCACAGGTGATTCTGAAATAGGTTACCTGTACAGACAGTGCTCTTCCCAGAAAAGCAGTTCGAAGAGAGGAACTGGTGAGTGCAAAGCTGGGTAGCATGAAGCAGGAGCTATTTATAATTTGTGTTCAGAGGATGGAACTACAGAGATAATAAGTAAGGACACCTGTGTCTTCAAGATGCTCACTATCAAATAATCCATAATCTTCAATTCCTTAGTTTTTTTACTGAAAAGACATATGACATCATTTTTTAAACAAAATAAAAACTGTCCATAATCATTACTCCTCTAACACAGAAATCATTTATATATTACCATTTTGTAGGTCAATTCTTTTTTTAAGTTATGGTTACAGTATTTGGTATTCTGTTATTCTAATGTGACATTTAATTAATGTAAAAAATGTTTTCCATGATTTTAAATAATCTTCATAATAAAATTTTTAATTGCTGAAAACATTTTATTGGGCTAATACACCATAATTTATTACATTGTTTCCTTAATATCAGGCACTTAATTTGTTTCCAGTTTTTGGCAGTACTAAAATTCTGAAGGATTGTTACACTTAGTAGCTTTCTCTCATAATTTTAAGGAATGCAGAGCCTATTAAAATATGCTCAGGCTAGTGCCTAATATTAATGAAGAATGATAGTGAATGACCAAAAGAATGTTGAGAAGTAACTTTCCATTATTGTTAACAACACTAGTGCATTATTTTATTATATTTTATATATACTTCATAATTTACAAAAACAGTTTCACTACATAAACACATATACATATAACAATCTCATGAGGTTGGTAGGGCAGTGAAAATCAAGAGAGGTTATATGACTTGCTTGGGTATACACAATGACAGATAGAGAATCTGCACTCACATTAGTTGACTACTTTCCTTTATTCTATATTGTGATGTCTTTTAGTTTAAGACCAAGGAAAACCATAAAGATAGTCACACTGAATGAAAAACAGAATAAAGCTATGAACTGAATTGTGTCTTTTCAAGACTCACATGTTAAAGCCCCAACACCCAATGTGACATACTCTCTCCCCTACCCTCCCAAGTGCGGACATAAGGACTCAGCAAGAAGCCAGGAAGAGAATCTTCCTTTCCAGTCTCCAAAACTAGGAGAAAAAATATCCAGTCTATGGTATTTTGTTATGGTGGCCCAAGCAGACTAAGATTTTGTTGCTGAGAAGTAGGGTACTGCTGTAAGCAGTATTCCAAAATGCAGAAAGAAGTGGCTTTAGAATTGGGTAGAAGCTGAAAGTTTTAAAAGTTATGATAGAAAAAGCTTAGAAACTTATGAACAGACTGTTGCTAGAAATATGGACATTAAGGGTGATTCTGGTGGTCTCAGAAATGAGGAACATTCATTAGAAACTAGGAAAAAAGGTGAGATTTCTTAAAAAATGGCAAAGAACTTGGCTAAACTCTGTTCCAGCATTTTGTTAAGGCAGAACTTGTGAGTAATGAAATTGGATATTTAGCTGAGAGACAAAGTATTAAGGGAACAACTTGCTTCCTTTTGACTGCTTATAGTGAAGTGCAGAGGGAGAAAGAGTTGAAGAAGGAATTGCTAAGCAACAAGGAACCAGAATTTGAAGATTTAGAAAACTCTCAGCCTACCCACACCACAAAATATTAGAAAACTTGTTCTAAAGAGAATACTAAGGGTGTAGTAGAACAGTCAGTTGATAAGGAGACAGACTGTGACTCGTGGACTTAATCAGCCATCTCAGCAGAAGCCAGAAATAGAGATGGGGTTACACCGGCAGTTTAAACTAAAGGGACAGAGAAATCTGGGTGGAATGAAGGAAGGCTAATGGATTCTCCAGGAGTGGATCATAGAGCTATTTAGCTGTGAACGTGCACTGTTCTTTAAGGAGAGGGAAGAATGACCCTGAAAAGGTGTTTCAGGGATCACCACAGGGCTGCTACTCCCACCACAGGCCCAGAAGCAAGGCTGTTTCCTCCTTGGTTTTGAAGGGCCGTGCTGCCTCTCCAGATTGGGAAGGCCAGGACGAACCTGCCCAGTGGCTCAGGGGCGGGCTGCCCTGGCAGTCATGTGAGCAGGTCCTTACAAAGACCCAAAGGATTAGGGTGCCTAGCAGAGACACGGGTGATTCTGTCACCCCAGTGGGCCTGAAAGACAGAGTACTGAGTCCAAGAGGATTGTTCTGGAGCCTTAATATCTAATGGAATTTGTCTTGCAAGATTTTGGGCTTGCTGGAACCCATCATCCCCTCCTTCCTTCCGATTTCTCCCTTTTAGAATGGGACAGTCTATCCCATGCTTGCCCACCTCTGTATTTTGGGAGCATATAACTTGACTAGTTTCATAGGTTTATAGTTGAGGAGGCAATTTGCCTCAGGATTTATCAGACCTTGAGTTTTACACATATCTGATTTCTATGATATTTAGATGAGACTTTGGACTTGATGCTAGAATGAGTTACCTATGGGGCTGTTAAGATGGATTGAACATATTTTGCATGTGATAAGAACATGAATTTTTGGGGGGGTCAGGGGCAGAATGTTATTAACTGAATCATGAACCCTCGAATTCATATGTTGATGTGTTAACCTCCAGTGTTAACTGTATTTGGAGATAGGACCTATAAAGAAGCAATTAGAGTTAACTGAGAGTAAAAGGGTGGGGCCTTGATATGGATTAGTGTCCTTATAAGAAGAGACACAGTTGGCCCTAGCGGTAAATAACCTGTCTACCAATGCAGGAGACATAAGAGATGCGGGTTCAATCCCTGGTCGGAAAGATCCCGTGGAGGAGGACACAGCAGGAGAGTCCCATGGACAGAGCAGCCTGGCGGGCTACAGTCCACAGGGTCGCACAGAGTTGGACACGACTAAAGCGACTTAGTACACACAAGAAGAGACACGAAAGAGCTCCAACCCTGAGCCATGTGAGGAATTAGAAAGAAGGCAGCCATCTGCAAGGCAGAAAGAGAGCCCTCACTAAAAACTAAATCAGTTGGAACCTTGACCTTGGATTTTCCAGCATTCAGACCTGTGAGAAAATAAATTTATGTTGTTTAAGTCATCCATTCTTAGTATTTTGTTATGGCAGCCTGAGCAAACTAAGACAATACCCAAAGTTAAGATCTTAATGCTCTGTCACCACAGTGGATTTGGTATTTAAGGAGCAGTGGTATTTAAAGGGCAGTAGCCTTTGACTTTCAAATTATTAAATTCCAGCACCAACTTCCTTTTGTAACATTTTAAAAGAACTTTTAGTCTCTTTAATAGACATAGAGAACAGACTTGTGGTGTGGGGTGTATGTGTGTGGGTGGAGAGAGGGAGGGATAGACTGGGAGTTTGGGGTTAGCAGATGCAAAGTACTGCATATGGAATGGATGGACAACAAGGTTCTACTAAACAGCACAGGGAACTATGTTTAACATCCTGGGATAAACCACGGTGGAAAACAATATTAAAAAATGTATATATAGGTATAACTGAATCATCTTGCTGTATAGCAGGAATTAACACATTGTAAATCAACTATGTGAGTGCGTGAAGTTGCTTAGTCGTGTCCGACTCTTTGCAACCCTGTGGACTGTAGCCTACCACGCTACAGTCCATGGGATTTTCCAGGCAAGAGTACCGGAGTGGGTTGCCATTTCCTTCTCCAGAGGATCTTTTCGACCCAGGGATCGAACCCGGGTCTCCCACATTGTAGGCAGACGCTTTACCGTCTGAGCCACCAGGGAGGTCCAAATCAACTATACATCAATTAAAACAGAGAGAGCTGTACCTGCCTGGCCACTCTTCAATTTCATTAGTATGGAAAGGGGTGATTTTAAGAAGACAAACAGTAACAAGTTGTTTGTATGAGCCAACTGCTAGTCTTTTTTGTTTATTTCTGCAAAGGTAGGGCTCACAGTATCCTAGTAGCTTATTCCTTTAAGGTTGTACTATCAATTGGGTACTTCTAGAAATGCCTAGAGGGTCTTCAAGTAGACATTTATATTCACCATTTAGTGTAAAACATCCTTTCCCAAACCTGCCAACAACTCTCAGTATATAACCACTTGCCACCTGTTCTTTGGAGATTGCTTTTGCATCATTACAAGCAAAGAAATCAATACCAGGCCATTGATTTGGGAAAGAGACAAGATTGCACAGCAATAATACATAAAGTTAGTCAAGCCCTACTTCTCAGTTGTTTTGAAAGAACAGAGAGTTCAATGTTCCTCTCTGAAATAGGCATTTATCCTGCACTGGCGATTCTGTAGTAATACAGGCCTGAGATAAATGAGGTCCCAGAATTCCAACTAGTGTAACGGCTCTTGAACACTACACCAAATCTCAACATGCCTTTTTAGACTCAACAGTAATGTATTAACTTGAATCTATTGAATCTCTCTCTGCAGTTTACCCCTCAGTTTAATTTAAGAAGTGTGGGCTGGGGCACAAGGTCACTATGAGTATCACCAGAGTGAAGTGGCTTAGGTGCTACAAATGCAGAGAGCAGTCAGCTGAAGATCTGGTCCAAATACATGTTCTGTCTTGAAAGACAGGTAAGGCCAATCGTTTACCTTATCCATTAATTTACTAAGATACCATCTGGTCTATCTAGCCAAATTAACATGTACAAGTCATTTAGATATGCTAATTAGTTTTGAACCAGTGAATAGAATCTGGAAAAAGGGACTATGCAAAGGGTGAACAAACGTTATATTTACATAGAGATTTATGTTTTTAGAAACTCTTTCACATGCATTATCTCACTTGATCCTAATCTCAATCCCACAAAGTATATGGGTCATCATTGTTGTAAACATCTGAAAGAGGAGGAAATTGAGGCTCAAAAGATTGTTGCTGTCTTGGCAATATAGGGAGGAAGCTAAGGGATAGTGAAAGAAATGAATACCAATCACTAGGTATTTTGTTTTCTTGCAGCCAAACAGCCCCATAAGATGGGTGCAAGTAAGCCAGAAAGATAAAGACCATTACAGTATACTAACACATATATATGGACTTTAGAAAGATGGTAATGATAACCCTATATGCAAAACAGAAAAAGAGACTCAGATGTATAGAACAGACTTGTGGACTCTGGGAGAAGGCGAGGGTGGGATGTTTCAAGAGAACAGCATTGAAACATGTATATTATCTAGGGTGAAACAGATAACCAGCCCAGGTTGGGTACATGAGACAAGTGCTAGGGCCTGGTGCACTGGGAAGACCCAGAGGGATCGGGTGGAGAGGGAGGTGGGAGGGGGGACTGGGATGGGGAATACATGTAAATCCATGGCTAATTCATTTCAATGTATAACAAAAACTACTGTAATGATGTAAAGTAATTAGCCTCCAACTAATAAAAATAAATGGAAAAAAAAAATAAAGCTGAGGAAACTGACACATGGAGGAGTAACTTGTGACAGAGCTAAGTGGAAGAGTTAGGATTTGAACCTAGATCTTTGGAATTTCAAAGTCCATGCTTCATTTATTACACACTGATGAAGCCTATGGCTTACTGTTACAGTGAATGTAATTGCTCAAGAATTCTTGATGCTAAGAGTTTTAGCCTTCTTAAATAAGTGGGCTGTCTGGAATGGGTGATACACATATAAGAAATTCATGTGACATAACAGAAAAAGTGTAGGCTATGGGGCCAGATAGATCTGTTTAAATCCTAGCTTTACTAATTGCTAGCTGTGTGACCCTAAGCTTTATTCTCACCTGTCAAACGGATAAATAGATCTTAACCCCATGAACTTGATGTGAAGATTAAATTATATAACACGAGAAAGTTCCTTGTACATCAACAAATATTGATTACTTTCCTCTATAAAAACATTTCTCTCAGAAGCAGAGAAGTTAGAAAGCAGAGATAGACAAGGGTCTCTTATTTGCTAGGGAATAAAGACAGAAACATAGAGAGTGAAAGGCACATAGTAGACCTCATTTGTACAGGAAATCTTTGCAAACAATCTCGCTCAAGTATTACCTACTTTAAGAAGAATTTTTTAGCATCAAGAGTCTGGGTTAAGGGCCTTCTAAGCACCCACAGAATTCTGTTAACTTCTACCCTAGCATTCAGTATACTGTGTTATAAGTCTGTCTCTTTATAAATATGTTTTCTCCAATAGATAATAAGTTAAGGCCTCTTCTATTACAATATCTGGTGTAAAGCAGATACTTAATAAGTTTTTGCTGAATGGAGAAAAGAAGGGGAAAAAAAAAAACAGACCCATCTCAATAACAGTGTGTTGGAGAAGATTAGAGTCAGATTTATAATATTTTCTTACCTTGACTGCATAGTTATTAAGTGGATCTTTTGCATATGAAGCTGTATAGTAAACTGCATCACCGGCCTCACAGCATGGCTTGTCACTGGTCAGCCTGAAGTCTGACCAGCTGTCTACCCCAAAACGGAGTTGGTCTTTCTGCCCAGCCATGAAGAGGTCTTCACATTTAACAGCCAGTTTCTTCAAAGCATCTGTATGAAGGCTCCGGATTTTACCCACCACTTCTTCACGATTCTCAAGTCCTCGATAAAGTGCTTGTCTCTGTGGCTTCTGGATACTCCGGGCCTGTCTACCGGAGGGACCCCGCCGGCTGGACAGGGACTCTGTGCTGTTGGAAAACCTATCCTTAATACTGAGAGTGGTTAGGCTGGAGATGCTGTTTGCTGCTGAGGGCACACGTCTCTCCTTGTGCAAAGGTCTCTCCAAGGAGTCATAAGACTCAGCGTCTAGTCCCTTGAGTTCATAGCTGACTGAGGATCCAGCACTGCTGGCATCCCAGCTGGGGTCGATATCGTAGGTGGGATTAGCCATGACACAAAGGGTAGTTTCCAGGGACTTTTGGAGGTCTTTGGAGAGTGGCTCTGTATTGGCTCTTATAATCATTTTCTTTGGCAGTGGGGGTGGTGTTGGTTGCAAAGCGTTAGGTGCTTCTTGGTCTGTTTTCCCGCCAAAGGCGATGGCATCATCCAAAGCTCCCTTAGGCTGCCGGGGATGCTTGGGAGGTATCATGGCTGCTCTAGATTGTCCTGGATTGTTTTAAAATTAAGAAAGAAGAAAAAAGAATAATTAAATAAAATTTTTGTTCTGGTTCCATAATTGAAACTTAGGCAGAAATAAAGGTAGTAGCCATAAGAATAGAAGAAGTCAACACTTAGTTCAAAAACGGTAAAAGAAAACAAAGAACAAATAGCTAAATTTAAAGGTAGAATTCAAGACCTAACGGGAGCAACAAATGTGAACAATGTCTCAGTATTTCCTTGCCATAGGAACAGGGCTATGGGTTTTATTTTCAAGAAGAAATCCAGATTCTCCACTCGTGGCCCCAAGAGGGCTGTATTCACCACACTAGAGTACTAAGGAGTGACAGACACTCAAATAATTGTACTGTGACAAAAGAGAGATGATAACATTTGCAGGTTAAAAAGAAATACTTGGGAGCATTACTAAAAACAATTGGGATTAGCATATGAGACTGCTAGATTGGTGCTCAGACGATACTATTCTATTCTTTTAACTTTGTTCCAAAGTTACATTGTATTGTATACAACACTTGTCATTCTCCATCCAAAACAAACAAACACAATTTCATAAACCATGCTATTTCATTTCCCTACAGAGATGGATTCTGGCACCACTTAAACTGGTCTATGTATAAAGATCTCTGAGATTGTGGTAAGGGAAACCATGTATATGAGCAGGCAACTGCTGTTTCAAATATCACCCACAAACTCTTACATGATTCTGTTTTATTTGGGGGGGAATATAAACTGTGATTTGAGAGATGCTTGCATTTGAACTTCTCTGACAAGAAGCTCCAGTTACAGAACCAATCACCTTTTAGTTTCCTTTCCAGAATTTATGCTTAGAAGATGAAACACATATGTATGAATCAGTGATACCTTCAGGCCTTATAATGGGGATGGGGCATTATTTTTTTTTAAGACTGAGAAATATACCATGAAATTTTAATAAAAGTTATTAAAATTAGTAATGTTATTAAAATGAAATAGTCATTTAATATTTCAGAGTTAAAGCATAATGCTCTGTTATGGGTGGAATTACGTCCTCTCCCCCAAAATATACTTATGGTACTTCTAAATGTGACCTTATTCAAAAATAGAGTCTTTGTAGAGGTAATCAACTTAAGGTAATCAAGCATCCAACGACTTCTTAATGAAGTCATTAAGGTAGGCCTCAATCCAATATGGCTGGTGTCCTTATAAGAAGGGGAAAACGTCATATGAAGACACAGGGAGGACACCATGCCATCACAGACGCACTGCTTGGAGTAATGCAGTTGCAAGCCAGGGGTGCTAAGGACTGAAGGCCACTGCCAGATGCTAAGCAGAAATAAGAGAGGATTCTACCCAGAATCTTGGAGGGAACATGGCCTTGGTAACACCTTAATTTCAGCTCCAAGCTGCCAGAACTACAGGAGAACAAATTTCTCTTGTTTTAAGCCCCCACTTTGTGGTACTTTATTATAGCAGGCCTAGGAAACTATGCTCTTACTAATGATCAGACTGAACAGAAGGCATTGGATGGTCTTGAGGATGATAATGAATAAGGATGGTGGTTTTGTTTTTTTTTAGGATGGTGGTTTGTTTTTATTAAAAATCATGTCCTTGTAGCAATGCCAAGGGGAAGCACCAATATAAACTGTGATTATAATAATAATATACTCCATTTCCCATGCATGCAATCTGCTTCAAGAACACTTAAAGAGTTTATATAAACTATGACAATATATAAGCAAACCTAAGAACCCTCTTTCCCCACAAATGGCATGTAACAATATTCTTTTACAAAGGACAGATCTACATTACATATGAATAAAAAATATGTATATATAGACAGCATAAGACAGAGAGAGAGAAGGAGTATGAGAATGCTAAGCTCTAAGAGGGCCAGGACATTTGTTTTACTCATTGTTGTACCCTCCATGTTAAGAAACAGGGTCTAATTATAATAGATGCCTAATAAATATTTCTTGAATGACAAAAGGAATAAATATTTAGGGCTAAAAGAGAAAAGCAGGCAAAACTGTATAGTATATCAATAACCTCAGATATGCAGATGACACCACCCTTATGGCAGAAAGTGAAGAGGAACTAAAAAGCCTCTTGATGAAAGTGAAAGAAGAGAGTGAAAAAGTTGGCTTAAAGCTCAACATTCAAAAACTAAGATTATGGCATCTGGCCCATCCCTTCATGGGAAATAGATGGGAAGACAGTGAAAACAGTGTCAGACTTTATTTTTTGGGCTCCAAAATGACTGTAGATGGTGATTGCAACCATGAAATTAAAAGATGCTTACTCTTTGGAAGGAAAGTTATGACCAACCTAGATAGCATATTAAAAAGCAGAAACATTACTTTGCCAACAAAGGTCTGTCTAGTCAAGGCTATGGTTTTTCCAGTGGTCATGTATGGATGTGAGAGTTGGACTACAAAGAAAGCTGAGCACTGAAGAATTGATGATTTTGAACTATGGTGTTGGAGAAGACTCTTGAGAGTCCCTTGGACTGCAAGGAGATTCAACCAATCCATCCTAAAGGAGATCAGTCTTGGGTGTTCATTGGAAGGACTGATGCTGAAGCTGAAACTCCAATACTTTGGCCACCTCATGCGAAGAGTTGACTCACTGGAAAAGACCCTGATGCTGGGAGGGATTGGGGTCAGGAGGAGAAGGGGATGACAGAGGATGAGATGGCTGGATGGCATCACCAACTCAATGGACATGGGTTTGAGTAAACTCTGGGAATTGGTGATGGACAGTGAGGCCTCGTGTGCTGCAATTCATGGGGTTGCAAATAGTCAGACATGACTGAGAGACTGAACTGAACTGAACTGAACCTATATCGAGTAAATATATTGAATTAGAAATTTGTGAAATTCCCACAAAGAAAAGTCTAGGATCATATTGGCTCCACTGATGAATTCTACCAAAATGTTTAAAGAAGTATTAAAACCAATCTTTCATTAACTCTTCCACTAAATAGAAGCAGAAGGAATACTTACCAACTTGAAATCTATGATAGGCCAATATTACCTATATAACAAAATAAGAGAAAGAAACCAATACACTAATATCCTTTATTACTAGACAGAGAAAGCCTCACAAAATACTAGCAAACTGAATCAAGCAACACATAAAAAGGATAAGACACCACAACAAATTTGGATTTATCCCAGAAATGCAAGGTTGGTTTAATATCTAAAAACCAATCCATGTCATATATAATGTAAATAATATAAAGAGAGGAGGAAAAAACCTTACATGGTCAGCTCAATGGAAAAAGAAAAAGAATTTCATAAAATCCAATATTTATCAATATAAAAACACTGAACAAGCTGGAAAAAGAAGGGCTCATCCTCGTTCTGATACGGGGCGCCTATGAAAAACCAAAAGCTAAATCATACTTAATGGTAAAAGCCTAGGTTTTCCCCCACTAAGATCAGAAACAAAACAAAGATCCCCATTCTTGTTTATTCTATTCTACATTGTACTGGAGAAACTAGACAGGGAAATTATGAAAAAAAATTAAAAAAGAAATAAACACATTCAGGTTGGAAAAGAAATAAAACTATCTCTATTCACAGATGCCATAATCTTGTACACAGGAAAGCCTAAAGAGTCCACAAAAAAATGAGAACTAATATACTAGTTCACAGATTGCAGGACTTATGATCAATATAAAAACTCAATTGTATTTCCATACACTAGCAATGAATAATCCCAAAGTTAAATGAAGAAAACAACTGCATTTATAATATCATCAAAAAATATTTAGAAGAACATTTAGCAAAGTAAGTGTAAGACTTGTACACTAAAACTACTTGGGCACTAAAAACTTTGATGAAAGACATTAATGATCTAAATAAATAAAAAGAAATTTTATGTTCATGGATCAGACTTTATATGTTAAGGTGGAAATATTCCTCAAATTTTTCCTCAGAAAATTTAATGTCATCTACATCAAAACCCCAGCTAGCTTTCTTGCAGAAATTGACAGAACGATCCTAAAATTCATATGGAAACACAAAAGGTCTAGAGGAGGCCCTCTCCCCACTCAAATCTTGAAAAACAGAACAAAGAATCTATATTTCCCAACTTCAAAACATACTTCACAACTACAACAACCAAAAACTATGGGGCCAGCATAAGAATAGAAATACAGATGGATAGAATAGAATTGAGAGTCCAGAAATAAGCTCTTCTGTGTACAGTTGACTGGTTTTCAACAAGGATGCCAAGACAATTCAATAGGGAAAGAGAGGTTTTTCAACAAAAGGTGCTGGGACAACTTGGTATCCACATGCAAAAGAATGAAGTTGAACCCCTACATTATACTATACACAAAATTAACTCAAAATATATGAAAGATCTAAATGTTAAAAACTAAATCTATCAAACTCCTAGAAGAAAACATAGGAGTAAAATTTTTTGACCATGGGCCAAACAATTACTTCTTAAATAAAATACCTAAAGCACAAGTAACCAAAAATAAATAAATTGGAATTCATAAAAACAAAAAACTCTTGTGCTTCAAAGGTCAATTTCAAAAAAGTGAAAACATAACCCTTAGAATAGGAGAGAATATGAGCAAATGATATATTCAATAAGAGACTTGTATCCAGAATTTATAAATAACTCTAACAATGAAAAAATAAATAACCCATTAAAAGTGGTCAAAGTGGGACTTCCCTGGTGGGACAGTAGTTGAGAATCTGCCTTGCAATGAAAGGGATGTTGGTTCAATCCCTGGTTGGGGAACTAAGATCCCACATGATGCAACTAAGACTGAAGGCATCCAAATAAATAAGTATTTTTTTTTAAAAAAGCAGGCAAAGGATCTGCATAGACATTACTCCAAAGAAGATATACAAATAGTCAAAAAGCATGTATAAAGATGCTCAGCATTTCTCACTAGGTAAATGCAAACCAAAACCACAAGACATCACTTTATATCCACTAAGCTAGCTTTAATAAAATAGATGAACAAGTATCAGTAAAGATATGTAGAAATTCAAACCTTCATACATTGCCAGTGGGAATCTAAATGGTGCAACCATGAAAATGGTTTGTTAGTTACTCAGAAAGTAAAACAGTTACACATGATCCAGCATTTCTAATCCTAGGGATATATCCGAGAGAAATGAAAACATATGTCCACACAAAAACTTGTACTCAAATGTTCACAGCAACATTTGCATACAAGAGCCCCAAAGTGGAAACAACTCAAATGTGCATCAACTGATGAATGGATAAACAAAATGTAGCATAGCTACACAACATAATATTCAGTTCAGTTCAGTCGCTCAGTCGTGTCTGACTCTTTGTGACCCCATGGACTGCAGCACGCAAGGCTTCCCTGTCCATCACCAACTTCCAGAGCTTGCTCAAACTCATGTCCATTGAGTCGGTGATGCCATCCAACCATCTCATCCTCTGTCGTCCCCTTCTCCTCCTGCCCTCAATCTTTCCCAGCATCAGGGGCTTTTCCAATGAGTCAGTTCTTTGCATCAAGTGGTCAAAGTATTGGAGTTTCAGCTTCAGCATCAGTCCTTCCAATGAATATCCAGGAATAACACCCTTAAGGATTGACTGGTTTGATTTCCTTGCAATCCATGGGGCTCTCCAGAGTCTTCTCCAACACCACAGTTCAAAAGCATCAATTCTTCGGCACTCAGCTTTCTTTATAGTCCAACTCTCACATTCATACATGACTACTGGAAAACCATAGCTTTGACTAGATGGACCTTTGTTGGCAAAGTAATGTCTCTGCTTTTTAAAATGCTGTCTATGTTGGTCATAGTTTTTCTTCCAAGGAGCAAACATCTTTTAATTTCACGGCTGCAGTCACCACCTGTGGTGATTTTGGAGCCCAAGAAAATAAAGTCTGTCACTGTTTCCATTGTTTCTCCAGCTATTTGCCATGAAGTGATGGGATCAGATGCCATGACCTTAGTTTTTTGAATATTGAGTTTTAAGCCAGCTTTTTCAATCTCCTTTTCCACTTTCATCAAGAGACTCTTCAGTTCCTCTTCACTTTCTGCCAGAAGGGTGGTGTCATCTGCATATCTGAAGTTATTGATATTTCTCCCGGCAATCTTGATTCCAGCTTGTGCTTCATATTATTCAGCCATAAAAAGAAATTAAGCCCTGTTGTGTGCTATAATCTGTATGAACCTTGGAAACATTATGCTAAGTGAGAGAACCCAGTAATAAAACATCATATATCACATGAAATATTTAGAAACACATAAATCCATAGAGATAGAAAGTAAATTAGTGGCTGCCACAGCCAGGGGAAAGGGGGAATGGAAACAACTGTTAATGGCTTTCTGTTTGGGGTAGGCTTCCCAGGTGGCTCAGTGGTAAAGAATCCACCTGCCAAAGTAGGAAGGGCAGGTTCAATCCCTGGGTTGGGAAGATCCCTGGAGAAGGGTATGGGTAACCCATTCTAGCATTCTTGCCTGGGAAATCCAATGTACAGAGGAACCTGGCAGGGTACAGTCCACGGGGTTGCAAAAGAGTCAGACAACACTTAGCAACTAAACAGTAGCAACAATTCTGTTTGGGGTGATGAAAATATTTTGGAATTAGATACTGGTAGTGGTCATAAAATTCTATTAAACTAAAACTCATTGAACTGCACACTCAAAACGGGTGAATTTTATGGTATATAAATTATATATAAATATTAAAGCAAATAAACAATTCAGTCTTAGAAACCATCATAAATTCAGGTTTCATTCATATCTTCCCATTATTCTGTGCTCTTAACATCACAAAGGATGTAGGGGCTTAGCATTTATTGAACTCTTCCTGTGATGGTGAGGCCTCCCTCTTGGTGCTGTCCCAGCCCTATTTTGCCTCAGCTAATGTGTGAAGTCAGAATCATAGTTTATTTACAAGATGACAGAAATAGGCTTTGTAACAAACCTTCATTTTCCATTTGCTGACTCAGAAGATGCAGAAGGTTAGAAGCACTGAACTGCACCAGCAGCTTATCTTCCTGGCCTGACTACTGTGGCAATCTTCTGAAACCACTGTCTCCAGTTTTTCTTCCCTCACCACACTAACCATTAGAGACTTTATTCAAACACCAAATCTGATCATGGCACTCCTCCTGTACTTTAAAAATTCTGTCCTTGAGAATTTGGACTTGATCCCGAGGATGGAGTTTTGTTGCTTCAGCACAGAAAGAAAGCTTCTGGTTGTTCTGTTTCTCTCACAGCATTTTCCCGTGTGTCCTAAATCGGAGCTACCAAACTGCTTGTGGCTTCTCCAGCACTCTTGGCTACTTCATGCTCTGTGTCTGTTCTCTTGTTGACCCTCTTCCAGGAATGCTTTCTCTCTCCACTCATCTTTAAATGTTCTGCCTCTGAGGAATGTTTCTTACTCCACTTCGAAATTGCAAAATTGACCTCTCCTTCCTGGGGACCTCAGATGTATTATGTGAACATTTCTGTCTTAAGCACTTAGAATACTTGACTTGTGTCCCTATATGAATTCCCCATGGGTGTAATCATTGAGGGCAGACACTTGGCTCATTTATATGCCCAGGACAAAGCAAAGAGTCTGGCTGAGGGAGGAATGGAAGGAATGAATTAATAATGAACATAAAACAAAACCTAGAAACATGAACCTATTCTCACTCCTTCCCATGAGAATCTTTATGGGATGGCCATTTTCTTTTTATTTTTTCTAAATAAGAACAAACAGTCATGAAAACAGAAGGAATGAAGAATTCCAAAAGTGCTTTCTTTTTCCTTTTCTTTTAAATGACCTCAGAACTGACAGATGAGACAAGGTCTAACACCATCAGCAGCTCTTTCATGCTTATCGGAGAAGACGCAAGAGGGCTGATCATGCCACTTCCCACCACCTTCAGAATAAAGTCTGAACTCTTCAGGAAGTTGGGCAAGGCTATCAGTCTTATCTGTCACTATTTCTCATCAACTCTCCCACAAGAATCACTTGATTCCTATTCTTTTAATAGGTTACCTGTTTTTACTTTTATATCTCTGCCTTAGTAAAGGTGTTCTTCCATCCTAAAGTGAAAATGAAAGTGTTAGTCACTCAGTCGTGTCTGACTTTCTGTGACCCCATGGACTGTAGCCCACCAGGCTTCTCTGTCTATGGAGATTCTCCAGGCAAGAATACTGGAGTGAGTTGCCACACCCTCCTCCAGAGGATCTTCTGAACCCGGGTCTCCCGCATTGCAGGCAGACTCTTTACCATTTGAGACACCAGGGAGCCCCATCTCTACTGAAGTTATCCCTCCTCTCTACTCCTCACCCCCAAGTTGGGAGCCATCACTTCTTCCCCTGTGTTCTCTTACCACTTTTTACTATATGATAACATTTTAGGCTTTTTATATCGTGTGTTTTTTTTTTTTTTCACATTCCCTTGGAACCTCTGGTGCGGTGTGAGACACGCAGCAGGTATGCAGGAAACAGCTGCCAGACTGAAAGACAGCGTCAGCAGAGTTGGTCATCATTCCAAAAGGAAAATGGACAGCCAAGGCAGCAAGGAAATAAAGATAGTTAATAGTGGCTTCTCTCTCCAAACAGTGGGACATGATCTCCTGGGAGCTAAGATTTCCACACGGGAATCAGAAACGTTTGCATTCCAAATGAAACAGTGAACATTTTGCAGCCCATGCAAGGTCAAGGAACTTGCCCAAGTCTGAAAGTGTCCTAAGTTTTTTCTTTCCTTCTAAGAAGAACAAGTTCTCCTAACTGAATTCCAATCATCTGGGTCAATGTTTTAAAAGCTTGGTATCTTAGCTGTTTTTATTTTAAACTTTTAATCCTGTACATTCTTCTCAAGCCTCTGGGACCAGACACTAAGCTCCGCTTTCAGCAGGCTTGATATAACATCACATACTCTACATTTTTGTGGCATGCCAGCTCTCTAAACAGAAAAGAAAAAAAAAAAAAAAAAGAATGTGTTCTAAATCTTGCCTTGCTATAGACTAAAATGTTCTTTTGGACAAATATGTTTGACTAAAACATGCTCAGTCCCTACTTTCCTTTCTTTTTGCGTTTCTAAACTCTATCTTTATACTTTTTCTTCACTTAAAAATGTCTTCAGACTGACAAATAAGGCCTTATATCACTTTTTGAAAAGCAAATGATGAAAGATGGATTAAAAAGCAATAATTTGCTGACACTACTTCAAAGAAGCAAAAAGGGTGTTTAAAACTCCTCAGGAAGGAAAATAATTGATATGGGCTCTAAAAACTTACACAACTGGTTTAATAATAGAAAAGAAATAAGAAAACTATTATCTCTAAACATCAACATTTTAAAGATGATTATACACTGAAAAACTCAAAATAATAATTACATCTATAGAGATCTACTGGAAGGTACTATCATTTGAAGACACACTTGGGAAAAATCACAAAAAATGTTTGCATAAAACCTGACAATCACTATCATCTTAGGGTGCCAGGGATTAAAGGCACTTAAGAATGACCCATTTAGACAGAGACAGTGTGTTTATGAGTACAATTAGCTCCTTATTCCATTAAGACAGGAATGTCATGGTCTCCTGCTCAGTCTCCCTGCCTCCAGTCATCCTGTAGGTAGCTTCCAGAATGATCTTTAAGAAATCCTGATCACGTGGCTCTCCATTTCCTATCGGAAAAGGTACACTCATTGCGATATAAACAAACCATTTATAATTTGGCCCTGCTTTTCCACTCTGCCCCCTTTTGTCAACTCTGCCTCCTTCACGCTGCACTTTAGCTACTTATAATTAAGTACTTGTAGTTAACCAAACATTCATTTTTCTATCAAGCTTCAGGCCTTTGTTCATACTCTTCCTTCTATGTGGAATGTTCTCCCTTGTTGTTAGTCTGGCAAATAGCTACTCTTTTGAGCTTAAAACCAGTGACCTTCTTGGAGACTCTCCCAGGCAGGGGCTTTGATTGACCCTTTAAATATGCACTAGTATTCCCAGTGCCTCTCCTGGTTCCCAGGAGACAGTTGGCACTCAACAAATGAAAGTGTTAAAGCCAAAATAAGTGGAATATATTTTCTACTTAAACTGTAATTTCAGTCTTCATGCTGAATCTTTTCCCAGGGCTCATGACAAACAACACAGATGAGAACAGGAAGGGAGAGGACAACAGAAGAGACGGTTATCACTAAACCGGGAAGGATGCACTGGAAATAGACGCCACACACACGCTGGGCACCAGCATTGTCAGATGAGTGGCCTCTCCCTGACGGGCTCCAGCACTCACTTCATCACCCCCTGGCAGTAGGCCTCAGCAGCTTAGGAGGAAGGGTCCTAAGCTACCTGGGCATTACCACTGTGCTAGGTTCCAGCACAGGTAAATGTAAGCACCAGTTGGCAAACCACAGGGGACATCAGCGTCACGCCAAATGATAAAACAAAGCTTCAAGATCACTTCAGGCTCAGGCTTAGCTTCAAATAAAGAGATGCTTGGACCACTTTAAAAGAATGTCAGTGGGGTAGCAGCTGACAGACTCAGTTTTTTAAAGCTTGCATTAGTGAGAACCTCTCCAAGAACAAGAGATTATTTATTTGGGGGTAAGTTATCTATGTAATTTAAATATTGTACTCTGCCAACAAATTCCAGTACACATGGGAAACTATTTTTAAATTGTGAATGCAGCCAACTTAAAAGATAGGAACACAGCCTATGGTTTCTTTTTAAATAGAGATAATTACTTTTTAGGAAGTACAACAAATGCACAAACAAATGTTCAAAGCTGTCACTCTCACTTTTTAAAAAATATCCAGATAATCTAAAAATGTGCAATTCTTTAATCTTTGGTTCAAATAATTAACTTTGTATTATGTGGCATAATGTCTGGCCCACAGAATTATTTGTTGTGCCTCAATAATTATTAGTTGAGTAAATGAGTGAATATATTCTTCAGAATGATTTTTTTTAAAGCTGCCATTTATGATGACATTACTCCATAATTACAACATCAAGTGGAGTAGGAAATAGCAACCCAGCCCAGTATTCTTGCCTGGAAAATTCCATGAACAGAGGAGCCTGGTGGGCTACAGTCCATGAAGTCACAAAGAGTCAGACACAACTGAGCTACTGAGCAGGCATGCACGCACAACAAGGCTGGCGATGTAATGACATTCCTTTAAGTACAACTATCCTTTAAAATTTCACACTGATGGTCAATACATTGCTAGAGGAATTTCTGGGGATAGAAGCCTTTTAAGTGTTTTCTTTCAGTGTTTGAATGGTACAGCCTTAAGGAGATGTTCTAGGTAAGTCAGATGAGGAACGTGAACAGTTTCACAGGGACAGGAAATGGAGGTATGAAAGTGAAAGTCGCTTAGTCACATCCAACTCTTTTCGACCCCATGGACTATACAGTCCATGGAATTCTCCAGAACAGAGTACTGGAGTGGGTAGTCTTTCCCTTCTCCAGGGGATATTCCCAACCCAGGGATCAAACCCAGGTCTCCTGCATTGCAGGCGGATTCTTTATCAGCTGAGCCACAATGGGAAGCCCAAGAATACAGGAGTGGGTGGGTAGCCTATCCCTCCTCCAGTGGATCTTCCTGACCCAAGAATCAAACTGGGGTCTCCAGCATTGCAGGTGGATTCTTTACCGACTAAGCTATCAGGGAAGCTGCAAACTGAGGTATGGCTTACATAATTCCTTAACTGGGAAACCCCTGATTGAGTCTCATTTTAGAAAAAAGAGTTAGCTGATAAATGGAACATATAAACTAGGAAATTGAAATTTTCCTATATGAACTTTCCTCAGGAGAGCTCAATTTCTGTAATCTGCATATTACAAAGTCAAATGCTAAGTCATTTTTGACACATTCATTCAAGTGTGTTCTTAGCACTTTCTGTGTGTTTTAGATAACGTGTTAGGTTGTAGGAACCAAGAAGGAGAAACAGGCCAAAATTCTGTCCAGTAAAGGGAGACTGGGAAGATCTTTCTAAAAAAGTACTGTCTAGAGTACTTAGTTACAAAGTGAGTGAAGGAGAGCTAAAGTCATCAACTAATTTCTAGCAGAGTAGAAGTCATTACAAGCTCCTGATTTTAGTGGGCTGATAAAGAAGCCATGTGCTCCACATAAAAATATAGTGATAATTCTTCTAGACACTCTGAGATAGACACAAGAAATATGGGGGAAGTGTTGAAGGTCTGATTAAAAAAACTTTCTATCACTTCTTCAGGAAATCATTTTGAGTGGCAGATATCCTGCTCAATTCAGCTTGGGGTGTTAAGGTGTTATAGATCAGACTGTGTTCAGGGGTCTCACGTCACTGTCACCCAGAGGAAAACCTCGCTCTGCAAGGGGCAACATTCCTAAGGCCCTGTCAAGTGCATAAAAGCCAATCATGATTTTGTGCCCGCAGAACACAATACAAATCAGCCAAATAACAAATTCTTTAAATCAGTGCTGTCCAGTCGAACTTCCTGTGATGATAAAAGTGTTCTGTATCCTCATGCCGAATACAGTAACTATCAGCCACATGTGCCTATTGAGCACTGGAAATGTTGTTAGTGAGACTGAGGAACTGAATTTTTATCTATATTTTAATGAATTTAATTTTAAAGAGCCATCTGTGGCTAGGGGCCACCATACTGTACAGGAAAGCTCTAAAATCTAATAATTAACCCAGTTACAAACAAAATAAAATTTGCTTTGTTTATGTTAGGGAGAAAAAAGGCAGTTGAATTAACCCTGGAGAAGGATCTCTGAGATAAAAAAAAACAAATGAATGATTTGCATAAGTCAGTAGCTTTTTGTAGGAATGGTTGCAGCACAACAGTTCTTGTTATACCACCATGGAGAAAGGAAGCTGTCCCAAGGGTGGAGGTCTAGGGGGAGATTCTAAAGTAGGGTAATCAGGGCCTGGGCTTCCCAGGTGACTCAGTGGTAAAGAATCTGCCTGCCAATGCAGGAGACACGGGTTCAACCCCTGGGTCAGGAAGATACCCTGGAGAAGGAAATGGCAACCCACTCCAGTATTTTTGCCTGGGAAATCCCATGGACAGAGGAGCATGGTGGGTTACAGTCCATGGAGTCACAAAAGAGTTGGACATGACTTAGTGACTAAACATCAATAACGACAATCAAGGCCTATTCCAGTCCAGTTGTTTTTTGTTGTTGTTGTTTTCTGACTTATTAGTTTTCAGAACTATCTAAGAAATGTGAGAAGTACAGAACAACTTCAAGCCATGTCCCTTTTGTTTTTTTTAAGCTTTTTATTTTGAGTATAGCAAAGGGGCTCACCCATACATATACATGTATCCATTCTCCCCCAAGCTCCCCTCCCATCCAGGCTGCCAAATAACACTCAGGAGAGTCCATATGTTATACAGTAGGTCCTTGTTCATTATCCACTTTAAATACAGCATGTGTACATGTCCATTCCAGACTCCCAAATTACCCTTTTCCCCATTCATCCCCACCCTCTGGTAAGCTCATTCTCTAAGTCTGTGAGTCCATTTCTGTTTTGTAAATAAGTTCATTTGTATCATTTCTTTTTAGATTCCATATATAAGGGATGTCATACAATATTTTTCCTTCTCTGTCTGCCATGTCCCTCTGTTTTGCCACTACTAGAAGATGTTGGGGCACTGGGCCTGTCACAGTACTTTGCTATTATTTGTCATATCTCCTCTGGTCCCTGCTGGCCACCTTGGGGGTCCTGTCTCCTCATTACGTTTCACTCCCTCACTCATCAGTTGCACAGGCAGCCCACAGTTTTATGCATTTACATTTTGTTGCTCTGTTTATTGAACATTTCTAATAAACATTTAAAATTATTTCTACTTTACATTTTCTGGCTAGCACATCAAACATGTTGACAAATGAAAGCAGCAGAATATTTTGGGGTAGAAATAAAGGAACTTGACAATAATTAAGCTCTTCTATGAATCAAGCACTTCTTTTGCCATCAGCCCTACAAAGCAGATGCTACTAATTCTCTCATGTCAGATGAAGAAATTGAAGCTCAAGGATGGTAAATAACTGACCCACAGTCATGCAGTGATACAGCTGTCATAAGAACCCAAACTTGTCTGATCCCCCCAAACCTATGTTTTTTCCTACCCAAGGAAAAAAAAAACAGTTTCCTAAGCCTACTTTTAACAATGCAGTTTTCATAAATAAATTCCCCAGCGAAACATTACGGTAATCCTTTACTTCCCTCTGTCAGTTTCTTACATCAGATCATATGCTCTCTGACTTATTATTATTATTATTTTAAAGAAGACTAAGGAAGAAGGAAAAAATGACAAAGAAAGAATGCGTTTGTGGAGTGATTCTAGAATATTTAAAAGGATGTGAAGCTATTACATTAAGAGGTTTTGTTTCCTTTTGGTCTTAAAACATATAAGTTCTTTTTATTTTTTAAAGCTACCAAGGCATTAAAGCCTAATAAATTACTCCAAGGGATAGTTTAAAACTTCATGCAAATGATTTATTGAAAATATTAAAAAAGGTAAATTCCAGATGCCACCTAAAATACTGTTCCATTAGGAAAACTAGCAATACCAACACAATAACAACAACAACAAAAACCCTACCAGTTTGTAGAATTGATGGAGCCAACTCTATCTATTATTCAGTTATTATTGTACTTGCATAGTAAAACCATGTACCATATCCTATGGAGTCAAGCATCACCACTTAAGAACTTCAGGAAGGCTAGGCAACATTTTATAAGTATCACATACTTTTAAAAGTAAAGCAACAGGTAGAAAGAAAGTTATTTTTCTGATGGGGCATTTGTAACTTAGCATTTTTGTACTCTAATCAAACCTTTTACAAAAAATGTCTTAAAGTTTGTCTCTCAAAGTGGATGACTTAAAAAAAAATGGAAACACTTGCAACCTTTCAGTATCTTTCAAGAATTTAATGTTTATAGTCATTTTAGTCTAGTAATATAGACAAACTGGGTTCTGATCTTGATTCAGTCCTTACTGGTTCTTTGACTTTGGGCAATGCACTCTGATGTACTTTCTTCATCTGAAAAATGGAGATAATAATTCCCAAGGTTGTTATGAGGATTAAATGAGTTAATATATGTAAGGCACTTGGCATACTCAGGAAAGTAATGCTATATTTTTCCTAACAATCTACATAACTGAGAAGATAATAAGATAAAATAGTTAACTTTAACTGATGTGGGCTAATGGATATTTTTAAAGAAATGATTCCATAAGATAACATACAATCAGTAAAAGTTTGCATATATTTACGGAGGACAACATGAAAGAAATTTTGGTGCAGTAAGAATGTCTGAAATGTAATTCCTGATATATATGCTGAGGGCATATAGTAAATAAAAAATAAAATTCTCATTTTATAATGTTTCATAAAATGTAAAAGAATGGAAAAAGTTCAATAAGCTCTGTGACTATAAAATCTATTCCCACTAGAAGATGGTATCTAAGACGGTTGCTTGGGTAAACTGCAAGAGTGTACTTTCCCCCAACCACAAATCACAGAACATTTCAGAAACTTAGAATGGAAGTGTTCTTATGGAATGTGTTTTTAGCTGCATGTGGGTTGTTATGATTGAGTTTCCCAAAAGGACACAGTAGAGCATTTCTCCTAGCTTTATCTAACCTTTTGGTCTTCTTAAGATGCCCTTATTTCCAAGTACACTAGCTGATCTTGGAATGATTTTTCCTTACAAGAACCTGCTAGAGAAAAAAGACAAAGAAAGGAGGTAAAAAATGAGATAGAAGAACTGGCCAGTAGCCCACAAGAATCTTACAAGTGCATGCATGTGGCAGTCGAGCTCACGCTACTCATCTCTCATGACTTCATGGGAGCAGGGTACTAAGAAATCCTTGTCCAGCTCCAAGCTTTGCTTTTCAGAAGGAAGGAAACTCTGACACTCAAGGAAGGAGAGAGTGTGATCTGAAGTCACCAGGCACTCAAGAAAGAAGATGATTTCAAAGTAGAAGAATCATTGCATTAACAGGTACGTTAGAGATAATTTAGTTCAACCCTCTTTGTAGTGCAGGATTCCCCTTCACTGAATCTCTGAAAGATGCTCCTTCAGGCTCTGCCTAAACACCTCCAATAATTGGGATCTTACCTCTTTGAGTCCACTAGCTCCAAGCCAGAAATCTGGGATATATTATAGATTCTTTATATCATTCACATCCAGGTAACTACCAAGGTATTTTACCTCTCAAGTATCTTTCAAATCTGTCCACTGTTCCCCTTCTCATTATCTTAGTTGAGGCCTTTCTCTCTTATCCCTTTCTGTGGTCCTGCAATAGTACCCAACTACCAGATTTTCTGCTACCAAATAATTCACCTCTAATCCATCCTCACATGGCAGACTTCAGTGGATGTTCTAAAACACAAATCTAGTCATGTCATTCCTCTGTTTAAAACCTTTTAATAATTCAATACCACAAACAGCCAAAAACCAAAAAACTAAGGTTTTAGCCCAAAATGCATGACCTTGTCTAATTCTCCAGTGCACACTTCAGCTACACTAAATGGTTGTGATGTCCACATGTTCCAAGCTATTTCACATCTCCTTGCTTTTTGCTCATGTTGCTGCCTCTGGTTGGAACACTCTTTTTTCCCCTCTGTCAATCAGTTCAATAAGGAAATATCTTCAGGAAGGCATCTTTTGACACCCTCCCCAACGTAATATAAAAAATGTTCTGTGTGTATTCTCTATCACCGCACTTATCCTATTATACTGAAGTCATTAACTAGTTTCTTTCCTGCCAGGTGAGTCACTCAAGGCAGGGACCATGTTAAACTCTTAGTGCATGATACAGAACTCATGGTAATGTGTTTAATACATGCCTAGTACATATTAAATACATGAATTTTTCTGATGTAAGTTAAAATTTATAACTCCAATTTCCAACTTTTACACCATGAAACAATAAAAACCATCTCACTAGGGAAATAATGGCATTTGGCTAGTACATAAAAAGGCAAAGTTTAAATACTACTTTTAAATAGTTTAAATAGTACTTAAATACTACTTATATGACACTTACCTAAATTGCTGTATGTTGCACTACAGGGATTCAGGTCCAGAGGATCTGAAATGTCCTCTTTTTCCTCTTCTCTTTCCAGTTCAGGTAGGTGCAATGCTGGTGTGACTGAAGTGCAGCCCCCGCCATCTTGCTTCACAGCAACAGTTCTTGGATCCCGAGGAGAAAAATCCTCTGTCACTTCATGAGTCACGTGACTGAAACAGATCAGACCACCATCACACTGGCTTCAAAGGTCTCTACTAAGATTTAGATTTATGGAAGGCACATACTTGCCATAAATGTAAATAACTGGCCCTATAGTCACAGCAATGGGTTATAAGGCCTAACATACTTGTCTGAAGATAAGGCAGTCTTTTGCACAGGCTGATATGTCTGTCTATCCTGATTCATATTAACTGAGAATTCAGTTTGGTGGGGGAGGTATAGTAGGCTCAGAGGGAAGTCTGAGAATAATAGGTAAGGAAGGGAACTTCTTGTACGTAGGAGGTTAGCGATAATGGGGATAGAGGGAAATGAATGCTTAACTAGTTGAAGACAAATATACTCAAGTATTTAAGAAAGTATTTAACATATTTACTATGTTTACCATACTATAGTACAGTCATCCCTTGGTATGTATCTTCAGGGGACGGGTTCTAGGACTCTCCACAGGAAACCAAAACCCGCAGATGCTCAAGTCCTTTATATAACAGGACTGCAGTGCTTTTATTATATACAAATACACCATTCCATATATGTTAAATCACCCTTAGATTACTTCTAATACCCAATACAATGTAAATGTGATGCAAATAGCTGTAAAGACAATGCAACTGCCATGTAAATAGTTACCGGTACATGGCAAATTCAATTTTTGATTTTTTGAAATTTCTGAAATTTTTTTCCTGTAATATTTTCAAACCTGTAGTTGGTTGAATCCACGAATATGGAACACACAAATTAATAGGGTGGACTGTGCTATAATACTATAACAAATATGAAATACTTTATAGTATTTATTTTATTCCACACTAAAGTATTTATGAAACTATTTAGTAAAGGATCAGGAATAAAGCTGAGATTTAAATAAGGAAGTTAAGCAATTATATTCTGTAAACTGAGGCCAGGAAGTCTTTTTGCCAGGAGGACACTGATGCATCAACCTTTGCTTGTATGCATGCAGCAGGCAAGGCAAATGGACAAGAAAGGTCTGTACTCTAGCTAATCTTGTCTACTAACATGAATCTGAAGCGTCCCACTGGCCACATACCAGAGGATGGTCATCCATAATGCTTTTTGTTTCTCCAATCTTGTTTCTCTCTGCTTGCTCATTTGCTTATAGCTAGCTCTTCTAGTCTTCCCCATATCCTAGCCCATCTGAACTGTCAACTCTGTTGCTGTAAAGTACAAGGGGATGGAATGGTTATTAAACGCTGGTGGAGAAAACTGCCCTAGTTAGAAAATCTCACTGGGCTGGTCAATGAAATAAATTCAAAATCAGGCACCTTTAAGAGTTTCTGGTTCTACTAAAAGTATTCCTAGACTGTCACACACTCCCCAGCTTTTCTTCCTGTTTTTTCTTTTTAATGGGCAAAGAGAAAGAAGGAAAGGACACATCTTATACATTGTTATATGTTATTTCTGGAATTTCATATGGCAGTGAGTCATGGTGACATTTATGAGTTCCTTTAAAAGAGGTACTTGGTTTGATCATGTGTCATCAGAGCATATATCACCTGTGGACTTGAAGGAGTAGATCTGAAGGAAGAGCACTTTCTTATCAATCTTTCATTATGGAAATTATGCATGTGCAAGAAAATAAGCCTTTAAGTCTACCGGATAAAGTGTGTGTTAGTCACTCAATCATGTCTGACTCTTTGCAACCTCATGGACTGCAGCCTGCCAGGCTCCTCTTTTCAGTGATTTTCCCAGCAAGAATTCTTAAGGGGGCTGCCATTTCCTTTTCCAGGGAAGTCTGCTGGATATACAACTTCAAAAGTACTCTTCCAAAGCTGGCAGACACAGAGGTCTCTTTATCCTGAGAGTAAGGAATGAGTGGGAGGTACCATTATGGGATCTGGCTCCTGGGGATGGGGTGAGGTGGGAAGGCTTTGGTTCACTAGCAGTCAACAGGAGGGCTCATGTAAAGAGGAGCTCAAATGGTAAAGCATGCTGCCTCTTATTAACCTACTGGGCTGCTGTAGGTTATCAACCCAAAACAAAGCTAATATGGAGCATAATATGGAGCATCATAAAATCAAGATAGCAAGGGGCTCTACTTCCATATATTAGTGAAGAAAAGCAAACTGACACTTCTGAGTCACTCTCAGATGTCACTTGGTGGTGGTAGTTTAGTTGCTAAGTCGTGTCCGACTCTTGCGACCCCATGGACTGTAGCCTGTCAGGCTCCACTTTCCATGGGATTCTCCAGGCAAGAATACTGGAGTGGGTTGCCATTTCCTTCTCCAGATGTCACTTAGTATCACGACTGTAGGTCACCAAGTAGTTATGAACACACTTCAGGAGGGGGAAAATGATCTTCACTGGACAACAGTTAATATAAGCCATTTTTAATTTTAAAGTGATAAAATGATTAAAATATATCATCCCCCTTTGACAGGAAAAACATTAAACCTCCAGACACTCTCTTCTTACTCTAGAGTCAACTTGAGAGCTTTCTAGAAAAGTGATTTTAGGTTCCTAATCTCTGCAGCCTTGCTCTTGCCTTTTTTCTTTCTTTCCCCAATCTCTCTTTCCCATTTGTCAAAAATGAAAAAGAGGAAGCTCTCTTTTCCATTTGTCAAGAATGACTGGTGAAGCCCAGTTAAAAAACCATGACTCTACCCTTGCTTGTCTATTTTCCTCCCAGGGAATGGGCTATTTCTATTAAGCCTATTGTAAAAACTACAAGAGTTACTGCTATTAACCCATGAGGAATTCCCTGGGCCTGTTCCCACATACATGAAACATGGCTCTGTACTCAAAAGGGGTTCTCAAAACACAATACAGATGCTAAAAAGCAAGAAATATTAAAGACTCACCCACTGTACTCACTCATACAACTCCCCATTAAAGGAAATTCTACAGGGCCTTCTTCAGTCTGTTAATCATGTTCTGAAGCTCTGATGAACCATAGCTCCCACTGAGTTCTGGAGGACTACAAGTTGGGCAAGATATAAGAGGCTCGAATTCTGCACCTTAATACAATCCATTGCACTTTGACCTTTACCTTAGGGGTTTGGTCTGGGAAATGAGCCAAATTACCTTCTGGGAAGCTAAGCAAAGTGAATGCTAGTTTTATTAACTCTTTGAGAACCTGAGCAGCACAACCTATATTCTACACAAAGGTCAGTTTTCACAAGCACATTTTAAATAAGTACACTGGTATATTAAATCACCAATTAAACCAACTGTCAACTATAAAGAATTATGCAAGGATCTGGTGAAAGTTAAATCACAAAGGTTTACAAATGGATGCTAAGACATTTAATCTACATCTACAGTGACAGCAGTGTCTAAGAGGAAGAATTTTTAAAATGCATCAATGATATGTAATGTCTTGATGCTTGAGGGAAGGACAGCTCTTTATATGATGAAAATGGTAAAAGAGAGAGAAAAACAGAAAGGGAGAGTTTTGAGAGTTCAAGCTTAGATGTGATAACATGCTATGACTAAAAAATGAAAAAGAATCAAGAACAGCATCAGAGAAGGTGATTCAGTTGCCATGTACGTGCATGTGTGCTAAGTCACTTTTACAACTCTATGGACTGTAGCCTGCCAGGCTCCTCTAACTATGGGATTTTCCAGGCAAGAATCCTAGAGTCAACCACTATGTATAAATGGACAAATTGTTCAGCAAGAAAAAAGGAAGTAAAATTTTATACTTAATTTATCTTAGGCATATTAATGTAACAAGGGAATATAATTTTTGACCCTTTTTTTTTTTAGTGTTTCATATTTAGATATAAAATCAGGAAACCCTTGCAAATAGTAATATGATGCTTTTCAAATACAGGTTTTTTTCTCCTAGCAAAGTGGTTCACCACTGATGTTTCATTGGGAAATGTTCAATGTAATGGAGAAAATACCAGAACAGGAATCAGAGAACCCAGGTTCTGTTTCCCTATTACTTTGATCTTCTGTGTAAACTAGATGACAACATCAGGAGGGAGATAAAGAAAAAAATGAAAATTTCCCCCATTTCGTCCATGAGATAGATGGTAAAAAAATTCTTTAAAATGAAATTACAAGAAATCTACTAGGATTTCTAATAGAGTATATCTTAGTATGTCTTGAGAGTAGCAAATAATGATGATGGTAACTAGATTTTTTTCAGGATAAGTACAAGTTGATATTCATTATTATAAAACAGAAATATTAACTGATCAATGGCCCACAGAGAGGAAGTTAAGGCTTTTCTATTCCTGCTATTTAAATTCCTGTTGAAAATCCCTAGTTCTCTAATGCAATAGAGGGTGTCTGCAATAACTGTGGTGTTGACATCTATCTAGATCCTTAATCACCAGGCTGGATCAAACCCTGACTCTGCCAGCTCTTCTACTGGACCCTCAACATTGGTTTTGCTTTCAGGATGGAAGATAACACACATTTCCTTGTACTTCAAACTCTGACCAACTTTTCAATAATGACTAGTTTTCAATTGAGATTTGATAATGTCTATATATAGTCACCTTGTTTATTTAAGTTACATGCAGAATACATCATACAAAATGCTGGGCTGGATGACTCACAAGCTGGAATCAAGATTGCCAGAAGAAATAACAACCTCAGATACACAGATGATACCACTCTCATGGCAGAAAGTAAAGAGGAACTAAAGAGTCTCTTGATGAGTGTGAAAGACGAGAGTGCAAAAACTGGCTTAAAACTCAACATGCTAACTAAGATCATAGCATCCAGTCCCAATACTTCACGGCAAATAGATGGGGAAAAAGTAGAAACAGTGACAGATTTTATTTTCTTGGGCTCCAAAATTATTGCAGCCATGAAATTAAAAGACACTTGCTCCTTGGAAGAAAAACTATGACAAGCCTAGAGAGCGTATTAAAAAGCAGAGACATCAGTTTGCTGACAAAGATCCATCTAGTCAAAGCTATGGTTTTTCCAGTAGTCATGTACAAATGTGAGAGTTGGACCATAAAGAAGACTGAATGAGGGCCGAAGAATTGATGCTTCTGAATTGCAGTGCTAGAAAAAACTCCTGAGAGTCCCTTGGATAGCAAGGAGATCAAACCAGTCAATCCTAAAGGAAATCAACCCTGAGTATTCAATGCAAGGACTTATGCTAAAGCTGCAGCTCCAATACTTTGGCCACCTGATGTGAAGAACTGACTCATTGGGAAAGACTCTGATGCTGGGAAAGATTGCAGACAAAAGGAGAAGAGAGTAGCAGAGGATGAGATGGTTAGATAACATCACTGACTCAGTGGACATGAATTTGAGCAAACTCCGGGAGACAGTGAAGGACAGGGAAGCCTGGCGTGCTGCAGTCCATGGGGTTGTAGAGTTTGACAGGACTGAGCAACTGAACAGCAATAACAGTGTCTGACCTGACACTTAAAAAAATCATGTTGAAATCTCCACAAAGACACATCTCATTGTCTGAACATGGAGGATGAACTTAAAGTGTTCAAAGGAAATGGCAACATTGTTACAGATTTGTCTGTAATACAAATGAATCCCTTGGTAAGGGATTCATCAGTCTGCAATATTCATACATAATTCAAAGCTGCAGAAGCAATCTCCTGCGGGAAGCTCACTTGGCTTACCCAGGTGGTAGGATTAATCATTACACCATCAGATGAAATAATCCTTTTTTTTTTTTCCCCAGCAAGTTTGTTCAAGACAGATTTTTGTAGAAATTCTGTTAATGTCTGAATATACTTTTAAAAAAGGCAAATCAAATGGCACATTTGAACAGATTAAAGGCCTTTATGTATCCAAGTATTTCCACAATTTCAGTTCAACTTTATCTTCAAATTCAACCACCTTCATTCAGCTTCAGAAGGGACAGTAAATGAAATCAGACTTCTGTAGAGACCATTTGCCTTTTGGGGCAAATGGTATCCTCAATTCCCATTTGCCAGCTCTCTTTAGTAGCTGCGTCTGTCTCTAGTTGCCCAAGACAGCCAATAAGGAAATGTGTGATTTTTACAACCTCTTTTTACCCCTAAAAATCAGATCAAAGCACATCAGAAGCAGCATTTTGTAGTTTTATTACTGGTTGCCAAAGCTGCTTATTTCTGGAGTTGCTGGGGATGATGGACCTTTGCAGAAATGGGATGTGAATCGACATGAGGAGGAAAGTTTAAAGTTATTGAATCCCATACTCTTTATCTATTGAAAGAGGGGGAGAAACTCTATTTCTTCCTGTCGTTCTACCTCTAGGACCCCCCACCAATATGACATTTTTCAATCCTATCTTAGTTTTCAGGTCATCAACTTGATTTTGCTACACTTCCCAATTACTGGCATTCTCAGGTAGAAAAGTGTTGTGTCCATCAATCACTATCTTAGTGTCTCCAATTTTCCACTAAGCCTTCTGTAGTCTTTAACTGAAAAACTTCAAACTTCTTATCTTGAACTAAGATTAACCTTTAGCTGAGATCTGATGAATTCTTGCTAATATGTCCAAACTAGTCTTGTCAGATGAAGGTAACTCCTCCTGGTGTGAATAAAGTGGCCAGATCTTGGGATGGGGAAGATTGGCAGCCATGTGCAAGGTCTTAAATAGACTAATTTCCAGACACTGCGCAGTTTCACCTTTTTTTCCCTTAACAAATGTGAATGGCAAATTAAAAGTGTCTTCAAGGCACCAGACTGTAAGACAGCAAAGTAGATAAGAACACAGGCCATAGTGCATCACTGTCACCTTCATAATACTAAGAAAAATTACAGTTTTAAAATCCTATGAAATACAAAGTCAGAATGGCACCTGTACAAATTAACAGAAAAGATAAATTAATCTTGGAAAAGTGCAATAAAATAGGGCTGCCTTTCTCAACAACAGAGGTGTGGAAGGAGCTTCGCAGTATCACCATTTGGCCTTAGCTCACTTCTAAAGAAGGGGGTTGGATATTGATGCTTGCTTCCTGGGGAGGCAAGGTGTTAGAAGAAAATATCCACAGGCCCCTCAACAGGACTAACCTAAAGAGGATGTGGAACAGTCATCTTTGGGTCCTGGACTTTTTCCACATGCCCAGAAACACTGGAGAAGTAAGTCACTGTAACTGCCCATTTGCCCTTTGAGTCGGAGGAGTGAGATGATTATGTACCCTACACTCTTCAGAACATAGCTGGCTCACTAACAGGATGGATGTTGGGAGGGAAAGGGAACCATCACTTCTCAGGCTCCTCTTACGCTACACAGCACAAGCTGCACACTTTTCAGTTTAACTCACAAGAACACCTCAAGAGGTAAAGGTGATTATTTCTCACTTTACACATGGGGAAACTGAGATTGAAAAAAAGTGAAACAAACTGTCTTAGGGTAGGGCAGAGAGTCGGACATGATTTAGCGACTTAACAGCACCACCAAAACGGTTAGTGTGCACTCAGGTGACAGAGTCAGGATCTGAATTCGATACTATGCAGCTATGTGTTCTTGCTACCACACTGGTACTACTAGGTAAGCGTGGTGCACTGTGAAGATTCAACAATAAATGCTTAATTATGAAGAGATAAAGGGTTTTGAAGAGAAAGAAGCTATCATTGAAATGTGGGGTGTTAATGATTACAGCTGTGTTCTTTTGAAACATTCTAAACAAAGTTATTATTTAAATGGTAAAAGGATTTTTTTTTTTTAATGGGAGCTGGCTGTTCTAGTGTGTGAAAGACTGTGTTTATAGATATTTGGCTTCCTAATATTAACCTCTACCACTAATGTCTACACCTGCTGACTGCTAGATACTGTGGGCTTAAAATATGTATCTCCTACAGTAATCCTCTGAGTAAGAGTTGTTATTCCCATAACAGTGAATGATAAGAGCAGCCAAAACTTACACGGTATTACTATGTCCCTATTCTAAGCCATGTTTCTCAAAGTGGCACTGTTGACATTCTGTCCAAATAGTTCTTTGTGGTGGAGGGCTGTCCTGTGCATAGTAGGGTCACACTAACATCTCTTACCCTCTATCCCATAGGTACTGGAATCACTCTCCGCTTCCCCAGTTGTGACAACTGAATAGTCTCCAGATATTGCCAAATGTACTCCAGGGATATAAAAACCCCTTCCCTTGCCCTCCTTTCTAACACTTGCCATCAACCCTTTTAAGTCATACAGGTGATTATTTCTGTTTTACAAATGAAGAAATATTAAGCCAAGAGTGATTTAGTTATCTGCCTCAGGTAACACAGCTAGCACCTGGTGGAGCTGAGGTTCAAACCTGACACTTCAGCTCTAGTCTGTGCTCTAAACAGATTCTGCCTCTCAGTTTACAGATGAGGAAACTAAGAAGCAGAGCTCAGGTAACTTGTCCCAGATCCAGATGACAGAGCTAATAAGTGGTGAAAAATGGAAGTGAAAGTCGCTCAGTCACGTCTGACTCTTTGTGACCCCATGGACTGTATGCAGCCTGCCAGGCTCCTCTGTCCATGAGGATTCTCCAGGCAAGGTACTGGAGTGGGTTGCCCTTTCCTTCTCCAGGTGATCTTTGCGACTCAGGGATGGAACCCACATCTCCAGTGGGTTCTTTACCACTGAGCCACCAGGGAATAAGTGGTGAAAGCAGGATTCAAATCCAGGTCTGAGTGAATTCAAAGCCTATGTTATAACATACTATGCTGATTGTTATTAACATGTCTAAGAATTGCTTGTTAAAGTGCAGATTTTCGGCCCCCCACCACAAGAGACTGATTTTACAGCTCTGGGGTTTGACCCAGAAATTTGCATTTATACAAACACCCCACGTGATTCTGATGCAGTTGGTCCTAGGGCCACAATTTGAGAAGCTGTTTTTCACTGCCTCCCTCTCTGCAGAGAGGAGCAGGAAATTAAGTATAAAGGGAGTAAAACGTAAGAGGTGAGGAGGAAAATTTTTAGTAAAGGAGCATCATTGCTCAGAAGTGATATGGCTGAACAGGGGAAATAAAATAATTTAAGTAGTCACAGGTGAGAGATTCATAACAGGCTATTAAAAAAGGGAGGGAGTGCTTTGGGACCAATCCTTAGCTTCTGAGGTTTATTCTTAGATAAAATTATACAAACTTGCAACATGTAAGGAAATGAGGATATGGCCTAGTACATTTCTGATTTTGATTAGAAGGCCTGGTTGGCTGAAGACCACTCTAAAAACAGGAAATGGCATCTGTGACACCAGCCGTAAGTCTCCCAGCATGCAGCACTGTCTCAGTTCTTCACATTAACAGAGGTCAGAGGTGAACACAAAAGCCAGGCCCCTTTGACTGAAAAAGCTGCTCCAAGACAGACCACAGCACCTGCACTTTCTACCCACCCTGCAGGGGACTCTTCTTAAAATCTCTCTTCCATTCTGCTATTCCTCTGTTCTTCATCAGCCATAGGTCCTGTGGTCAGGTATTGAGGTCAGGTCCAGACCACCTGTAGGACTTCAAAGCCCTTCACTATGAGGTTGCAACATATGTTTTCATCTTTATTTCAAGCTTTCTGAGACCCGATCCTTCAGCTTCAGACAATGTATTGACATCATACATTGGACACACCATATTCTTTATCTCTGTGTACCTGCTTTCCCCTCTTAGAGCTGCCTCCCTTCTTCTTTCCATCTATTCCAAACTCAGCCAGTCACTGAGACTGTTCAAATCTCAATTACCCATGATGTCTTATTGTCCATGAGGACTCTTCCTTCCCTGAACACCCAAGGCATATGTTATAAACTGTTTGTATCTCCTCCAAATGCATATGTAGAAACCCTAAACCTTGGTATGGCTGGAGTTGGAGATGAGGGTCTCCAAGGAAATAATTAATATTAAATGAGGTCATAAGGATAGGGCACCCTAACCCTGTTAGAGAGGATTTGTGTCCTTTTAAGAAGAGGCACCAGAGAGTTTGGTTTCTCTCTCTCTACCTATTAAGGAGGAAAGGGAGGACACAATGAGAAAGTGGTCATCAAGTCTGAAAGAGCCCTCACCAGAAACCAAATTGGCTAGAACCTTAATCTTGGACTTCTGGCCTCCAGAAGTGTGAGAAAATAAATCTTTGCTGTTTAAGTCAACTGTCTGTGGGGTGTTGTTATGGAGCCCAAGCTAAGGCAGCAAGGACTGAGGATCCCAGAAAGCACTCAGTAAATGGGTATTGAATAAACCCAATCAGGTGGGATCTGGGCAGCAAGGCACTAGAGAATGGCACCAGGATCTGTATCCACACAGCTCCCAGCAAAATTTCTGCTGGTATCACTATGGAGGACCGGACTGGGACAGGTTCCAGCGAGGAGCATCCAAATGGAGGGGGTTCCTATCCACAGTTAGGAAGGCAGAGGGAAAGGGCATCTTCCCTGGTGCAGAGTGGCGCTTCTGCATGCACCAGCAGCATGAAAAGGCCAGTGGCTGATTCCTGATGCTGTCTCACTCTGTGATAACCAGGAGCTGCTGTGGGGAGCTGACCAGCATGCTCCACTATCACCACTCTGCTTTTTTTTCAGGCAAGCCCTTCATCCTGCTACTAACAAATCACCATTAGAGAGGCACCATATGAGGATAAACTGCTTGTCCTGGAATTAAACCTTTAAATATCACCTGATGACTCTAATCAATACTCGACTGCAGTTATATTAAGTAATCACTGACTGAAAACTGGCCTAGAGGTCTGAATAAAGGCCGAGAAATTAGAAACTCAGATTTAATTTCAACTCTGCCACCAATGCTAGTCTGTCCCTGTCTCCCATTATTCATCTATAAAATGGGTGTAGTGACATTTACAGGAGTGTATATTAACTAGGAAATTCACGTGAAGTGCCTTGAAGAGAGTGAACTGTGCCAATGTTGAGTACTTCAAGATTGCTTGAAGTCAATGCATCAGTACCCCTCACTGTGGTCCTTAGTGGTCACAGCCGTGCCTTCCTGCACTCAGGCTGACTTTATAAAGGACATGATAGACTCCAACAGACTCAATAATCACCCAAAGAATGCAGAGGCCAAAAATCTCTGAAGTCAGAGTCTGGCTCTGCCACCTACTTGCAGAGTGGACCTGGGACTATCAATGAGCCTCTCTGTTTTCAGTTTCCTATAAAATAGGAAGAATGCACTATCTCAACTGAGATAACATGAGTGAAAATTGAGAATTATATAATAAGATACTGGTATTTGACTTCAGATTCATTAGGTGAACAAGGCAACAAAGCTGACCTGACAAACGGGTATTTGCAGTTTGATTCTTCACTTTGGACTACTACATTCATTATGAGACTCAAAACAAGTCAATTTAATTCTCTGGATTTTCAATCACCTCCACAAAGGGAAAGGAACATAAAGCTCGCTGAAGACCACCCCACAACCATCCTGCATCATTCTTTGATTATAATAAAATGAGATACTCATCCATTTTCTCTAAAAGAGGATTATTGAAAAATTCAATAGTAAGGACTTTACAAACTCATCTAAACTTCAGGAAAAATAGTTCAGCAAATGCAGATATGGTTTTTATAAATGCTGATAGTCCAGAAGTTTCTTTAGAGCAAAGAACATGATCAGGAGAACCAGCAACTACTTTCAGCTTCTGTCTCCAGTTTTTTTCTTTATGAGAAATAGGAACTTGGTCTTCAAGTTCTTAGGACCAGTTTGGTCCTAAGCAGGAAAAGATGACTTTGACAAGTTCTCTTAGCAAAGAGTAGAGATAATGCAAATTAAGATATAATTGGAACACACCTGAAACTAATATAACATAAATCAACTATTCAACTAAAAAAAAGTGTTTAAAAAATTTTTTAAAAAAGATTGTCCATATCAAAAGAGAGAGAGAGAGAACTGGAGCATACACATTAAAAACAAAAATTCAAGCTTCTAGCTGAACTTTCTAGAGAAGGACATCACATTGTATCATAATCTAGGAAGTATTTGAACTTCTCTGTCTATACTCCATGTGCATATACACATGTATATTAAAAGACTCAGACTCTGGTTACTTTAGTAAGCAGTAAACATGTCTAGCATTTGGCCAGAATGGCCAACAGGCCACCTGCATGCCTGATGACTACAGACAAATCAGATATTATAGTTTAGTCCAGCAGTCAGAAAACTTTGCTATGAAGGGTCAAATAGTAAATAGTTTAGACTTTACAGTCCATGTGTGCCTTTTGCAACTATTCAACCCTGCTTTTGGAGAAGGAAATGGCAACCCACGCAAGTATTCTTGCCTAGAGAATTCCATGGACAAAGGAGCCTGGAGAGCTTCGGTTCATGGGGTCGCAAAGAGTTGGACAGGACTGAGCGACTAACACACATACACACAACCCTGCTATTATGGTACAAAAGCAGCTGGTAAAAAAATGAGTGTGGCTGCTTTTCAATCAAACTTCATTTATAGAAACAGATAAAAGGTTGAATGTGGCCCACAGTTCATAGTTTGCCAATTCCTGATCTATACCCCTGAAACTTGGAGTGGATTAGAGGGGCTCTAAGGATTGACTCCTGCATTATTGAGGAATATAGCTGAACTCTAAGGACTTTAAGAAGGTCAAAAAGGTCTTGGAAGGGTATAAGAAGGTTTATATAGATGACTAGCATTCCTAGGAGAGCAATGGTGTGCCAAACCTAATCTGCCTGTCCAAAAAGGAAGCTGCTGCAGTTTGGATAGAATCCCAGCAATATGGGGCAGAGCTGGATTCCTGAGCTGGTTCTGGGAGTCCCAGAGAAACTGGATTTACATGGTATCCAAGAGTACATGGTAGGGGTGTTTGCTAATTAGGAACATGATCTTCAGGGCTGGTGAAGCTAGAAAGGTTAGTCAAAGTGTAATAGGGAAAAGTCAATTTTGACTCTTCTATGCTGGATTTGTTTCTTTGACTTTAACCCTTGTTTTTTTTCTTTTTTTGCCACTTTTGTTATTATAATCATACATAACGGCCTGCTTCAGCGAACCCTGTCCCCTCTGTCTGACCCTTAAACTAAAGTGTCTTTTTTAGCTTACAGGGAGATCATTTGACCCTGGCTACCTGTAAATGACCACAAGAAACTAACACACCCCCTGCCTAAGGTCTGCCGTTCTAGGAGATATCTGCAAGAATCAAATGGCCTTTTCACTTTGTTTCCCTATTTCCCCCCATCTCTGATCCAGAAAAGAACCTGGTATCCAGACCCCAACAAGATGGCTATTTTGAGACATTAGTCTGCCATCTTCTCAGTCAGCCAGCTTTCCAAATAAAGTTGTATTCCTTGCCTCAACACCTTGTTTCTTGGATTCACTGGCCCTGTGTGCAACAAGCAGAGCAAGCTTGAGTTCAGTAACAAAAATTCAAGAGGCCATTTCAGGGGGCAAATGATATCCTTAACTTCAGTTGAGAGTGTTATAGTTACTTTAGGCAAGTTACAGTTATTTTCTCAGTTGTTGATTGTTTTTCTAATTGATTAGAAAGAAAAAATTTTAAGCTAATTTTTGTTTCTTTTACGGGCTGAGCAGCACAGTATGGACTCTTAGCAGCACAGAATCTTAGTTCCCCAACCAGGGATTGAACCTGTGCTGTGTGCAGTAGGGGACTTTTCAGGTGGCACAGTGGTAAAGAATCTGCCTGCCAAGCAGGAGATGCAGGTTTGATCCCTGGGTTGGGAAGATCCCCTGGAGAAGGGAACAGCTACTCACTCCAGTATTCTTGCCTGGGAAATTCCATGGACAGAGGAGCTCAGTGGGCTACAGTCCATGGGGTCACAGAGTTGGATGTGACTTAGCAACTAGACAACAGCAACAAACAACCCCTGAAGTGGAAGCACAGAGTCTTAACAACTGATCCACCAGGGAAATCCCTTGAGTTAAATTTTTAAGAACATGTATGTGACTGGCAATAGATACTGTCTACCAATCATGGAATGAATAACAATTTTAGTCAATTAATCAAGAACTTATCACCAGTTTATAGAAAAGACTACTAAAAGGGGATACCTTTGGAGGAAGTAAATTGAATCCAGAAGGGAAGAATGAAATAAAGATGGAAGAGTTTTTTTTTTTTTTTTAACATGATAAACATGTGAATAAATCTAAAATAAAAAAAGATGATGTGATGTGATGGGGAGTGACTAAGGGTGGGGGAAGTTTCTTACGATTGAGTAGCCAGTGAAGAATTTTCTGAAGGAGTGACATTTAAATTGAGAGCTGAATGACAAGGAGTCAGCCATGTCAAGATCTGAAAGAAGCATACCAAACAGAGTGAACAGCTGATAAAAAGGGATTAGGCTTGGCATGTTTGAAGAACAGAAAGAAAACTCCTACTGTGAGAAGTTCATGAGCAATGTGGTGAGTAAGTGACAGATTATACCAGTAGTTAGAGGTCAGATTATGTAGGGACCTCTTTCACTGTGTTGAAACAATGAGATTTGCATTTAAAAAATAAATACTATGGAATATTACTCAGCCATTAAAAGGAATGCATTTGAGTCAGTACTAATGAGGTGGATGAACCTAGAGACTATTATACAGAGAGAAATAAGTCAGGAAGAGAAAGATAAATATCACATATTAATGCATATACCTTGAATCTAGAAAGATGGTAATGATTAACCTATTTGCAGGGCAGCAATGGAGATGAAGACATAGGGAATAGACTTGTGCACACAGTGGGGGAAGGAGAGGGTGGGACAACTTGAAAGAGTAGCACTTATACATATACATTACTATATGTAAAACAGATAAACAGTGGGAATTTGCTGTATGATGCAGGGAGCTCAAACTCTGTGCTCTGTAACAACCTATAAGGGTGAGAGAGGGTGGGAGTCAGGAGGGAGGGGACATATGTATACCTGTGACTGAATCATGTTGATATATCACAGAAACCAACATAATATTGTAAAGCAATTATCCTCCAGTAAATGCATTTAAAAAAATGAATACATGGCTGTTCCAGAGAAATTAGATTAAAAGGGGCAAGAGATTAGGCAGGTAGATCAATTAAGAAAACACTTCAGTAGGCCAGGTGAGAGAAAATGGTGGCTTGGACCAGCATGGTAGAAGCAGAGACGGAAAGAAGGAAATAGATTTGTGATATGTTTTGGAGGTTGAGTCAACAACACTTGGTGATATTTTGGATGTAGGGGATGAGGGGAAGAGAAGAATCAAAGATGACTCCTAGTTTTCTAATCTGAGCAACTAAATGGATGGTGGGACCATTTAGCAAGGCAAGGCTTGGGATAGAATAGATTTGTAGGGAAAAATCAAGAGTTTTGTTTTGGACACATTTCATTTGAGATATCCAGTTATTTAAGTGGCGATATCAAATGGATAGCTGTAGGCTGGGAAAATCCCCTGGAGAAGGGAAAGGCTACACACTCCAGTATTCTGGCCTGGAAAATTCCATGGACTGTAATAGTGCATGGAGTTGCAAAGAGTCAGACACAACTGAGTGACTTTCACTTTCACTTTCATGTGAATCATAGGTGAAGAGATCAGAAATGGAGATATAAATGTAGGAGTTAAAAGAATATACATAATATTTAAAATCTTGATGATGTTTAGCTAGGGGTTAGCCATTCAAGTTTAAGGAATTCTTTTGGCACATGCTTACAAGGGAAAAAAAAACACCTTTATCTTTTAGAGATACATATTGAAATACTTACAAATGAAATGATGCCTGGTATTTACTTCAAAATAATGGGGGGAATGGGATGAGGTCTGGTTGAAACAAGATTGGCCATAAATTGATCACTGTTGTGGTTTTAGGGTAAGTGGTGTTTCATTTTATGAATCTATCTACCTTTGTATATGTTTAGAATTTTCTTTCATAAAAAGTTTAAAATAAAATAAGGGGAATTCCCTGGTGGTTCAGGGACTGGTTAGGACTTGTGCAGTCACTGCTGAGGGCCTGGGTTCAACTTTGATGGGTGAACTAAGATCCCACAGGTTGTGCAGTGTGGCCAAAGCAAGCAAGCAAGAAAGAAACCGAAAGGAGCTATTTTATTTATGGTCTCCATTAAAAGTGGCAGAAGCAGAGATGGAGATTAAAAGTGGTCCTCCATTAAAGGTGGTACTGAGGTAACTATTTCACAGTCAACATTTTAAACAAGATGCTCAGAAAGAAAGCCAGAATAACCAGAGGCACATGAGGAAGAGGGTAAGTAAGATTAATCAGGTAGACAGAGGTCACATATATAGGGCCTTCAGTGTGGGGATATGACTGGGCTTACATTTAAGAAAGAGCACTTGGCTATTCTAAGAATAGAATGCTGGAGAAAAACATTAAGCAAAGATTATCTTAAATTCTGATATCCTAAGCATAATTTGTAAAGAAGTCAACTGATATTGCTAGGTATTGTACAATACCTATTGTAAATAGGTAGGTAAATAGATACCTATTTAGTCCTCATGATGTCTCTTTAAGGTAGGTAGTCCTCATGATGTCTCTATGGTACATGCTGGGGAACTTCAGCTCAGAGAGGTGAAGTCAAAAGTCGCGCAATTACAAGTGACACAATTCAAACTAAATCTTTGTCTGACTTCAGTGATTCATTTTTCTCACTACACAATATTACAGACATGCTATGGACACCAAAGAGTTGCAGAGATGGTAGGTAAACTAGTGCTTCTAAAAACTATCATGGAGAAATTCCCACCTGGTCACAGACCTGACTAACCACCAAATTAATTTCTCTTGATCCAGACTAGCTGGATAGAAATGATGACTATGGATACATTCTTGAGCCAAAATTTGACTGGTATTGCTGTCACCAACATCTTCTACTTCCAATTCATCTTAAATACTACTGCCAGAAAAGTTTTTAGATCACACTACTTTCCCCCTTGAAAGCTGTTTCTGCTACAAAATCTATAACATAAAGGCCAAACATTTCAATGTAGTATGCAAGGCTCTTCACAGTCTTTCTTAGCAGTTCTCAAACTTTTGATTCTCTTAAAAGTTATTGAGAACTGTAAGGGCTCTTTATGTGGATTATAGCTATTGACATTTATTTTATTAGAAATTAAAACTGAAAAATTAAAAAAATGATTAAATCATTTAAAAACAGTAAACCTTTAAATATTAACCAAAATATTTTTTCCCAAACCTCTTTAATATTATGGCTTTATAGAAGACTGCTGAATTCTCATATATGCCTCTGCATTCAATCTGCTCTGATATGTTGCTCTGGTTAAAGTATATGAAAAATATCTGGTCACATCCATGTATGCAGGTGGCAAGGGAGTATTAATAGTTGTCTAGATAATCTTGGATATTCTTCTTTGGTACTATACCAGATCTTGGTTAAGTGGTAGTTTCTTAAAAGTTACTTGCAATACGGAATCTCAAACAATATCAATGAACTTTTTGTACTTAGTTACATTAAATTCATTGGTTTAACTTGCAGTTTCAATGGATCTTTTACTCATGCATAATTCTGTAACATCCTAAATGGGGTCATTTGGAAGTAATTGGTTCACTGAGTTATGTGGATCTTCCAAATGTTGACACATTTCATTACAAAATTAAAAAAATCTTTTTTGCTAATGCCACCAGCAATCTCATCAGAAAAAAAATGTTTAAGTATTATCAGGCTGTCATGGTAGCAGACACAAATTTTCAAAAATTCTTATTTTTGTGTGAAAGCATGAATTTTATCATGGATGAGAAATACTGTCAGTTGTTTTCCTTGAAGTAATAGGCTCACTGTGCTCATTCTCAAGAAAATATCTGCCAAACACCCAATTCTGAATAACCACAGCTGGTCTGCCACTTGTTCTTTTAAGATAGTCCATGAAAAAGAGGCTAGTTCAGCTTTGTAATTTAAATTTTGAAACTTCAACTATTTAGCAAGTGGTTTTCCTTGAGACGACCATACTTTGGTATGCAGCATAAATACTTTCTGTGTACTTTTCATTTTATCACACAGAATTTTTTAACAGATACATACTCAAGGGTTGAGATTTAATATGATGTGCTACTTCATCAAGGACATTCTTAAGTAAAACTGATGTTTGTTTTCCTAAAACTACTGGTACCATATGGTGCCATGGTTTTGATTTGCACAGGTGTAAGTGGTTTTACCCATTATTGTTTTTGCATCTTCATTGCAAATGTCAACATACTGAAAAAGACAAACAATGTCTTGGTATTATTAAGAAAATGGTGACTTTTTCACGGTCACTATTTGACCTTGCATGCACCACATCTGAAGAACCACTGCTTTATTCATTATTCTTTTCCAGTCACCTGTCCTGCTTCTGTTTGCCATCATCATCTCTGTGACTTTGCATATATTGTTCCTTTGCCTACAGTGTCTTCATCAGCCAGCTGGCAAAATCTCATTTGTCATTTAATACCTTGGTTTGTATTTCATTTCTGAGAAGCTGACTTCAGGTATTTTAAGCTGATTTAATCACTCTGTTTTTTGTGCTTCTGTGCCATTCTGAGCATACATTGTTTAAGCATTTATCACATTGAGGGCAGAGGGTCTAGTAATATTTTTAAGCACTTACTATGTGCCAGACCCTGCGCTAAGTCTTTTACATGTTACTATTATATCCCCAAATTAATTACAGACTGAAGGTCCAGACAGACAGCTGAAACTGAAGTCAAACCCACATCCACTATTTCAGCAGTGTGATAATCTTTATCCCTGTTTATCCCTATGGCACATAGACAGCACAGTTAAGACATTCAACTTATGCCCCTTGAACAGTCAAATAAATGAACTTAGTAAAAATCTCAAGTCATAATGCAAGGCTCTACAAAGTCTCTCATCTTTCAGAGCCGAGGGTTTGGCCTTTGGTACAGTATTTTTCATTCTTTATGTACCATTCAGATTTGGAATCTTCATTTACTTATAGAAAAACTTGCATTTTCATTTCTTCCAGCAATGTGTTCCCAGCCATGGGATGGTAATTTAATGATCACGTTGCCATCAAGCTGGAAACACAAATGTTGACATTTGACAGTAATGTTTTTCCTCTCAAAGTTGTTTCAAGTAAATACTAATGGTGTATCCAAGTAAATGGAATAATTATTGAAAAAGCAAATGGTGTATATTTTTCAACATGAGTATTCAAGTTTTAAACTCTCTCTTTTTTTATTTAAAAAAACCTATTTAACACTAATATCTCTTTTTCTACTTAGTCTGGGACATTATGAAATGTGAAAATTCCAGTGTGCCTCTAAGAAAAGCTTAATGCCTCAAAATTTCTTTATTTAAACTATAGTACATATCTTGAAAATGGGAGGACAACCAGTGGTTCTCAAAGTATGGCCCCAAGATTAGCATCATCATCATCACTTGGGAATTGTTAGAAGGACTCAACTCAGACCTACCAAATCAAACAACTCTGGGGGCCTGGACTGGCAATTTGTGTTTTAATAGTCCTCCAGTTATTGAGATGCATGGTTAAATCTGACAAACAGTGGGGTAAATGCCCTGCATCTTTTGGATAAATGGATGCTACCTGTAAAGAACTAATACATTGTAGAAATTATGATTGGCCTATATGCAAACAAACCTTTGACAATATAAGCTGTTTAGCAAGAGGTCTGCCATGCCAAAGCGTCCAGGCTACCCTCATCCCCGCATACGGTGGCATGCAGCCGAAGTAGAGAATCTCATTCCACCGAACAGAAGCCAAATTATTCCTTGACTCTGCCTTCCAGGATGTGGATAAACACACCACAACCATACTTAATGAGGAGTAAAAACATTTATTGATTTTCATGAACCATCTGCCATTCTGTCATAGGTAACTCCAGCCATGTACTGTTTAAATTGCTTCTTTTCTAAATAAAACAGCAACCTGCAATACATGTGTTTTATTACTACTGGAGTACAATACTCTATCATCTACTTTCAGCTACCAATGACAAGACTATTCTTTCCAGAGATGTATTACCACTATTCTACTTGCTTTGTTATTACATGAATTTAAGGAAAATAGTAACTTCTTAGCATTTTGATAACTAGTTGCAGGTATGTATAAAAAGCTTATTTTAGCAAAGAATATATATAGAATTTCCTGGCATTTTGCTAGAAGAAATGAAGGCATTAAGGGTTGATTTTTATTTACATTTTTCTAAAGAAAAGCTGATGAGAGACTCTGTCCTGAACCAGAGTTTTCTGTCTTTGCTGGGAGAAGGCCAGACCTGGGAGAGAAGGCTCACTGTAAATCAAGAGGCAGGAAGACGCAGAATCAGATGAATGGAATACTCAGGGTGTATCTTTGTAAGAGTAAAAAGGGCAGGGGATACAAGGAAATCATCCCATTTGTTACAAACCTGGATAACAGTTCCTTGTTCTTATTGGAAGTACATTAAGTTTGCTTAAAATACAAATGAGAAAGAAAAAACCTTACACTTCCTAAACGTAAACGTTTATGTGAATGATTACAAGTGAAAGTATAAAAATTTTGTTTGATTCTATGTACATTAGCAATGCAACATTATAGGAAGAATAAAAGTTGCAGAGTGAGACAGATCAGGGTTTGCATTCTGGCTCTGACATTTACTAGATGTGTGAATCTGGCCAATTTTTAATTTCTCTGGTTTTCAGCTTATAGGGCTATTACAAGGATTTGATATAAATATTTGGGATATGACTTATAAAGGGTAGGTGATCAACGGACAGGTATTCAAGTATTAAAGTAAACTGATGCTTAGAGAACTGGTGTGGGTGTGCAGTTTGCCTAGTTGGATTGACAGTTATACCACTTGGTCTCAATCTCAATAACTTCTATTATTTCGCCTACATGTTAAAAAACTATAAACTGCTTGCTGTTTCCCCAACCTTTCCACGACACATGAAATATGACAGAAAGAGATAGAAGTAAAAAGAACAAACATTCCCCTAAAAAATAATCCATATATACATAACACCTTAGTGAAAGTAAAAAAAAAAAAATTGCTTAAAGATTTTGATTTCACTTACAGTGAAGTAAAGAATAGTATGACCATTTATTCATTTGATCTTGTTTCTTCCTCATACTACCATAGCATTTCAAAGTAACATATTATTTATTGCTAGTAAAGTGTTACAAATTTGTTTTTCTATGTTAAAGTTCCTCTGCATTTACCAGAATGCAGCAGACTACTTTAGCTAAAGATTCAGAGCCATAAAACTTGTCCAGTGCAATATGATCATTTTAATAATATTCTACTCTTGGAATGCAGTTATAAAGATAGATGATGGCCACTGAGTGCTATTTACAAAACAAAAATGGCTCTCATACAATCTTAAAGATGCAAACAACTCAGCAGCTGAAAATATGTTTTAAAAAATTCCTATATTCCACAAGTCGATTTTACATACCTGAGAATTTTCTTAGGAATCTGTGATGGAGATGAATGATTCCTTTTCTTCTTCTCTGAGTCCTGTAGTGACCCCTCCTCTGCTCCACTCTTCTCTGTGACTGCTGACTGCTCTGCCCTGGCTTTGCCCTGATCTATGCTGAGCTGGCCTTGGGCAGGGTCGCACCTGTACATGAAGACAATGGCTGGCTTCTCGCTGGATTCTCCTTTTGCCTCTGTGAACCAGTGATGGCGCTGAACTGGAGGAGGTGGCAGCATGTGGATGACTGTGCCATCCAGGCCTACCAGTTTCCCTTTCTCCCGGTCTTTCTCTTTGTCGTCCTCCTCGTCTGTTTTCCGACGGCGGAAGAAACTTTTAAATGAGATCCAGCGTTTAGGTTTTGCATCAGCTGCCCGCCTGCTGCCTTCAGAGTGCAAAACTGATTCAGCTTCGGTTGACCTGGTCGGGCTGGTTGGCTTGGTCCAGTTGGTGAAATGCCTCTGCAAAAGGTTACTTGCATGGTAAGGGGAAGAGGTCGAGCGTGGTGGGGGAAAGGGGGCTGGTGGCTCGCTTTGGGGGTTTGTCACTAATTTGGAGGGAGGGGTGGCGACCGGCTTTGTGAGTGGATCTTTCTGTGGTTTGGTGGTAGGACTTTCTGTGGTCTGAGGTGCTTCAGCCTCAGCGCTGGGCTGGGACGTGAAGAGAGATTTGGGGCGCACCGGTGTACTCTTCGGTGTAGTCTTAGCAGCACCGGCATCAGGAGGAACTGCATAAAGCTCTTCCACACTGCAAGCTTTAGGGCCAGACTGGGGCATTTCTGGAGGAGACTGTGGGGGCTGGATAGAAGCCACAATCTGAGAAAGCACGGTGCTTGCTTTCTCTCGGGTGCTACTGACACTGCCCACCACCTGAGGCTCCTGAGTGCTTTCTGTTTTGGCCACAGGTTCTTGAGTGGTTCTCTGGAGCTTTGTTGGGGAGCTGTGGCTAGAACTGTAGCTTCTCTGTGGTGAAGACTGACTTCTGTTAAGACAGCTGTTAAACTCCTGAACCTTCTGAGCCACTGAGCCCCTTTTACGCTCTGTGCTGTTTGAAAACCCTTTAGCTTGGGGATATTCAGTGGGTTTGCTAGTAGTGTTATCAGACGCTTTGCTCTCAGTCTCTATTTCTTCATAAGTGTGGCTTATTACACTTGTGGTTTTCTCCTTCACTGAAAGTTCTCCACTGGTTCCGAGAAAACTCTTGTAAATGGCTAGATTGTCATACGCATTTGGATTGATTACAATGGGAACTTTGATAGCATTTTTGGAACTCCGAGCATAAGTTGGCTCATCATGAATGATAATTGGAAAAGGTGGCATACCAGCATTGTTATAACTGTTAAATTTTATTTCAGACAAATTGGGTGACTTCACAGGGATGGTTTTGGAGGAAACATTTGTAGCTGTGGGTGAAGTAGGTGCTGATTTGTGACAGATTTTCCTTGGAGGGACATTCGGTCCAGTCCCACTGCTGATTAACTCCACCTTAGGTATCTTCTGTCGTGGACTGGTGCTGGAAGTCCATACTTCCTGGTAGCGAATGGCACTGGATTTTTGGAAATGGGCACTTATGTGTCCTGATGTCAGTGCAGGTGATGTCACCGGAGAGTTTGGAGTAGAAGATGAGCTTTTAGTCTTGGGACTATTAGCATGGCCCTCAAGGTGCTCACTGGCCATAGCTGCTGACACATCCACGACAGTATACGGCTTGCACAAAGGCTGTTCCAGATTCACAACTCGGTAGGGCTTTGCTTGCTCTTCCACAGGAACAAGGTTTATGGTTACTGCCTGCCCAGCAATATCTGTAGAGGCTTTACTTTCTGGCTTCTCAGTTTGTACGGCAATCTTGCCATCCTTCTCTTCTAATCGGAGAGCAAGGACTGCTTTGTGTGTCTCTGGAACTTTTACTGAGCTTTTAGAGGCTTGTGAGGAGTCCTTCTCCTGATCATTACCAGAGAGGCTTTCATAATTGGGCTCACTTTCCTTCAAGTCCTTAGAATCTCCCGGGTTACCAGGAGCAATTCCCCCATTACATATCTTCTGGGATAAACTGCTGGCTGTCTCAGAACGTGATTCTTCTGTTAAAGAGGAATCTGGGGATGTGGAGTCAGATGACACCATGCTCTGAGTGCTTCCTGGTCCATAGGAGACCACAGAATTCTCTTCATAACCATTCAGGATTTCATCATAACTGTCATCATAGTCTACAGCACAGATTCTTTGCAGAGATTTATTTCGCAGGGGGACGGTATTCCATTTTTTGTCCACGAAGAATCGCACTGGAGACAAAGTGTTTGCCCGAAAGTTGGCAAAGCGAGGTTGCCCTCTCATGCGAATCTCCATGGCCAGCAGTTCCTCATCACTTTCATCCCAGCTCTCGTGCTCCTCCTCCATGTTACTCAAAAGCACATCTTCCTCGCTCTCTTCACCACTAGAAAACTCTGGGTAACAGAATCGACCCCCTTCATTACTGATCACTTCTGTGCTCCCACTCAGAATGACGTGCTTGCCCTGAGTATCCTTCATCCCGCCCATCATGCAACTTGGTGGAAGCTTCCTTTCCAGGGATCGTTTATAGCAATCATTTATTCTTCCTAAGAATGTCTCTCTGGAGTTAGTCTCATTTTCTTTTATTTGAGGGGTGGTATCCAAGCCTGCTATCTCCTTTAATACCTCAGTTAGTCCATTATTGTTATTTGAAATCTTCTTTGCACTATCGTTATTCCCATAAGGTTTAGGGACATGGCTAAATCCTTCAACATCATCTTCATTATTATTATTAAGTGGTTTCTGATTCAAGGCCATCCTGTTTCGGTTCCATCCTATGACGACAGGTTTATTCTCACAGTGTTCTTGTATACTAAGCTCACCACACACACTTTGCCCATCTGCCACCATCATAGTCGGCTTCACGGCGATGGTGGGTTTTTTAGCCACAGGAGGCCGGAAGTTTCCAGTGTTCCTGATTCGGTGGTTGTTACTGTGGTTGGCATTAGTTTTATTGCCATGGGTGATGGGTGCCTTCTCAGGGTCTGGGGGCAGCTGGTGTAAACTTTTAGGTTTAAAGCAGTTCTTGCATTCACCAGGTTTCCAAACGTGTTCAGTAAAGGTATTACAAGCAGACATTTTTAAAAACAGAACTTCACAGACAATGCTCTCCTTTCAGTGCATGGCAAAACGTTCATCTGTTAGTTTTCACCTCCCCTGTGTTCCTTAGCAGCTCCTGTAAGTGTGATCAACCTGATGGCAGAAGGGGGAGAGAAGAAAATCTGAATGGAAAAGGTACTATGAGGTTTATTATGATGAATGATTAGAAAATATTGGCTCCTATTTTCCTTAAATCAAAAGACAGAGAAGTAAACTAATTTGGTCACTTTATGAACTCTCTTTAGTTAATCAGCATTTTGAAATGCTAGTTTTTAAACCATAATTTTATGCATTCTCATTGAACCAAGTATATATAATATTTCACTTGATGTCTCTGTGACAGTGATACTGTGAGCTTCCCCTCCTGGAAATGAAACCATTCTTTCTGTTCTCCTCCAACCTAAAACTTCTTAGTCCATTGTGGGTTCCTCTTCTTTTGCCTACCCTTTATGTTTGGATACCTCATAGACTCCTCAAACACAATGTATCCAGGACTAATCTTTTGGCCACCTCTTTCCTCAACTGTTAAGATGCTTTTATACTCTAAACAGCCCTCCTCTACCCTCCAGGCCACCTTCTTCCTCTGTCTTTATCCTAATTCAGCGACTGCCACTATCATCTACCTAGATAGCTAAGCTTCAACCTTCAGATCATTTTTGACACCTCTCCCCACACTTCTAACTGCACATCCTAAATCCTTTTGTAAATTAGTCTTGCCAACTTCATTTATTACATTTCACTGGAACTCCTTCCCATTACCAGACACTGCTGGTAGTTCAGATACTCACCATCTTTTGCCTAGATTCCTACAATAGGTTGTTAACTGATCTCCATGCCAGTAGCCTCATCCCATCCCAATCTAACCTCTCTACCTTTGTTACTCAAACTATGGTCCTTAGTAGAGTAGTATCAGCCTCATCTTGAAGGCTGTTAGAAATGTAGTGTCTAAAGTTCAATCCCCGTCCTGCTGCATCAGAAATTTGCATTTAGTGAATTCTCAGGTGACTCCAACATTCTCTACTACTATCAGATTGTTTTTTCTATAATGCTAATATGATCACCATATTACCTAGCTTAACTATGCTGTGGTTCAATATTACCTAATGCATTGGCTCCAAAATGTCAGATAGGGGTTGCTAGATGGGTAAGAACCACCTGGGAAAACACTCAAAGTCAGTCTCTTAGGGAAGACTCCAGGAATCTGATCTTTAAACAAGTTATCCAGGCAATCCTATATACACTGAGGTGTTGGAACCTTTGAGTTACAGGATGAAATACAAGCCTCTTAGGTTTTCAGGATATAGTCCTTGCCTCCCTTCTAGCCTTACATCTTAAAAATCAACTAGTCTTTTCAAACTCTAAATCCCACTGGGCTTGGCTACTCATTTTTCCTTGGTACCATCAAAGTCACTTAGACATATCTCCATGAACAAGCACTTTCACTTTTAATTGTCTGTTTTCTCACTAGTTTTTGAACTTTTTAAAGCCTGGGCTATATCTTATTCATTTCTATATGTCTAATGTAAGGAGTTGGATGGGCTTCCCTGGTGGCTCAGTGGTAAAGAATCTGCCTGCCAATACAGGAGACATAGGTTTGATCCCTGGGTCAGGAAGAGTCCCTGGAGAAGAAATGGCAACCCACTCCAGTACTCCTCCTGGGAAATTCCATGGACAGAAGAGCCTAGTGGGCTACATTCCACAGGGTTGCAGAGACTTAAGACATGGCTTAGTAACTAGACAACAATAGCAAGGAGCTGGATAAACACTGGTTTATTAAATGTGCTAGTTTTGTGGCTTATCTTAAAAAAAAAAATCATGTGGCTCTCTCTCTCGTCTCTCTCTTTGACACAGTGCTACAGACCTTCCCACTACATTCTTACATTTCCACTTTGGATATTATAATAATGCTGGCAGTGGGCATGTACATGTAAGAACTATTTTAATAGCTGGAAAGTTTAACTTCATTCATGGACAATGACAGTGACCAGAATCTTTGGTTTGTCAGAAACACAATCTTTCGTCAAGTTTCAGCACATTTATAAGAAACGAAAGAACATTTTCTTTAGCTAATATATACAAAGCTACATCCCTTGTAAACAACACTCACAGAGCACTCTGCCTCAGTGGAAGAAATGCAGACAAAGATCAAAGAATTCCACACAGAGAGTCCAATGACTTGGCCAAAATCTAAGTTCATTCTTTGCTGGAGATCATGAAATGTCTTTTTTCAATAAAGTTAAAATATATTTTTCAAGTGTTTGTTTGAAAGTATTTATTTACTCTTTCAAATGTTCTAAAAGCTATATCCTTTGGTTGATAAAACCATTTCTTGCTATTCTTAGACTGAAACATTTTGAGCAAGGGGAACAATAGAATATAAAATTAGGCTGAAAAAGAGAGCAGGGTCCAGATCACGTGGGGCCTTTTATAGCCTTTTAAAGTATAGAGTTTCCTAAGGGCAGTGGGAACCCACTACAGGGTTTTAAACAGGGAAACAAAATGACATAATCTGCGTTTAAAAAAGACAGCTTTAACCAAAAAACCTGAAATACTTAGGTATATAAGTCCAATATAGTATGTGCAAAACCTATATGCAAAAAAATAAAAGACTGATTAAAGAGATCAAAGACCTAAATAAATAGAGGAAATATATCAAGTTCTCTCAGTGTTGTTAAGATGTCAATTCTCCCTAAGTTGCTCTGCAGATTCGACGTAATTCCAACCAAAACCTGAGAGCATTTTTTGTAGAAATCATCAAGTTGATTCTAAAATGTATATGGGAAGGCCAAGAAACTAAAATAGCTGGAAATAATTTCAGAAAAGAACAAAGTTGGAGGACTCATATTACCAGATTTCAAGACTTTTAAGCTATAGTAATCCTGACAAGGTAGAACTGGCAAAAAGATAGAAATATGTATAGATGAGAGAAATGGGATAAACAAATTACAACCCATAGGGCAAATCTAGTCTATTGCATGTTTTTGTATGTTCATAAGCTAAAGATGTTTTTAAAATTTTTAAATGGTTGAAAAAAATTAAAAAGTATTATTTTGTGACAAGTTAGAATTATATGAAATTCAGATTTCAGTGCCCATAAACAAAGTTTTAGCAGGTCCAATTGTTTGCATATTGTTTACCCTTATGGCAGAAAGTGAAGAGGAACTAAAGAGCCTCTTGATGAAAGTGAAAGAGGAGAGTGAAAAAGCTGGCTTAAAACTTAAAACTCAAACCATCACCTCATGGCAAATAGATGGGGAAACAATGGAAACAGTGACAGACTTTATTTTCTTGGGCATCAAAATCACTGCAGACTACAGCCATGAAATTAAAAGACCTTTGCTCCTTGGAAGAAAAGCTATGACCAACCTAGATAGCGTATTAAAAAGCAGAGACATTACTTTGCTGACAAATGTCCATCTAGTCAAAGCTATGGTTTTTCCAGCAGTCATGTTTGATGTGAGACCTGGACCATAAAAAAGCTGAGCGCCGAAGAATTGGTGCTTTTGAACTGTGGCATTGGAGAAGACTCTTGAGAGTCCCTTGGACTGCAAGGAGATCAAATCAATCAATCCTAAAGGAAATCAGTCCTGAATATTCATTGGGAGGACTGATGCTGAAGCTTCAATATTTGGCCACCTGATGTGAAGAACTGACTCATTGGAAAAGACCCTGATGCTGGGAAAGATTGAGGGCGGGAGGAGAAGGGGACGACAGAGGATGAGATGGTTAGATGGCATCACCGACTCGATGGCCATGAGTTTGAACAAGTTGCGGGAGTTGGTGATCAATAGGGAAGCCTGGCGTTCTTCAGTCCATGGGGTCGCAAAGAGTCGGACATGACTGAGTGACTGAACTGAACTGAACTGATGGTGGCTTTTGTGCTACAGTGGAGAACTGAGTAGTTATGACAGACTATGTAGCACCCTCATCACTTTGTAGTGCTTTTCAGCACTCCACAAATTTCATTTCCACTGCCACATGAATCACTTGTATGAAAAGACATTTTCAAAGATAAAAATGTGAAATTTCATACAGATATGCATTAATAAATATTTGTAATCAACTTTGATGACAGGAAACACTAATTTTGAACCGGAATGAAGCAAAATTAATCATTGTTGATATTAGCACAAACTATTTATCCCTCTCCTATAAAAGAATTCCATTCTTCTTATTAAGTAGAGCTGTCTTACAAAAAAAAAAAAAAACTATCCTCAATTTTTGCATTTTGAATTTTGTAATGAAAATTCATGGAAATGTATTTTCTTTCTTGTTATATAAGTACCTACATAATAATATCTTGGTTTCTGCTTTTTCACCTGCAAAACCTAAAATATTTATGATTTGGTTCTTTAAAGAAAAAGGTTGCTGATCCTGGATATAGATCAGAACAGACATAGACGAGAACTGAGACCAGAAATAGATCCACACAAATATAGTTAATTGATTTTTGATTAAAATGAAAAGGATACCTTTCAACAAATGTGCTAGAAAAACTGGATATCCATAGGCAAAAACATGAACCTTAATCTACAGTCACACCTCATACACAAAAATGAATTCAAAAGGGATCACAGATCTAAGTATAAAATGTAAAGTTACAGAACTTTTGAAAGTAAATATAGGAAAAATTCTTTGCAACTTTGGGATAAGAAGAGTTCTTAGACACAACACTAAATGCATGATCCATAGCGAAAAAAACTGATAATTTAGTCTTTTCTAAAATTGTTCTGACAAAGGTACTGATAAGAGAATAAAAAGACAAGCCACAGATAAGAAATTTTTTGCAATGTTCATATTTAACAAAGGACTTTGTATCCAGAATATACAAAGAACTTTCAAAATTCAAGAAAACAAATCCAATAAAAATAAATGCAAAAGATTTGAGCAGATACTCCACCAAAGGTAAATGGATTGCATATCAATATGGGAAAGATGTTAAATATCATTAGTCATACAGAAATACAAATTAAAGCTACAGTAAGTACTCCCATACATCTATTGGAATAATTAAAATAAATTAAAACCAAAAACTGGGGTTAAGGAGGATGTGATATGGAGCAATTGAGATACTTACCCAGTGCTAGTGGGAATGTTAATAGTTCAGTGACTTCAGAAAACAGTTTGGCAGTTTCTCATAAAGTTAAACATAAACTTTCCAGGTAACCCAGCGATTACATTCCCAGGTATGAAAACTTGTGTTTACACTAAATACTGTATGCAAAGGTTGACAGGTAAAAACTGAAAACAATCCAAATATTGTATGGTGGTAGTTATATGCTTGCATGCATTTGTCACAACTCATAGAACTGTACACTTTTTAAAAAGGCATTTTGTTATATATAAATCAAACCTCAATAAACCCGACTTAAAAAAATAAAAGACAGTTCTGGCTGCTGTATAGAGAATGGACTGGGGGAGAACAGTACAGGAGGCCAGGAGACTGTTTAAAGGGCAGTTGTGGGCAAAATAAGATATGGCAAGGATCTGTATGAGGATGTAGCTTCAAGGAAAGTGGATAAAGGTATACGATGAAACCCTGGATTTTAGACATTGAGGTTTTAGGTTTATGTATTCAAGTGATTTGTAGGGCCATTTATTGAGACTGATGATTTTGGAGGCGGTATAACTTTTGGAGGGAAGATTACGAGTCCGTAATTTGTTAGCCCGCATACTACAGAGCAAGCAGTTGAGTTCAGAAGTCTGGGACACAAGGGAATTCTGCTATTCTTGTCTGTTTGGGAACTCCTACCACAGGAACAGCTAGGCCAAAAGGAGAACAGAGTGAGCTCGGGAGGTAGCCTTGGTGGGTGACCCAGGGAGAAGAGGACAACCCCCAGAGTAAACTCAAATATAACAGCCCTAAGGGTAATAACAGAGAAGCCAGATAAGATTTCATTGTGTGGACCTCAAATGCTGCTGAGAGGTAACAGAGAATGAGAACTTGAATATGCCTACTGGACTTGGCACTGTGAGCTCACTGGTGATCTCAGCCCAGATTATTCTGGTGCAGTGGCAGGGATGGAAAGCAGACTGTGGTGAGTCAAAGAGGGACAAGAGAGAGTAATTTTAGATAACTTTTTGGCAAAGTTTAAATGGGAGGTAGAAGAAAGAAAGAGCTGGGAGTATGGGGGAGGAGGTCTCGAAAGGATTTCCCTATTTTAAGATGGCAAAAACTAGATCATGTTGACTACAAATACTGGAAACAGACACAGGGGAGTGAGAGAGGCTGAAAAGAGGGGAAAAAAGAGGCAGATATTAATAATTACAAACCTTAGAATGTTAAACTTGAGCAGACCTTTAGTTCAATTCTTCTGTTTTATTGACAAAGGAAACTGAAGCCCAGAAAAGATCACACAAATGAATGAGAAAGACTGAGAACAGCAACTCAAGGCTATAGCTACCTACAGGATGTTCTGTCTTTAAATTACTTTTTTCTTTTGCTATATAAGATATTTGTTCTGTTCTTATTTTGCTCACTGTGAAAAGTCAGAAAAGCATAAAGAAAATGAAATCATGCATAATCCTATTATTCAGAAGTGACTTCTATTAGCAGTGTGCGGAAGTTCATTTCAGTTATCAAGAATCTTAAAAAAAAAAAATTCCTGTCTACTTAGCCTATGTGGTACTGATGACAAAGAATACGGCATCCCAGTCTAATATCTTGTTAACCAAGTTAAATCCACTGATGAAAGAGAGGGATTAAATTTTCTCTTTGTAAGTAGTAGAGTATATTTTCTTTTTCCAAGGCTGGTAGAGAGATAGTGAAAATAATTCTCCATTTTGAGTGTATATAAGTTAATTCAGTCAAGAGATGCTGCTGAGTTGATTAGCAGCTATCACATTATCAACAGCATAGACAAATGAGATTCACCAGGAACACAATCAGCTTATGTCAGTGCTGTGTGCAATAGAAACCCATCAATAAATCTGAAGCCTTGGATTTGACATTCTTTTATAAGTTCTGTGTACATCTGTATTCAATCTTATAAAACCAAGAGATGAACCAAGCAAACACCTTTAGCAAGCACCAGATGGAGCTGCTGTCTAAGTCACAAAGGCTTAACTATAAGGGTTTCATTTTTCAACACTAATTATGTTTGGAGACAAAGATGTGCACTTAAAGACACTGTCAAAACTATTTTAACTTATAACAGGCTCTTATAAAGAGAAGCTACACCAGTTGTAGCTCTATCCAAAAAGCAGTCCTTGGGCTTTACTGCCTTTGTGAAATGACTTCAATGGCAATCAATAACTAGCAGCTTTGTCTGCTCAACACTGACACCTCCAAAATGGGAAACTCTAGCCACCAAAGTCATGCTTGAGAAATAAAAAATGTGTCTCCCGAGGCACTTAAGCAAGGATATATGACAGTCTACCCTGGTGTCTTCTATTTATTTGCCAAAACAGGTCAGCTATGGAGCATCAAATGGAACGTTGGATAAGGAAAAACTCATTGGCCTCCACATCCCTTATAATCTCAAAGCAAATCCTGCAGATGAAATGCTCAATGAGAAAGTGTAATGGCTGAAGTTGCCCCTAGGAGCTAGCCAGGATTCCATGATCTAAAATCTGATTTTATATTTGACAGTTTTCAAGGCCAAAACTCTTCGGGCTATAGATGAAGCTGTTCATGGGTAGCTTATTTCACTTCTAATCATGACAGATTTTAAAGAATCTATTACTGTTTTTTACTCTTTCTACTGCTATACAGTCAATGACATAATTAGTTTGCTTCTAGTCCAACAGTTTCAAGCAGATTTCATACAAGACAGCCAAATCCACATAGGATCTCAAACTTGGAATAGACAGGCCCACAGAAAGAGCCAGAGCTCCTTAAGCTAGATGCAATTTCCAAGTCAGTGAAGAAGGTGAGAGTGTGCTGGTGGTATACTAAATGCCGTAAGCAGAGTATTTCCTAAAGGCATCCAAGGAGAATCTGTTAATAAATGAGGATGGAGAATGGACTGCTCAGCTACTTCCCCAATCCTGTGACTCCCAGAGCCCATTATCTCTCTTCATAAAACCTGTCATACTGTCAAAGGGGCAGAATCAAGAATTCTCACTGTTTTACATGGGCTTTTAAGGATACTCTTCACTGAGAAACTATTGCTTATATGTCATCCAACACATTACTGTAGTCCAGTTTCAGGCTACTAAAGTAAAATTTACAAGCCAAGGTTCTCATTAGGCTTTTGTAATGGAATGAGCGGGTCACTTAAATAAAAAAGGAAAGGAAAATGTGACAAGCATCCCCACGTCACTGTTTCCAACCTTTCCTCCTTTCACAGTGAAAAATGCTGACCATACCTCAACCAGCTGCCAAACTCTTCAGTATATGACTACAAGGGTGGGGAAAGGAAGTGAAAGCAAAGCTGCAGGAAAAGGCTTTGTAGGAGATAAAACACAGCTTGAATTTGGCACATAAATGGAAATTCCATGAATAAAAGAAACCTTCTTAAATTGAGATTTGACCAAAGGAAAAAAAAAATCACAGTTCTTTCCTAATGATAAGAATAGGCAAGATCTTAAGACTTAAGGTTCTTCTGTCTAAAGAAGAAACCAAGGTAAGACCTACTTAATTTAGAAAACTTAACTAAAAAGCTCTGCTGAAAGGAGGAAGACCACCCACTTCCAGTTGTTCTAACCACAAGTTTTTTCTAACAATTTACTGTTCCTGTCACATGGTAGTCATCTCAGGATAAGAATTGTGCAACAGCAGATGCGTCACTGTAAAGAGGCACTGCTAAGGTCCTGACATATTTTTTTCAGTTCAAACTCTTTGATGAATCAGTTAAATAATAATAATAACAATAATTATTACTATTATAAATTGGATAACAGCTAGTTATAAGATTATAATTTCCAAAATGTTCACTGAACCCACTTCAGACCTCTAGGTAAGAAGGTAGGCATCAGAGAGCAGGTTAAAATGTTATCTAATAACAGTCAAGGACTCCATAGTATTTTTCAGTTTTACTCTAGTCACAAATGATTCCCTCTGCTTGGAATGTATATTCTCTAATGCTGTTCCATTTGGCAACAGCCTGTTTACCCTTCAAGACCCAGTTCAAAACTTACCTGCGATGAAGCTTTACCCTAAATATACCTTTATTGTAAGACCATGTTATATTATATAGGTCCCCAGAAGGCAGGCCTGTGTCTTTTTCATCTCTAAATCTCTTGGACTGCTTGGAATATAGCAGATACTAAATAAGTGCTTCCTGAATAAAAGCAATTTTAGCCAGCATTTATTACTAATGCCAGGCACCATTTAAAGCTCTTTACCCATGAAAACTCTTAATTCTCATAAAACTCTACGATGTGTATAGCCCCACTTCACTGATAAAGAAACTAAGGCTTGTCCAAGGTCACATAGCTAACATGGCAGAGCCAGAATGGATGAATCCATGCACATATAAGTGGTAGAGTTCAGCTACCTATGGTATCTGGAGGCTGCTTTAAAGGTAAGCATGGTGGTGCCTGAAAAACAGTTCAGTCAGCAACAGAGGCACTGCTTATCAGAGTGGAATTCCATCTTGAGCAAAGCAGTCTTAGAAGTAGGCTCACCCCCACCATCCCCAGCTCACTCCTGAGATTGCAGGGTCCACGTACTCACTGCAGAGCAAGTTAGGAGTAAAACTAAGAGCCAAATAGCTACCTGGGCTACCCCAAAGGTGGTGCTGTTTGGTTTTTTTTTTTTTTCTCTTTGTACTTCAGAGTATTGGAGTGAATATTCTGAGGCAAACTAAGTATGCTCTTTCATTTAGACCAACCTGAGTCAGGAACCATCCTTATTTGGAAGGGCCTATGAAGTGGCTGATTGAGAGCAATTGGTGAGATGCTGTTAGAAGCTCCTTACTGTATTCTTCTCCACTGCTGTCTACTGTCAAATGAAGAAAGCTAGACAGTAGACTAATTGAGATGTGAAAAGATAGGTGATCTCTGGTTTGAAAGAAGGGAATAAGAAAGAGGGAAAATGAGGAAGTGAAAGAGTCAAAGGTAAGAGAAAGAAGAAAAGGAGGGGACAAAGAGGTTGGGAAGGAAAGAGAACCAAGAAAGAGCCAATCATTTTGAGAGAAATCCCACTTGAATGCTTACAGCAACATAATCAGGGGAAGTGATAATGTCCTTTGTTATCACGCTTCACCATTTCTGGAGGCTTTATTCTTTATCATCTTGCATGACTTGTACATTTGGTAGGAGGCATTATTTTTCCAGTCAAACTAAAATTTACCATCCCAGTTACAGAACAGAGTAACAGTACATTCCGTAAAACATTTATAACTTGAATTCTAAAGAGAAAAAAGTACTTCTAAATTAATGAAAGTCTGAGTTATACAATACTTTAAATAAATATAAATTTATTGCTTTCAAAGAGTTATCATAGAGATATCATAATAAATTAGCTTAACAGTCTTTCCTGTTAGAAGTATTTGGAAGATTATTCTAATATATAAGAAACCAGTCAATCCTAAGGAAAATCAACCCTGAATACTCATTGGAAGGACTGATGCTGAAGCTGAAGCTCACCTGATGCAAACAGCAGACTCACTGGAAAAGATTGATCCTGGGAAAGATTGAAGGCAGAAGGAGAAGAGGGTGGCAGAGGATAAGATGGTTGGATAGCATCACTGATTAAATGGACATGAACTTGGGCAAACTCCAGGAGATGGTGAGGGACAGGGAGGCCTGGCGTGCTGCAGTCCATGGGGTTGCAGAGTCAGACACAACTTAGTGACTGAATAACCACCACATAAATAAATAATGGCTTAAAATACATCAAGAGTATCAACCTGGGATCCAGGATGTATTTTTTAAGGGTCTATGAGTACTCCAAAACAGCCCCTCTATTGAACTGAAACCAAAGTTTACAATCTAAAGTAAACATAAGATGGAACACTACAATGGCCACTTATTAACTCAGCACAGAATCGTGATTTGTAACAGTATTACAAATATACATATTTGTTTTTCTAACCTGAGCCAGTATCAAGCACACTACTTTAATTGTTAGGAATAATGAGAAAAGAAGAGGTTCACTTAATATGTAAATGACACAGCTCCACTAAGTAAAGACCAAAATGACATCATGGTACAGTCACTGCACATTGTACCAGTCCTGAATTTTCAATAGTCTGGAAAGAAGTGTGGCAGAAGAAGAGAGCCAATGGTAAAGAAAGCTGCCCAAAAAACCAGTGGGGTTGCAGGCACCTCCGTATTCACATTGTGAGCAGCAATTGTTTCACCACAATATCATCTATTATATAAAAATAGTGTTGTTAATTTGAATTTCATTAGTTTTACAGGCTTTTTTCTCAGGGTTCTTTACTTTTAAATTTGTTTTAGTGTACAGTTACATAAGAAATATAAGCATAAAGAATTTATACCTAATTTTATATTTGTTCCTATTTAGGTAAAATTATAATAATAATGTACCTAAAAGATTGTAGCTTTAAAATCAGTTAAAAGGAACCTATAAATTACTGAAGTTTGAAAAGCAGTGCTTAAAAACAATATTCTCGTATGTCAGGTAATCATTCCTTTCCTGATCTCATTTACATTATTAATTTGCTAAGCATCTGTTAAAGGAGTGTAATAATCACCTACCCCCCATAGAATTGTCGTTAAAATGAATTAAGTGAACATATACAGGGATTGTACTGAATCTATAGATGGCTTTGGGTAGTAAGGACATTTTAACAATATTAATTCTTCTAATCCACAAACACAGAATATCTTTCCACTTGAGTCTTCTTCAATTTCTTTCAAAAAAATATTGTTTTCATTGTACAGATCTTTCACTTCCACTTGGTTAAAATTACTCCTAACTATTTTATTGTCTTTGATACCATCATAAATGGGATTGTTTTATTTTTCAGATATTTCATTGTTAGTGTGTAGAAACACAACTGATTTCAAAATAACAATTTAGGCTCTTACCTTCTGATTCAATGTAGTCCCTGTTAAAATTCTAATGGCATTTTTTTTTTCCCACAGGGAAAAAAAAAATGATCCCTAAAATTTGTATGGAAACACAAAAGACCCTGAATAGCCAAAGCAATCCTGAGAAAGAAAAAGGCAGAGGCATCATGTTTTTTTATTTCAAAGTATACTGTGAAGCTATAGTAACTAAAACAGTAGAAACAGACATATAGACAAATGGAACAGAGAACTCTGAAATAAGCCCAGGAATATATGGCCAATTAGTTTATGACAAAGGAGCCAAGAATAATACAATGAAGAAAGGACAGTCTCATCAATAGACAGTGCTGGGAAAACTGGACAGCCACATGGCAAAGAATGAAACTGGACCCCCATCTCAGACCACACACAAAAATCAATTCAAAATGGATTGAAGACTTGAACATAAGATCTGAAACTGTTAAACCTCTAGAAGAAAACACAGGGAAAAAGCTCTTTGACACTGGTCTTGGGAACAGTTTTTTGGATATGACATCAAAGGTACAAGCAACAAAAGCAAAAATTGACAAGTGGAACTACATCACACTAACAAGTTCTGTACAGCAAAAGAAACGATCAATAAAATGAAGAAAGAAGCTACAGAATGGGAGAAAATATATGCAAACAATATACTGGATAAGGGGTTAATGCATGTGTGTATGCTAGGTCGCGTCAGTCAAGTCCAACTCTTTGTGACCCTGTGGACTGTAGCCTGTTAGGCTCCTCTGTCCAGGGGATTCTCCAGGCAAGAATACGGGAGTGGGTTGCCATGCCCTCTTCCAGAGGATCTTCCTGACCCAGGGGTCGAACCCACGTCTCCTGTGTCTCCTGCATTGGTTCTTTACCCAGTTTACCCACTTTACCAGGTGGGTTCTTTAGCACTAGTGCCATCTGGGAAGCCCAAGGGGTTAATATCTAAATATATAAAGAACTCACACAACTCAATAACACAAAGATAAAAAATATGATGTAAAAATAGGCAGAAGAACTGAACAGATATTTTTCCAAGAAGACATCCAAATGACCAATCAGTATATGAAAAGATGCTCAACATCATTAGTCATCAGGAAATGCAAATCAAAACCACAGTGAGATATCATCTCACATCTGTTATGGCTATCATTAAGAAGACAAGAGATAAAAGTATTGATGAGGATGTGGAAAGAAGGGAATTCCTGTGCACCACTGATGGGAATGTAAGTTGGTTAGGCCGCTATGCAAAATAGTATGGAGGTTCCTCAAAATTAAAAAAAATAGGACTGCAAATATGATCCAGCAATTCCACTTCTTGGGTATACATCCAAAGGAAATGAAAACAATTTACTGAAAAGATAACTGTACTCACATTTACTGCAGCATTATTTACAATAGACAAGAAATGGAAACAACTTACAAGACCATCAGAGGATGAACAGCCAAAGAAGATGTTGTGTATATATATATATATACAACATATTAGTCAGCCATGAGAAGGAAGGAATCCTGCCATTTGTGACAACATGGATAGACCTTGAGGCTATTATGCTAAGTGAGATAAGTCAGACAGGAAAGACAAGTACTATATCACTTACATGTACAATCTAAAAAAACTCCCCAAAAACCCAATTGTATAGAAACAGAGTAAAATGGTGGTTGCTGTGGCTGTTTAGTCACTAAGTCATGTCTGACTCTTTTGTGACCCCATGGACTATAGCCTGCCAGGCTCCTCTGTCCATTGGATTTCCCAGGTAAGAATACTGGAGTGGGTTGCCATTTCCTTCTCCAGGATATCTCCTGACCCAGGGATTGAACCTGCATCTCCTGCATGGCAGGTGGATTTTTTTTTTACCACTGAGCTAGCTGGGAAGCCCAAATGGTGGTTATCAGGGACTGAAGGATAGGAGAATTGGGAGATGTAGTTATACTTAGAAGATGAGTAAGTTTTGGGGGTCTAATTCAGAGCATACTGATTATAGTCAACAATACTGTATTACATACTTCAAAGCTGCTAAGAGACTAGGTCTTAAATGTTCTACCACAAAAAAGAAATGATAATTATATGATGTGATAGTGGGGTGAGCTAATTCTATGGTATGCTATGGTGGCAATCATATTGTAATATATAAATGTATCAAATCAACACACTGCATACCTTAAATTTACACAATGTTAAATGTCAACTGTGTCTCAAAAAAGATAAAATATGTAAAGTGCCTAACAGAGATTGATAAATAATAAGCACTTAATAAATATTAGTTCTTCCTTCCTTTATTAAATTTCTATATCCAATGGAGGATAGGAAGGGAAATGATCTCTTCCTTACCTTCTACACATATTTGGACTGCATCTTGAAATTCCAGCTGGAAACACTGTTAACTAAACTGGGAGGCTTCAATTATGGATGCTTTAATTGAAAGTTTTGGCTATTTTGTAAACCTATCTACCATGTCCATGTATTGTTTCTACAAGGAAAATGTACTCCAAGTTCTGAATCAACTGATTTGCAAAGAAACTTTAGCATCCTATTTTGGACCTGTGTTTTGCATTATTTTCGAGAGATGCTCTCAGATTTTATCAGGAAGGAGCTGCCGAGCAGCAGAGTAATACAATATTACTATGCTTTAAGAATTCAGGTGGATATGGAAAGGATATACTGTTAAGAGGAAGGTTAGAGGAAATGTGGTTGGCTCAATTTTCGTAATACCATACCAGGTAAGGCTCCAAACTAATGCGGGCAGTTGGAATTAATGGGCAGGGGCTAATTTGAGAGGCCAAATAAACAGTACATTTCAGCCAGCTGGACATTAGGAGAGAGGGACAGAGACTTAAGATGACCCTGGGGTCTCCCTAGATGAAGACCCAGGATGACTTTCCCAGAGGCATACTGAGAAGTGTAGACAGTGAAGTTAGCAACAATTGTACTACTTCAGCTGTGGAAAATGAGAAAACTGATGTTTGAATGAAAATAATAGCCTAAAGCCAAGTAGTCCATATCTAAAATTTTTTCCATTAAAAATACTTTAATTGCTGTTTTCTTATATAAACCTTACTCTAAATGTTGAGTGCAAATGGTTTAGTGAGAGTAATACAAAAGATTCAGGATGCTGACATAGATGTGGGAAGGAAAGAGAAAGGCGAAGTGACAATTTTCTGGTTACTTTATTTTAGCATAGATAAAAGGCAGAAAAATAAAACCTCGGCTGAGGAAGTGGAGTGACAGGACCAGAGATGGATCATGAAGGATGTCAACTGTGGTCAGAGGATTCACATTATCCAGGTGGGCATGAACATATGCCAACAGGTTTCCTCTAGGGCTGGTCTCAAGAAAACAACAAAAGCTTGGACTCCAGGGTGTTTGTTAGATGTTAATGTATATAAAAAAGAGGATCACAATCAGAAAGAAGAAAAGCTAAACTGCTCTCAAAAGTATTCTAGGTCTTTAATCTCCTTATCAGTGAACATACATGCCTATGGTGTGTAACATTGGACCACTACAGACAGACAATGCTTCTCTGAATGTAAAGTGACAGGTAGGATGCCAGCTATTCCTAAACAGGTATTGGGCTCCTGGTCCTTGTGGTTCGTTGCCAGAGTATTGGGTAGCATTTCCATTCCTATCATAACAATCTACCAATCGACTGAACTCTCAGAGGTGCAGATGAACAAAGCTAAAGGCCATTACTAATTAGATATAAATTTATACAAGTTGTTGAACTCCCTAGGCCTCCTGGCCTTTACCCTTTTTTTTTTAAATGAGAACTAACTTAATTCCTTATATTATGAGAGCAATCAGAAAATACAGATAGGCAAACAAACAAAACCCCAAACCAAAAATCTTACCATATACCCTTCCGAGTCTTTTTCCTGTACACAGATCACTTGTATACACATTGTACACAGACACATTCAACACAACGAACATGAATATCGTTAAAATTGTTTCTAAAATTTACTACCAATTCAAAATTATATAAATGCAAGTTTCAGTTAAAGTGCCAATTTAAATCACTAATTTTCTTTTTTTTTTTTTTTTGCCATGCCACACAGCTCTTGTTCCCTGTCCCTGACCAGGAATTGAACCCCTGGGCCCACAGCAGTGACAGCACTTAAGTCCTAGCCACTGGCCCACCAGTAAATTCCCCTTTCAATCAAAATTAACAATGAAAGAAATGACTTGTAGTCAGAGTCCTTGAAAGTGAAAGTGAAAGTTGCTCAGTTGTGTCCAACTCTTTGCAACCCCATGGACTATACAGTCTATGGAATTCTCTAGGCTAGAATACTGGAGTGAATAGCATTTCCCTTCTCCAAAGGATCTTCCTAACCCAGGGATTGAACCCAGGTCTCATGCATTGCAGGTGGATTCTGTATCAGTCCTTAAACAACCTCAAACAATTAAAAATATTTCTCATGTATAATAAGAAGCAACTCTTTTCTATGGACATAGTTAATCTGGCAAGATTACCTATTCAGGGCATAGTTGAAAACCAGACAAAAAGTAGAAAAGAGCCTTCAGGTCTCACTTCTGGACTCTTCTGTTTGCACACAAATTTAACTTGATCAACTCAAGCCAGTAATTTTGTACATAAATAATAATGAATGCTCTACTTATGAGTGGTGAAGTATAACTATCTCTCATGTTGCCCTTGATTTGTACACTCCCTATCCACTTTACTATGAATTCACTGAGATAACAATGTTAATTTATTTGAGTGGAGATATGTGTACCCCACTGCACTTTCAAAAAGATGCCCCCTTCATTATCACTCTTTACAAAAGACTTTCTTTCTAATCATCTCTTCTGTAACCTTGTCTATTCCCAAACATATAAGAGTGCAGTATCTTCCAAGAATCTCCACTTCTTATTCCTGTGCTCTGAAGTTGCAGACTTCAGCTTCCAATTATCTGTTAGACCACTCTAAACAAAATTAGTTGTCTTTCCTCCAAAATATGCTCCATCTTTTTCTGAGCACTATAACAATTAATGGTATCACAACTTCAGTAGACATTTATGCTAGGTCAACTTGACCCCTCTCCTGGTCCTTCTCATATGATATACAGTTTCTGCCAGCTTAAGTCCCAGATTTTATTCCTCTTTGAAATACTGAGACAGTATTCTGTTGTCTCCTAATTCTTCTAAAAAACAAATTTTTACCACTTTACCAATTTCTTCATAAAATCATGACTGGTTCTCAGATGTCTATATAATCTATTTGAACCCTTCAGAGTATAATGCTCTTCTGTGATCAGATACTGTCTTACCCTTTAAAAAAAATCATCTTCTACATGTCTACCATATAACAACTGTTCAAACATTCTACAAAGCTTTTCATGCCTCAGTCAAATGCCAACTCCCCTGTGAAGCTGCGGATCATCCTCTTAGAATTAACTGTTTCCTCCTCAAATTTCCCATTCTATGGTATTTATGACTGTTTGAATACAACTTTCTCTCTCTCTCACTCACTACACTTAGCTCCTTGAAGACGGGAGACATTTCTTACACAGTTTTGGTACTTTATATTTCTTGAACAGATGAATAAATGATGCTTTATTATCTGGTTTCAGAGATCAAGATAACTTATAAGGGGACAGAAGAATTCAGACAGAAGTGACAAGTGATTACTGACAACAAAGGGGGGGGGACAACAATAATAAACCCCCCCAAACTTAAGAACTCAAACAGCATTTCAGTGTGGGGCAAACAAGCCCCTATATCCCTTAACAGCATCACCATATTTTCTAGAATAGCACTGTGATTGACACTGATACTAATTATAGCAAGATATCAAGAAAATGTTAAACTGTTTGGTATCCTATATTTAAAAAGGGAGGAAAACAGCAGAAGTTTGAAATATATTTTAGAAATATCTTTATACACATGGTTTTATTATTTACAAGTTTATTTATTCAATTATAAAATAAACACCTATTATAGCAAACTTGGAGAATAAACAAAGATAGAAGAAAGGAAAAGCACCCCAAATCTTAGTTTTGTCATTATTGTTCAGTTGCTCAGTCATGTCTGATTCTTTGCGACCCCATGAACTGCAGCATGCCAGGCTTCTCTGTCCTTCACCATCTCCTGGAGCTTGCTCAAACTCATGTCCATTGAGTTGGTGATGCCATCCAACCATCTCATCCTCTGTCTTCCCCTTCTTCTCGTGCTCTCAATCTTTCCCAGCATCAGGGTCTTTTCCAAAGAGTTGGTTCTTCACATCAGGTGGGGCATAGTGATGGAGCTTCAGATTCAGCATTAGTCCTTCCAGTGAATATTCAGGGTTGATTTCCTTTAGCATTGACTGGTTTGCTCTCCTTGCAGCCCAAATGTAGGTCACATAGCACCAAGTGATAACTGTAACTAAAAGCCTTTTAATGTTTAAAGAGCTCAAATTCACAGTTATCCAGAAAAATTTGGTCAACTAGAACTCATTATAGTTCTAGGACATAGAGAGCTTAGGTTTTATTGAATCACTACATAGTTATTCATCCAGTGCTTTTGTTTTAATGCATAACTGAAGAATAATGGGATGGGGAAGGGATGAGGAAATGGGGAACAACAACATTAAAAAAGGGGGATAAAATGGAGGATGAAGAGAGAGAGAGAAAGGGAACCTAAAATAAAGAAGAGGTGGGAGGGGGCTTCCTGGTGGCTCAGTGGTAAAGAATCCGCCTATGAATGCAGGAGACATGGTTTCCATCTCTCATCTGGAAGGTCTCACATGCCGCGGAGCAACTAAGCCCATGTGCCACAACTATTCAGCCTATGCTCTAGAGCCTGGGAGCCACAAGTACTGACTGAGCCAATGTGCCACAACTACAAAGCCCACACTTGAGAGCCTGTGCTTCATACCAAGAGAAGCCACCACAGTGAGAAGCCTGCACACTACAACTAGGGAGTGGCTCTGGCTCTCAGCAACTAGAGAAAAGCCTGTGCAGCAATGAGGACCAAGGGCAGCCAAAAATAAACAAAAAATGAAAGGTGGGAGGACAATCAAGAAAACTGCATGCCTGGAAGACCAAAAAACAGAGAGAAAGCAATAAATGAGCAGACACATTCAGAAAAAGAACAGATAGCTCTTCTTGAATTTCCCCTCTCTTGACTTCCTTTGTTCTAATTGACTTCAGGCTGATGTGTGTACCCTTAGAAGAATGCTGAATTCCAATGAAGTCTTCCTACACATATACTTTATACTAACACAATCCAGTTAAAAGGATTTTAATTGGTGTGCACCATTCCCTGCAGTTTCAACATTTTAAAAATGAATAGCCTCACTAAGTACCAGATGGTGACATGCACTAATTCATCAGGCCTATTCGATGAATGAGCATATTAAAATGAATGCACCTATTAGACATGTGTTGCTGATGCTCCATCCAGAGGACGCTTCCCCTTAAATGAGTATACACGGAAGGTGCAGATTTACAGTGCAATACTCACAAGCGTCTCCTGCAATTATTTGCAGCAGCAATACCATCATTCTTGCAATTCCCTCTAGATCACTCGATATTTCATGCTAAGCAGCCTATGAGCCCTGCTATTCCTCTATAAACTATTTGACCTCTGTAGCAAGAGTCAGCTAAATATTGGATCTACCGTTTTTCTACTAAAGAGAAAATTTTATAAGCTTATCAGTGTCATTTGTTAAGTGGACAAACAGGTGAGAGATAGATCAAATGAAGCTCCTGAGCCAACTACCTTTTCCCCCAATTTGTCTGTGTGGTATGAAAAACGTGGCATTGCTAGGTCAGGGAATAAACCAGTGCAAACGAAAATCCTACATGACATTCCCATGCTCTGGTTTTCGGTAAACACTGTTAGCACTGGAGGGAAAGATATAATCTATTGGGAGGTCTCAAAGTATGATTTGGTAAAAATTTTTGTTAGAGAAACAACTCCTAAAAAGCTATTTGTTTTCTTAATTTTTCTTACTCATTACTCTTTCCTTTTATATTATCTTGGATCATCACAAGTCCAAATATATTCTAATGGTAGCAAATACCCAAAATCTTTCTAGATTCAGACACAGAGACTAGTTTCTGATTTGCTGATGGCACTAGAAGCTGAGAGGCTTATCAGGTAAGGAATCAGCAAAGCATAGAAAAAAACTAGACTTTGAAGAGAAGGGGGTACTGTGACACACGTGTCAGGTGATACACAGCAAGCACTGACAAATGTTAGCTCCCTCCCCAGATAGTAACAAACAGCAGGGAGAATTTTGGTTTGCTCATTAAAAAATCAACATGAAGGGAAACCTAAATGAAGAGAAGTCTAAATATGAATACATCTGGGGAATTTTGAGATTATGGTAGACAATGTGATCTTAGGGCATACCTTTAAAATTAAACACAATATACTTTACCTTATAAATAAGCCTAGAAGACAGAATTTTGGAAATCTGTATTTGTTTATGGTGTAGGGCAAGGTAATTGCTTAAAATCAGAATATTACCCCAAAGAATTCATGGGGAGGGTAAACCAATAATAGAAACAACAAAATTTAGAAGTAACAGACTACGAAAGCCTTTCTAATGGCAAAGACCATTTAAATTTTATTCCTTTCCCTGGGCTCTTGTCTAAAAGTGAGAAGTAGAAATAATAATTAATTATTCAAGCAGAATTTAATTAATTTAGACATAATTAAGAGTCCAAAATAACATGAAGATTTTTATCAAGAGGTTTCTGTGCAATGATTCAGTAATTAAAATCTTTTCTATTATTTTAATTAATAATTTTGGTAATTTCTATTAGTTTTCAAATTTTGGTTCTACTTTTCCCCCCCTTAAACAGGAGAATATTTTGGTAGAGAGTTTAGCAGATAAGTAAGTTCTTAAGAGAACTTAAGAGTCTTGTGTTCTGAGACAAGACAAAACTGAAGAAGACAAGATATTAAAACCAATCACAATTCCTAGTCCAAATACTTAGGAAATATGTTAGAAAAATCAGAACTCAGCCTAAATGGAGAGAAAGCAATGATTTATACCAACCTAGGTAGAAACTAAGATGACTTTTGGACAACTCCAAAAATCTATTGTTAAATTATGAAGAGAACAATTACCCCATAAATCAAATCCAAGCAAAAAGGCAGAAAACACAATGCTTCTTGAACATAGAGGTATGAATAGCTTAGTGTGAAACTATATGATAAAGGGCACAGTACCCGCTTTCATTTTACCTACCTCTAACTAGAAGACTGCATTAATAATTTTTATTTTCTTTTTTTACTGATTTTATTTATTTTTTAACTGAAGGATAATTGCTTTATAGAACTTTGTTTACTGTATACCTATGACTGCATTAATATTAAAGCTTAACTTGATTTGGATCAAAATCAGTCTAAAGTAAATACCAAGTATGACAAAATAAGTCAGATACATAAAGGGAGCTGGTGTGGTTTCAGTGGTGGTGGTGGTTTAGTGGCTGAGTTCTGTCTGACTCTTGCAACCCCACAGACTGTAGCCCCCTGGCTCCACTGTCCATGGGATTTTCCAAGAATACTGGAGTGGGTTGCCATTTTCTTCTCCAGGGGGTCTCCATGCACCAGGGATTGAATCTAGGCGTCCTGCACTAAAGGCGGTCTTCTGCATTGCAGGCAGATTCTTTACTGACTGAGCCACCAGGGACTAAGTCTGACCTCTAACACTGGGTTGGGGACTCTACTTCTGTTTCTGTCTTTAAGATAGAACTCTGATACTTTAAGAAGTATCATTTATGCCTCTGGCTACATAATAATCAGAGATCAAATTGCCAACATTCACTGGATCACAGAAAAAGCAAGAGAATTACGGAAAAACATCTACTTCTGCTTCACTGCCTACACTAAAGCCTTTGACTGTATGGATCACCATGAACTGTGGAAAATTCTTAAAGAGGTAGGAACACCAGACCACCTTACTGGCCTCCTGAGAAATCTGTATGCAGGTCAAGAAGCAACAGTTAGAACCAGACATGGAGTAACAGACTGGTTCCAAATTGGTAAAGGAGTATGTCATGGCTGTATATTGTCACCCTGCTTATTTAACTTATATGCAGAGTACATCATGAGAAATGCTAGGCTGGATGAATCACAAGCTGGAATCAAGATGACTGGAAGAAATATTAACAGCCTCAGATATGCAGATGATACCAGATAATGGCAGAAAGTGAAGAGGAACTAAAGAGCCTTTTGATGAAGGTGAAAGAGGAGAGTGAAAAAGCTGGCTTAAAACTCAACATTCAAAAAACTAAGATCATGGCATCTGGTCCCATCACTTCATGGCAAATAGATGGGGAAAAAGTGGAAACAGTGACAGATTTTATTTTCTTGGGCTCCAAAATTACTGTGGACAGTGACTGCAGCTATGAAATTAAAAGACTCTTGCTCCTTGGAAGAAAAGTTATGACAAGCCTAAAAATGACAAACATTAAAAAGCAGAGACATCACTTTGACAACAAAGATCCATATGGTTTTTCCAGTAGTCATGTACAGATGTGAGAGTTGGACCACAAAGAAGGCTAAGAGCCAAAGAATTGATAATTTTGAACTGTGGTGTTGGAGAAGACTCTTGAGAATCCCTTGGACTGCAAGGAGATCAAACCAGTCAATCCTAAAGGAAATCAACCCTGAATATTCATTGGAAGGACTGATGCTGAAGCTGAAGCTTCAATACTTTGGCAACTTGATGCAAAGAGCCAACTCAATTCTTTACCACCTGATGCTGGTAAAGACTGAAGGTAGGAGGAGAAGTGAGCAACAGAGGATGAGACGGTTGATGGCATCACAGACTCAATGGACATGAGTTTGAGCAAGCTCTGGGAGACGGTGAAGGACAGAGAAGCCTGGCATGCTGCAGTCTGTGGAGTCACAAAGAGTCAGACACGACTTAGCGACTGAACAACAAACAATATGGCAAGCTACCTCCAAGGTGCCTGGAATTTCCTGGAGAAGTGCTATCAATATATCAGTGTAAAAACAGACTGAACTAGCTTTTCCCAATGATAAACCCCCAAACAATGAAAAGATAATATTCAGAATGTTATTTTATCTGTTGTCTTTTAATTGGCTGACCAGTAGATCTGAAATGAGCAGACTCTCAAAATATGTAAAGAAACAAAAACCTTCTACATACGGAATGTGCTTTTTGAAACATGAGGGGACTTTCAAATTGTAAAATGTGAAGCTACTATGTCATATTCACAGTTTGATAAAGCTTGTTTTTTTATAGTAGGGCTTCTTAAACTTTATGTGCTTTCAAAGAACTGGTGTGTCTTATAAAATTCAGATTCTGATTTAGTAGGTTTGGAGACAGAGACCATTCTTTGAATAGCAGGTTTTACAGTAATACAAAATAAGGGGATGATAAAAATCTGGGAAAAATAGTATGTGAAGAAATAATTTATACTGCTCCTTGGATATGTAGCTAAGGTAGAATATTATGTTTAAGTTTTATTCCAGACCTACATAACATGTCTATGGAATTAAAATCAAGAGCACAACTCAGAAAAGCCAACACAAGTTTGAAGAAGAAAATCAGAGGATTGACACTACCCATCTTTAACACTAACTATAAAGCAACTAACTGTAAAGGCATCAAAGAATTGATGCCTTCGAGCTACGGTGCTGGAGAAGACTCCTGAGAGTCCCTTGGATAGCAAGGAGATCAAACCAGTCAATCCTAAAGGAAATCAGTCCTGAATACTTATTGGAAGGACTGATGCTGAAGCTGAAACTCCAGTAATTTGGTCATCTGATGTGAACAGCTGACTCACTGGAAAAGTTTCTGATGCTGGGAAAGATTGAGGGCAGAAGAGCGCGTCAGAGGATGAGATGGCTGGATGGCATCACTGATGCAATGGACATGAACTTGGGCAGACTTTGGGAGATGGTGAGGGACAGAGAGGACTGGTGTGCTGCAGTCCACGGGGTTGCCAAGAGTCAGACCCCACTGGGCAACTGAACAACAACAACAACTACAACAACATAAGGCTACTATAACCAAGACAGTGTGTTACTGGTAAAAGAACAAATGAATCTGTGGAACACAAGAGAGAGTCCAGAAATAGATCCATAAAAATACAGTAAATCAGTCTTTGACAAAGAAGCAAATGCAATTCAATGGAGAAAACAGAGTCATTTCCACAAATGATCCTGGAACAACTAAAAATCCATATGAAAGAAAAGGAAGGAAGGAAGGAAGAAAGGGCGGAGGGAGGGGATCTGGACAAAGATAACACATAAAAAATCTAGATGACCTTGGGTTTAGTAATGACTTTTTAAGACACTACACCACAGGCTCAATCCATGAAAGGAAGAATTGATAAATTGGAATTCATTATATTAAAAATATTTGTTCAGTGAAAAACAACGTCAAGATAATGAAAAGATGAGCCACATAAGGGAAGAAAACGTCTGCAAAAGATAGGTCCAAAAAAGAACTGCCATCCAAAGAATTCTTGAAATACAACAGTAAGAAAACAAACAACTCAATTAAAAAATGGGCAAAAGATCTGAAGAGACACATAAGTCACCAAAGATATACAGATAACAAACAAACATGTGAAAAGATGCTCAGAATCATGTGTTGAGCAATCATCCTTCTTGATGTTTACCCCAAAGAGTTGAAAATTCACATCCAACATAACATGCACACAAATGTTTATCATGGCTTTATTCATAATTGTTAACACTTGAAAGCAATCAAGATATTTTTCAATAGGTGAATGGATAAACTGTGGTACATTGATAAAATGGAATATTATTCCATGATAAAAATGAGCTGGCAAGCCACGAAGATAATGTAAGAATCTTAAATGCACATTATTAAGTGAAAAAAGTCAATCTGAAAATATTTCATATTGGTATATGATTTCAACCAGTATATGATATTCTAGAAAAGGCAAAACTATGGAGACAGTAAAAAGATTAGTGGTTGCCCGGGGTTTTGGGGGAGAGAAGTATGAACAGGTGGAGCACGGGGGAATCTCAGGGCAGTGCAACTTCTGTTTAATGGTAGACTGTCAAAATCATAGAATGCACAATACAAAGGATGAATCCTAATGCAAACACTGGGCTTTGGCTGATAATGATGTATCAGGATTGGTTCACTGATTGGAATGAACGTACCACATTAGTGTGGGATCTTGGTGGGGGAGGATGTGTTCATGTATAGAGAGCAGGTATTTGCGAATTCTCCTTACTTAAAAATTGCTCTTAATAAGTCTTTTAATTAAAAAAAAAATCAAGGGCATACATATCTCTAATGCTTAAAAAAAGACTTAATTAAAGGTTAACTATAAGCATGGAAATTTTCCACAACTAAATTAGTGTAGCAGTAAAATAACTTGAGTTTATATAAGATGGCACATACTTGTTTTTTTTTAGTTTAAAATTTTTAAATGAGACTTTGTTTTCCAAAAGGGTGTTGTTTGATTGATTGGCTAGACAGAAGGGAGGCCTTCCTTCAACAACAGGGTCCATAATAGAGACACCCAGGGCACTGTAGTGGGTACTAGAGGAGAATGTGGAGGGATGACAGAGGGTTTCTGACAAGGAGCACTATGTTTTTCATTTCCAGTTATGCTTTCAGTTTTCCTTTCAGGACTCTCACAGGGCTTCCCCTCGGCCCAGGCTCAGTGCAGGCCTGCCTGGGACCAGGCTGGGCTGCAAATCGTGTGCTACTCTGAAATGTGGGGCAAGGCTCTGAGCGCAGTTCTATCCCCTGAGACCTTCTGGCCAGAGTCGGTGAGAAAAAGCCAACTTGAGCAAGCTCTTCTATGACTCTGCCCAACAACTGCAATCTACTGTTTTTCATCCTTTAGTACCTATTTACTGGGCTACTAATAATGCTATATATGTCATATCCCTGATTCATACAATAACCTGGAGGGGCAGCAATGGCCATTTTAATGAAGTGAGGGACTGAAGAGATTAAGCTCCTTGCTCAGCGCTGCACAGCTCTTTAGTAGTAAGCTGAGAAAGGAACCCAGTCCTGACTCACATCAAAGTCCCACATGATTCAATGAAATCGTGCTGTTTCTGTATTCCTTGATAACCAATGAAGCACTTTACTAGTTTTTGATTCCAGCATATTCCATTCCACTCTGTACTTGGCCACTCCCTTAGCAAGAGCCAAAATGATATTCCCCTTCTCAGTATTGTTTCCATGGGACTTACATTGGCCAGACCAGTAGCTTCTCCTCAAGGTGAAGATTATCAGTCATTGTTAACTACTGTGTCCATCCTTCCTTCCTGCTTTATTAGTTTAACTGCTTATGTTAACTAGGAGATCTATGAGTTCCAGGTAATAGTACAGAAGAAAAGCATCATCCTTCCTGTCCAAGGAGAAAAGCTAGGAAAATGGCTCAGAAATCAAAGTGCTATTTAGAATAACAAAAATCAAATAAAACAATAAAAAATGATGGATTATGGAACAGCTGAAGTCTAATGTGTGAAATGTGTGAAAATATTTGGTTTTGAAAAAACAGAAACATCTAACTGTGAGAATTAACCTATTGATGAAAAACTGAAGTAATGGCCTAAAAAACCAACTCATAAGCAATTATCAAATAACACATGTCCTTTACCTCCTCCATTGCCAGTTCACAGAGCAGTTATAAAAGTTTCTGTAAAGGGTTCCTTTTAATTGTTACTCATTTTCAAAATACTATCTCCTCTCTATTGCTACTATTGTTGAAAGTAAGAGTTAGGTGTCTACCTGCTGCTGCTGCTGCTAAGTCGCTTCAGTCATGTCCGACTCCGTGCGACCCCATAGACGGCAGCCCACCAGGCTCCCCCGTTCCTGGGATTCTCCAGGCAAGAACACTGGAATGGGTTGCCATTTCCTTCTCCAATGCATGAAAGTGAAAAGTGAAAGTGAAGTCTCTCAGTCATGTCTGACTCCTAATGACCCCACGGACTGCAGCCCACCAGGCTCCTCCGTCCATGGGATTTTCCAGGCAAGAGTACTGGAGTGGGGTGCCATGGCCTTCTCCGGTGTCTACCTACTAGCAAGTAAATTTACAGTACAGATTCAACTCTTAAATTGAAGTCAGTTTTTTTAAAAGAAAAACTGTATCGTACGACAACCCTTTTATCTTTTTTTAATTTTTAAAAATTTATTTGTGACATATATATGAGATGATATAGAAAGTTCAAGACTTCCATAAACCCTTAAACATTGAGTCTAAACACTAGCAAAAAGATTTTTCAAAGTACCCAATAAAAGCCAAACGTCTGCATCCATTTTATCCTTAGCATATTTCTTTATCCTTTAGGAAAAGATGCATTCCCCCCCAACCCCGTTTTTTAACCAGAAACTATCAAACAAGCTAACAGATGGCGAGGGCATTGAATCAAGTCTAATTTGGGTTGAATTCAAGTTTGATTATCTAGAGACATGGAAGCAATTTACCTATATTAGCATCAAATGCCTAATACTGATAAAAATGTTATGGATGTATGATCTAGTAGAAAGCCTTCTGTATTGGGACTTAAAAGATACTCCCTCCCCCATACCCCACAGGCTAACTGCAATTATAAAAACTGCAGCAAAGTCACATACTACTTCTGCCTCAGGATCCTTTATCTGCCCAAAGAGATGACAATAACTCGTTCTCCTTTCTGTGAGATACTGAGAGGACAAAGTGGAATTATTTGAAAAATTTTTTCTTCACTGGGTGTGGTAGGCAGAATAATGGCCTTGCAAAGATACCCATCAGCCTAATCCCCAGAATTTGTGAAAATGTTACCTTATATAGCAAAAGGGTCTATGCAGATGTGATTACATCAGCATCTTAAGAGATTATTCAGGATGTCTGGATGAGCCTAAAGTAATGACAAGGGTCCTTAAAAATGTGAAGGAGATGGCCATTCTGACTGATATGAAAGTCTACCGACGATAAAAGCTGGAGAGGGTATGGAAACAAGGGAACCCCTCCTGCATTGTTGGTAGGAATACAAATTGATATAGCTTCTATAGAGAACAGTATAGAGATTCCTTAAAAAACTAGGAATAAAACTACCATATGGCACAGCAATTCCTCTACTGGACATATACCCTGAGGAAACCATAATTGTAAAAGACATACGTACCCCAATGCTCACAGATGCACTAGGTCATGGAAGCAACCTAGACGGCCATTGACAGATGAATGGATAAAGAGGTTGAGGTACATATACACAATGGAATATTACTCAACTATAAAAAGGAATGCATTTGAATCAGTTCCAATGAGGTGGATGAACCTAGAGCCTATTATACAGAGGGAAGTAAGCCAGAAAGAGAAAGACAAATATCACATATTAATGCATATATATGGAATCTAGTACTAGAAAGATAGTACTAATGACTACTTGCAGGGAAGCAAAGGAGACAGACATAAAAGACAAATTTTTGGACACAGTTTGGGCGAAGGAGAGGGTGAGATGATTCAAGAGAATAGCATTGAAACACATAAATTACCAATGTATAAATTACCAAATTACCAAATGTAAAATAGATAGCCAATTTGCTGTATGACACATAGAACCCAAAGTCGGTGCTCCATGACAACCTAGAGGGGTGGGATGGGGAGAGAGGTGGGAGAGAGGGGACATTTGTGTACCTATGGCTGATTCATGTTGCTGTATGGCAGAAACCATCACATCTTTGTAAAGTAATTGTTCTCTAATTAAAAATACAAAGTTTATCAAGAAAAAAAAGTGAAGGAGAGAGGTAGAAGCCTTAGATTGAATGATATGGTAAGACAAAGACTTGACCATCCACTGCTGGCTTTGAAGAAGGAAATGGGCTATAAGGCAAGGAATGCAGGCAGCCTTTATTTGCAGTGATGTGGATGGATCTAGAGTCTGTCATACAGAGTGAAATCAGAAAGAGAAAAACAAATATCATAGATGAAGGCATATGTATGAAATCTAGAAAGATGGTGTAGATGAGCCTGTTTGCAGGGCAGGAATAGAGATGCAGATGTAGAGAGTAGACACGTGGACACAGAGCGGGGAGGGGAGTCGTAGGATGACTTGGGAGAAGAGGATTGACATATATACACTCACACTCTGTGACCCCATGGACTGTAGCCCACCAAGCTGCTCTGTCCATGGGATTCTCCAGGCAAGGATAGTGGAGTGGGTTCTTATGCCCTCCTCCAGGGGATCTTCCCAACCCAGGGATTGAACCTGGGTCTCCAGAATTGCAGGCAGATTCTTTACTGTCTGAGCCACCATAAACTAGTGTTGTTTTAAACCAGTAAGTCTGCTGCAGTTTCTTAGAGCAGTAATAGAAAACTAATGCACTGGGATCAATCTCAGCTCTGATAATTAACCTAGCTATGTGTTCTTGAGTAAGTTTTTTTGTTTCTGAACTTCAATTTCCCCTGGAAACTGAGGATTAAAATCAGCAACTATTAGATGCAACAGATATCATATAGGATAAGTGCTGGGTGTTATTCAGTGATTTAAAAAAATTATCTATTTGTTTACTACTTCTTATATTACACTAAGGCAATATAATGCAATTATTTTTTCAAAATCTATTCAATACATGCAACTGATAGTTTCCATGTGCTATACACAAGCAATGAGCATTAAAGCTTCCATCATTATATAGATGTCATTGGTTTGTTCTCACAGACTGGAAGGTTGGCCCCTCCGTCTGTGGGATTCTCCAGGCAAGAATGCTGGAGTGGGTTGCCATTTCCTTCTCCAGGGGATCTTCCCCACCCAGGGACTGAACCTGGGTCTCCCTCACTGTAGGCACAGACGCTTTTACCGTCTGAGCCACCAGGGAAGTAAAGAAGAAATATGTGTATAATTTGTTTTAAATCCAGTTTATACATCCAGTATAAAATCACAACTTAGCATTGATTTTTATCTTTTTTTTAAATCCTTCAGGCAAAGGTGCCTTACATACCAGAAAGCTTTTGATGACAAAAGAAAATTAAAGATAGAAAGACAGATTACCATAGTCTCACATTTAATTTTACTATGAAACAGAAATTCACAAGGAAGTTAAATGGATTTGGTTTGTTATCAACACTCAGCCAGTTCATGTCAGAGAGAGATTCCCTCCTGGGTTTTCTACCTGCAGACTTGTGCTATTTTATTACAGTAGGGATTAACAAACTATGGCCCATGGGTCAAATCTGGTCTGCCACCTGTTTTTGTAAATAAAATTTTATTGGGACATAGGCACACCCTTCATTTACATATTGTCTGCAGCTGTTTTTCTGATACCAAGGCAGAGCTGAGCAGTTGCAATAGAGACTATGTGGGAGGCAAAGCTTAACTTACTATGACCTGAACCTTATACATTAAATCGCTGATCCCTGTACTATAGTGCATTGCTTCTCAAGGTATGAAAACTTAATTTATCTAATAAAATGTTTCAAAACAATAGATTTTAAAAATGAACCTGCAGCAAAGTTTTAAGAATATTACACAAATAAAGAAATACTATGGCTTAATGTACCATACAACATTAAATATGGATGAAATTCTGGGCAGTACAGGTACTATGGCTCCAGTAAGATACCATGCAGGTAAATTCAACTTTGGCTAAATGATGTTGATTTAGTAAAAGCAAAAACATCTCAGCATACAAATGTCAAGCAAAATAATGTAATAACTTGCCATTGTTGTAATCACTATTTACTAGGAATTATTACAAACATATTTGACCATAATTTACCTTAAAAACTGATAATTATTAAAAAATAATCCTTCATAAAGCATTTATTCATTAATAATTATTGAGTACTTTATCCTAGTGGATGTAAACACCTTTTATAAGTGGGAGAAAACACATTTTTCTCATGTTTTCTTATGATTGAATAAGGGGAAAGCAACTAATAAGTATTCGGTGTGAAGAAGTAAAGGGAACCAAAACACATAACCACTGAATTTTCAAAATAAACATATGAACAAAGAATTCTTATTTCCATTTTTACGACTGAAGAAGCAGGCTTGGGGAAAGGGAACATCCCTCCAAGGTTACATCATTAGAGCTGTTAGGTGGTTGTGCTAGAACTTCAGCCCAGGCTTTTCAGTCTCTAAGATTCCCTATTCATTACTTCTCCTACTTTTAATAATGTCTTTAGAGTCAATGATCTCCTGAATATTTGGTATAGAAATGTGGGCCTCAGATGAGTACTTGTTCAAGTACTTTGGATTCAAATCTCCTTTTGAGAAAATTAAAAATTGGCCTTGCCTTTAGTTACTTGCCATGGGGAAGTGACATAGCCTTAAGTTTGGGCAAAAAGATAAATCAGGCTCCTAAATTTTAAAAATATAAATGTAAATTATAATTTCATCATGTAAAATATGTTGATTTCACTTGGACTCAATAATACAGGATATAAGCATATCTAAGACTCATGAAAGAATCTGGTAAAATTTATTTATTCCCAACTCCGAAAGTCTGCTACTCTTTGGCAGAAGCCAAACAAGGGGTATTTTCATTATCTGCTCTCTTCTTCAAACTCTATACTTGTATATAGATCGTCTACAAGCAACAAACAAGGGCAGTGTTATCCACAAGGTCCTGGGAAATGGTCCTCAATGAATTTGGACTTAATATTATGCATCTGGCTTTTTATAAAAGGCAATACGAGAAACATCTAATCCAAGAACATTTCTGGTTCTTTTCAAAACCCCATTGAGTTATTTGTGTTGTTTATTATACCCAACATCCCATACATAGGACCCATGTAGTATCTCCTAGAGGTTAGTGTAAGCAAAAATCATCCTTTTTGTCTATCAACTGAGAAACTTTTTAAAGAAACACATAAGCTATGAGTCCTAAAACAAAGGAACTTATTTTGTCAGATAAAAGTAAATTTTGAGAGATCGCAATTCCCTAAGCTGAACATATTTCCAAAGCAATATGTTTGCAATCAGAAAAGACCGAAACCCAATCAACTGGAATCCTTCATTAAATGGAATGATGCTCTACCACTGCTTTTGAAAAAGGAAAATAAATAACAAGACATGCAAAAGTCAGACTCTGGGGGACTTAAGATAAAGTTAAAAATGGTCCCCACTTCCACCAACTTCAAAATGAGCCTCTTTTTTAGGGGAGTTGAAGTATGCAGATAAAATGACAAAAAAAAAAAAAAAAGAAACATATAAAATGAGAAGTAGCATCCCAAGATTTATAGATAAGGAATTCTGGGAGTTTGAAGAAATGAAATATTGCCCATATATTTAGAATGTCTGAGTTCTTATTCTTTAATGAATGTTCATGCTTCCATCTAGAAATATTAGCTCCAGCTTAAAGAGCTTTCTTCAGCATTTCTTGTGGAGCAGATCTCTTGGTAGCAAATTCTCTGTTTTCTTTTATCTAAAAAATGTATTCTTCTTTCACTCTTATTAAATTGATGTATAATTTATATAACATTAGTTTCAAGTGTACAGCATAATTTGATATTTGAATAAAGTATATAATTGCAAAATGATCACCACAGTAAGTTCATCCTTCATTCTTGAATAATATTTTTGCTAGGTATAGAATTCTAGGTTGACTGTTCATGTTTTTCCAGATGCTATCCTACTCTTTCTGTCCTCAATGATTTCTGATGAGAAGCTAAATATTAAGTACCACCCAACAGACCTTTGAAGCTTTGTTCATTTCCCCTATAAGCTTTCTTTTTTTCCCTCAGATAATTAATATTGATCGATTTGAGATCCTTTACTCTTTCCTGTCATGTCCCCTCAACTGCTTTTCATTTCCAGAACTTCCATTTGGTCTTTTTTTGTTTGTTTCTGTTTTACTGCCAACCTCTGTTGAGATTTTCATGCACTAAAAGCATATTTTGTTTCACTTCATTGATAATAGTTATAATAGCTATCTTGAAACCCTTGTATACTAATTTCAACACTTGGTTCATCTTGATGTTGGAAACAACAGATCATCTTTTCAACTGAGAATGTATTTTATTTTCTTGGTACTTTGTATGTTATGTACATACATGGGCTTCCCTGGTGGCTCAGACAGTAAAGAATCCCCCTGCAATGTAGGAGACCTGGTTTGATCCCTGGGTTGGAAAGATCCTCTGGAGAAGGGAATGGCAACCCACTCCAGTATTCTTGCCTGGAGAATTCCATGGACACGAGAGCCTGGTGGGCTACAGTCCATGGGGTCACAAAGACATGAGCAACTAACATACATCACGTCTGTTATTTTTCTCTAGTATTTCTTTATTTCAGTGATTAAAAAAAATTTTTGTGGGGGGTTAATCTCTAACTGTAAACATTTCTTCTAGTGTAGATCTTTTCACTTTAGTTGGGCTGTGTGCTGTGTGCTAAGTTGCTTAAGTTATATCTGACTCTTAGCGACCCTATGGACTGTAGCCTGCCAGGTTCCCCTGTCCATGGGGATTCTATAGGCAAGAATACTGGAGTGGATTGCCATGTTCTCTTCCAGGGGACCTTCCTGACCCAGGAATCGAACCTGCATCTCTTGGGTCTCCTGCACTGGCAAGTGGGTTCTTTACTACTAGCGCCACCTGGGAAGCCCTTAGTTGGGCTGGACTGAGTCTCTTCTAGGCATGTATGGTTCAGAGGTCAGTCAGAGATGTAAGCAGATAAAAATCTGGAGATCTGTCTGGCTCTTTCCCTTGCAAACCACTTTCTCTTTAGCATTCCCAGTTTCCCATTTTTTCTTTTCTGGTACACCAGACCATAAAGGATTCAGGTCTTTCTCTGTCTGCATTATTGCCATCCATTTTGCCCTGCACAGACTGCATTTAGTCCCTAGCTGAAAGGGACTTAGTTGTACAGCTCTTTGTCTCTCTTCTCCAAGTGAGTATGGGTTATTTCTGAGGGTAGTATGGAGAAAGTAGTATAGGGCATTCTGAGCTATTTAAGGAAAGGTATGTAGGTAAGAAAGCCTAGATGGGAAAGATGCACTGAGATGGGAAATCATGATGAAATGTTAAGTTAGGATTAAATCATGTAAGCTGTCGAATGCTAGCTATGGCTAGGAGTATAACCAATAAAATATACATTTTAGGCAGAAGGATAATATACTTATATCTATATTTTAGTTCAAGATTAATGTATCTGTATGTTTAAAATTAACTGCAATGATGGGAGGTAGGGAAAGTAGTAGGAAGCAGTTCTAGTAGTGCAGGTGGGAGGTAATGAGGTCTTAACTTGGCTACTGGCAGAGGGAATAGACAGCAAAGAACAGAAATGAAATGACTTAGCAAATGACTTATTGATGACCTAAAGTTCATCAATAATATGGATTACCACAAAAGATTAAATTTTCCTGTTATTAGGCAGTAGGTGTCTCTTTCATTATTTATTTAATAGTGAGGACTATTATAAAAGCAAATCAATGTAAAATTACTCCTTAGATGTATGAGTCTGGTTCATAGGGTAGAAACAGATAATTACAGACTGTAGTATATTTCTGATACCATATAGTAGATTATCATTCTATCAGGATATAACTATATGGTAGGAGATAAAAATCAAACATTCCCCATATCCACATACCAGTAGCACATAAAATTGCCATTAATGCAAGCCCAGTTATGGGACTGTCCATACTGCAGTTTCATCAACACTTCTGTACCAAAGAGTCTGAGTTGAAGACTGGAAAAGAATCAAAACCTCTTTTTGATTGATATACTGTAAAAATGAAACTGACAATCAAGCCATTGCTACCAAAAGGAATAAAACTCTAACTAAAACAATACATAGCACATAGAAGATACTCCATCTTCAAAGCATTTTACCCTCATTAACTAATTAAGAGTCTCAATTCAGTGGGTCTAATATAGTTTTCTACTCAAATGGTATATATTAAAATTCATTTATTAGTAAGCAGTACTTTAACGTCATTATAATTGTTACTTAATTTTGACTTATGTGCAAACACTTTATATATATATTGAGCATAGAGTATACAGACATCAACATCCCCTCCCTCTTCTACAAGAGTTAACACATTTATAAATGCTAGCAATTTAAGAATCACAAAAGCAAAATACAGTTGGGCTTTCTTAAAACAAAAGGTTTTAAAGGGAAAAGAGGAAAAGATAGCCATGGTTAATTTAATAGGAAAAAGGGGAAAAGTTGTGCTCTTTAGAGAGAAGAAAATTCTTCATGAGAAATTTGGTAAAAGATGACATTTAGTAAAATTTGCTTAGTTTTGGAGAGTTGATGAACAAAAATTTGCTTGGTTTTGGAGAGTTGATGAACAAAAATTTACTCTGCATTGAGATGTTTGATTTAAAGATGACAATTTTTACTCAAAGTTTCAAGGCAGCAGAACAAATGTAATGCCTTTTAATCCTGTTGTTTATTACCACCTAGAATGTGTTCCTTGAATAAGGAATAGTTCCCTCTTATTAATTTATGACTAGAGTTGATAAGTGTTATACATAAGAAATTTATTTGAGACATCTCAGCAAAAATAATTATGGTGTTGTCAATAGGCTAGGTTACCTCACTAAAATTCCTAGAAATTCAAATTAAACATTAAGAAATCAATAAATCATCTATTACATTGCTCTAAAATGTAAAAACAAAAACAAAACCAACTTAGCTGTTGGTTAGACTGTGGAGTATTCTACGCACTATCTATGTGTGAAGCCGCTCAGTTGTGTCCAACTCTTTGCGACCCCATGGACTGTAGCCTACCAGGCTCCTCCGTTCATTGGATTTTCCAGGCAAGAATAGTGGAGTGGGTTGCCATTTCCTTCTCCGGGGATCTTCCCCACCCAGGGATTGAACGCAGGTCTCCCGCACTGTAGGCAGATGCTTTACCATCTGACCACCAGGGAGTCCAGGAGAGTACAAAAAAATGTACAAGCCCAAGGACTTCACTGGTGGTCCAAGTGGCTAAGACTCCATGCTTCCTTTGCAGGGGGCATGGGTTTGATCCCTGATCAGAGAACTAAGATTACACATGCCCTGGGCCATGGGCCTCCCAAGCCCCCCCAAAAAGTAGGGGTCTTCTCAAGGGTGATAAGGCATACATAAAACATCTCCATATATACAAAGAAATAAAGATAAAAACAAATAAGCACATTAAATCCTTACATGTGTTTTGATCTTGCAGTTTCTAAGAATTTATCTACAGGAAGGCAATGCCATGCTCAATTATTAATTTGCATGCACATTAATTTCTACAGGATGTTCAGTACAGCGTTATTTCTGATAGGGAAATGAGAGACAATTTAAATATCCCATAATATTGGAGGTTAGTAACTTAAGATAACATGGCAATATGACAGAATATTATACAGTTAATGAAATAGAGATGGTTACTTAAAGACATTGAAAAGTATCTATAAAACACAACTAGTTTTAAAAAGACTACTACATATAGGATAATCCCAGTTTTGCTAAAAACAATGCACATAAATCTAACAAAAAGACTGAAAGACTAATAATACAAAATGTCAAATGAAAATGTATATATTCCAAATTTTCTTTTTTTAAAAATTAATTAATTTATTTTACTTTACGACATTGTACTGTTTTTGCCATACATTGACTTGACTCCGCCATGGGTATACACGTGTTCCCCATCCTGAACCCCCCTCCCACCCTACTACAAGACTACAAGTGTATTTCACTCAACATCACTTTCATAAAAGAAAAGAATTACATCGAGTACTAAAAAAAGTCTCATATGCCCTTTACCCACATGCAATGTACTCTAGATATTCTTGCTCTGATGGCTCTACATAAACCTTCTGCTCAGTCACTGAAGCTCTGAATGATTCCAACAAAGATAATTCTGAATGTCTATCACATGGTCAGTCACCTGGGAGGGATTATATCAAATTGTTATGAGTTTGGGGACCCAAATGAGCACCCTCTATTGCAGACCAATATCAGAATAGGACTACGTGTGTCCTAGGCAAGATTTGTTCTCCAGAGGTGAGAGGCTAGTGATTAACCAGGTTTTATATTAAATGTCTTCATCATTTGTGAGCAGCCAGATGGTTGGTAATATGTGTAGATATTTTGAAACATAGGCTGGCTGATTTCAATTAGTTTTGAAGTGAAACAAATGATAGCACAGATCTAAGCCCAGGGGTACTGAGAGAATATTTTCTTTCAGATGAATACCCCAACCTAGAGTTCCCAATTATATAACATAGCTAATGGTTATCCTGGAACATGTGCTGTTAGAAAGAATCTGTGTTATGAAGCACCTAACTGGGCAAATATTTCATGCCCAGGAGAAAGAAACCAGCTAATGCGAATGAGGAAAGGGAATCAAAACGAAGAAAAAAAAAAAAACACCCCAGTATAGCTTACATGCTTGTGTTTCAGACTAAGGTTAGTGAGGAAATTTGGCAGCAAATAAAAATACTTCTATGGTAAGCTGAAGTAGTTTTGGGCCAAATCAAAGGCTCTGCCTAAAAAGATTAGTAACTGAACAAATGTTGGCTTTTCCAGGCTTAGCGTGCAATGCCAATTTTATGTCATTTTCCTCAAGATGCCAGCTGTGTTGTTCCTGATGATTCTCCTCACTATAATACTGAGGAAAAGGACACAGAAGAGTCCTTGAGAATGCCACCATGTGGGCATATCTTGGCCTCAAAAATTCAGACAAGTCAGGAGAGAATGAAATTAATTCTCTTAATCAAAATAGGTTGAGAATCTAAAATTTTATTTCTTCTCTGAATCATAGGGGTCTAATGGTCATTCAGAAAAGTGGTTTGACTCCAAGTCTCCCAAAGAAATCAAATGAGTTATCTTTTAAAAAACATAAAGCAAAACAGAAACAAAAATTTCTTAAAACATAATTTTAACCTTTAATTTTCCTTAACAGAAAACAGTTCAGGTTTTTTTCCCCCTCCTTGTTAGCTACATTGCTAATGAAATCCCGGATGTAAAGAAAATTATTGTTTAGTCACTCAGTTGTGTCCAACTGTGTGTGACCCCATGGACTGCAGCCTGCCCAGCTCTGTTGGCCATGGAATTCTCCAGGCAAGAATACTGGAGTAGGTTACCATTTCTTTCTCCAAGGGAAAATTAAATGGCTTTCAATGTTTTTCTCATCCCATTCAGTGACTGGGATGCATATTATTAACTGCTAAATGCCTACCATACCATAGGTACTATACCAGGTACTTCATTTACATTATTGCTTATCACTAACCATGACAATGACCTTATGTAGGTTTAACAGACTAATGAATTGAGAGTCGAAGGTAATAGGTAATCTGACCAAGGTCACACAGTCCAGATCCCACTCCAAGACCCATGCCCTCTTCATATAACCATAATTAAATGGAAAGATCTTTGACTAACAAACTCAGTGATTCAATTTTTTTACAAGAAGAAATAACAAAAGACCATTGTGGCTGGAGACAAAGCATGGACTTTCCATTAATAAAGGGACATATCTTACAGACGCAGTCGTTTTTCTCATAGGATCATTAAGCATTCTGAAATAGCTTGAAGTGGTCAAATAAAAAGCAAACAGATTACCTTTTTTTTTTTTTAATGCTTTACTTTTTTTTCTTTTGGCAGCGCCACATAGCATGCATGGATCTTAGTTCCCCGACCAGGGATTGTACCCATACCCGCTGTAGGGGCAGCACGGAGTCTTAACCACTGGACCACCAAAGAAGTCCCCCAAACAGCTAGATCTCATAGGCCAAAAGGAGGCAAACACAGGAAGATGATAGGAGCTACAGGGTAATAAAAATAATTGTTTAGACGACTCCTTCCCTGGTGGCTCAGTGGTAAAGAATCCACCTGCCAATGCAGGAGACATGCGTTTGATCCCTGGGTCAGGCAGATCCCCTGGAGAAGGAAATGGCAACCCACTCCAGTATCCTTGCCTAGGAAATCCCATGGACAGAGAGGCCTGGGAGGCTACAGTCAACGGGGTTGAAAAAGAGTTGGACATGACTTAGCAACTAAACAACCACATCTCAAAATATGGTCCAGTAACTGCAGCACTGGTATCACTTGTTGACTTGTTGAGGTTTCCCAGGTAACACTAATGGTAAAGAACCTGCCTGCCAATACAGGGGATGTAAGAAACTCAGGTTCGATCCCTGGATTGGGAAGATTCCCTGGAGGAAGGCATGGCAACCCACTCAAGTAGTCTTGCCTGGAGAATCCCATGGACAGAGGAGCCTGGCAGGTTATAGTCCATAGGGCTGCACAGAGCCGGATATGACTGAAGCAACTTAGCATGCACGTTGGCTTGTTAGACATACAGACTCTCAGGCCCCACTCCAGACCTCCTAAATCATGATTTAAAAGGTTAGAATGTTCATGAAAGCCTGAGAAGCAATTATCTTAATTATAATTAATCCAATAATGACTAAATTATGTTCAAAGCTAAAGAGGTAGAAATTAGCCTAGGGCCAACAATACTTTCTAGAAAAATAAGCATTTTTATGCATTTCCATAATGTGATTGATTTTGTAAATTGTGAACAGTAGCTTTTGCTTCACTTGCTAAGACCACTTTTGCAGCAAATTTTAAAGTCATTATTCCATTCTTTGTTTCCTACCTGGTAAAAGCTTAGTTTCATCTCTCACTTTTCACCCACTCAACTTAGCAAACATCCAAGTCTAAACAATAGCACATGCCTAGTCAAGATTTTACCTTAAAGTGATAAAGGCCAAAAAGCCAAGATATGACCTGCAGGAATGAAACGCATTTATAAGCAATAGCTGTCCTCACCTAAATTCAAGGTTTCCCTTGATTTAACTATAGTAGCAAGCGACCTGCATATTACCCTACAAAATGCAATTTTCTCTTTCAATAATGGTCTCTAATACCATTGCTAACTGAAAGGATTTATGAGTTCATTTGTCAAGACAAAAGATCTCATAAAAATAGACTTTTTTTTTACACATCTAGCCACAACCCAAATGAATAAGATTAGTGGGAAGAGTAAAATGCATCTGATTACAGAGAGAACACAATTAAACCCATTAAGGAACTGACTGGTCATAAAATAAAATTACCAATGTCCTGTTACAGAAACAAAAACATAAAATTACTGATGGATCCTTCTCTTCACTGAAAACAGGAGATCTGTCACATAGTTAAAAACAACCTGCTTGAAGTAACTGACCAGACCACAATGTGTTAAAGGGGAAGACAACAGCCTTACTTGAGAGATTTTTAAAAACTTTTAATTTACAATAGTTATGTTTATAATGTACTCACATGGGACAAGAAAGACTGCCTCTGAATCAAAAATCCATGGCTTTGAGTATAATTTAAGGGAATTCTCTTAAACCAACATTCTTATTTATTATCAGGGTTATTCTTTATTGAGCATCAAAATAAAAACTATCTGAGTCAAAATCCTCAAAAAGCTTAAAAATTAGATGGAATATTGGTTTTTTCTACTTTAACTTCAAGAATCTCTCTAATTGAAGAAAAATAAGTCCAGTCAGAGATACCGAGACATTATTTCTGATTCCAGATTCTTCCACTTTATAATCTCATAAATCTAATATTCTTATATCCTATAACAAAAAAGACTGAAAAAAGACTGCATCACCCAGATAATACCAATAAAAACAAGAAAAGATTAGTAATAAATTCAATGTTCAAATTATAATAAAATTTTCGTGATTGACCAGTTTCACTAATACAGCATTCTTTTGTCTGATGATACCTTCCATCTTTGCTGCTTTTCTCCTTTAACAGGATTGTTGGCTTTGCTTAAAAGAGGACTGATTCGTCTCTGACTTATCAGATGGTTAAAGTCTGTCTAATTTGAGTAAGCTCTTAAAAAAACACTGCTTTAGAAAGGTCAATTAGTTCTAAACAAATGTGTTCAGTTCAGTAAGCATCTCCTATAGAGAAAGGTCCTAAACGGATAAGCCAATATTTCCTGTTGTGCTCTAGTGTATAAAGGGGCAAAGGAAGCTGTAACTGAATGCACACATTACCAGCTGGGGTCCCCAGAGTTTATAATTTCCGCCAACACTTACAGGAGATTTCCACTGAGCTGCTACACCAGCATTTTCTAGGCTTTTGCTGAATTATGCCATTTGTAGGGAGGGGGGTGTTTAAAAACACATCAAATCCATCATGAAATCTGGATGTTTTTTCCTCCACAGTGATTTCTGGTCTTTCCCAGCTATTTCCACTTTTGCAGTTGCACCTTTCATGTTTACAATGTTCTGGCATTCTCCCAGCTGCTATCTTTGCCTCCAGGCCTTCTCACCCCATCTATATACACTCATTAAAATAATGTTCTTCAATTAATTTCATCATGTAACCTGTCTGTTCAAAAAATTACCATGACTTCCTGTTTCTCAGTGTTATCAAAGCCAAATTTCTTAATTTGGGTCTCAAAACTCTCCATACTTCAGATTGATTACTATCTCCTCTTTACCGATGAAGCACTTTGAGTCCTTAACTAGGGTCACACAGTTAGTAGAGGAGCTGGGATTTCAGCCCAGGCAATCTGGTTTCAAAGTTTATGTTCTCAAGTGTTATATTATACTATATGACCCCTGTTAAGAGCCTGGTGTGTGGAGTTACCTTGCAATTGCATTTATGGATCTCTGGATATTTTTCCCCAACTACATTATTCTCAGAGACAGTCCACTTCTTTGATATGTTCACACAAAGCCTACACATAGTAGACAACTTAATGTTTCATTGACTGGTGTTACACTACAATGATTGTTCAGATCTTTGAATGTATCAGGTGGTTAAAACAGTTTTTGTCTACTCATATCCTCATCTGCTGTAGCTTGTGCATTTCCTTGTCTAACAATAGGGTGGTATTAGATATTCCTAAATGGTATTGTGGTTCAGAAATAGGCAATGGTGGAATCTCAGCAGAGACTCACACACACACACACACACACACACACACAAAATCAGATAGTGAACAGAAGACTACTCTTAATGGCAATCCTAGAAATAAAACAAGTAGGAAGGCTACATGAAACATGATAGTATGTAATCTCCAGCACTGGCAATTCTTAAACTCAAAATAACTTTTAATACACTCAGTTTTCTATATATGATGAAGCCAACAAAGTAAATAAAGGGGGAGCCCTTGCTAGAAGGCACTGTGATGTACATTTCACAAGAGAAGGCAGCCAGTCATAGTCTTGTTCAATCCTAGGCAAAGCTTGTGTAAATTAAATATTTAAGCTTAGCCCTGTGCTCTGAGTATTTGATCAATCCTGAACTATGAAACAAAAAGAGAAATCAATACGTTCCCTTAATTCTGTCAAGTTTGTGGCAGCTGAAAATAAAATATATGGGTGATAGTATACATGCAGAAAGACCATTATCTGGAACAGGTCTATTTCCTCTTCTCTTTTCCTCTGGAGTTTTTCCACCGTTACATTACCAGTTAAGTTTACCTGAGATGTTTCAAAAAAAAATCTGAAATATTATCATTTACAGATCTACAGAGATTAACCATATAAACATATGATAACAGAGTTGTCAATATAAAGAATTATCCACATGTTATTTCATTAACAAAAACCTATTGTTCTAAAGATTTTGGAACTAACAAGGTTATGTCCCAAGTTCAAAATAAACCAATACTCCTATTTTTAAAATAAGACAGTGAACAACTTTGAAATTAGATCCAAAATAATAAGCTACTCCAGAGGATGGTAAGGAAGCTAAAAGCCAAGATACTACCTATTTTCTCTATTATTTTTCTAAGTAGTCCAAATGCAAGCTTGGAGGAAAGTGCAAAGCCCAAAGTAAATCTGTCTAATTAAAAGATAGCTGGAGAAAGTTCTGCATAAATATTTTTTGGATGCAGAAAAAGAACTATTGTGAGAAAAATCTCACTCTTCGTAAGTCAAGAGGAAAACCGAGGATAACTCAGAATAGTTAGAATAACAATACCAGCTATCACTTACTGTTGAGAAATATTATTATCTCCTTTAAGCCTCACATCTACCTTATTAAAATATTACCATTCCAGTCCTATAGATAAGGAAATTGAAACTCTGAGAGATTAAGTAATTTGGTCATAGACCTAGGTCCTGGTTCATACAGGACCTAGACAGGGGCATATCTGGATTAAGGACTCAGATCTAAGTCTAAAGTCTATGCTTCTTTCTATTTGACTATACTTCAGAAGTTCTCAACCTTCAGTGCCTGCCACAATAGTCTGGGATCTTTTTCAAAATACAGATGCATGGGTTACATCCTCATAGTTGCTAAACCAGCAGGTCTGAGGTGGCACCAAAACATTTTTACTTTTTTTAAAAAGGTAGAACAGGAGTTTCTGATGCACATCAAAAGACTAGACAGGGAGAAAAACCCAAGGCAATCTAAAAGTAAATTCTTTGTCATTCTGTAATACCTGTTTTTCAACAAGTTAACCTTTCTAATCATACATTCTGTAGGCATCCATTAAATCATCCTGTTTCCTATCAGTATGCTATCCTTAAGCAAATAAGGAGGTTGGAGTAGTATAACTGAAAGAGAGGCCCATTTACTATAGGAGGAACATCAAATAGACATTGACCATTTTCCACCAGTAATCTAAAAAGTGAACAACATAGAGACAGTAGAGGTAGAAGTTAGAGAAATATTGTTCTAATATCTTAATATAGCACACATTTTGGATTAGACAGAAAATGATAAAACCTTATAAAATAAACAGAAAATAACAGTTTTATTCTGGGCTTAATCTTCAGGTTTAGGTCATACCTGAATGGCCTATGGCTTTCCCTACTTTCTTCAAATGAAGCCTGAATTTTTCAATAAGGAGCTCATGATCTGAGCCACAGTCAGCTCCAGGTTTTGTTTTGCTGACTGTATAGAGTGTCCCCATCTTCGACTACAAAGAAGACCAAAACCAGCCCCCCAAAAAAGAAATGTAAGAAGGCAAAGTGGTTGGCTGAGGAGGCCTTACAAATACTGAGAAAAGAAGAGAAGCGAAAAGCAAAAGAGTGAGGGAGAAATATACCTAGTTGAATCCAGATTCCAGAGAATAAGAAGAGCCAAGAGAGGCTTCTTAAGTGAACAATGCAAAGAAATACAGGAAAACAATAGAATGGGAAAGACTAGAGATCTCTTCAAGAAAACTGGAGATACCAGGGGAACATTTCATGCAAAGATGGGCACAATAAAGATCAGAAATGGCAAAGACCTAACAGAAGCAGAAGAGATTAAAAAGAAGTGGCAAGAATACACAGAAGAACTACACCAAAAAAGTCTTAAAAACCCGGATAACAGTGATGGTACGGTCACTCACCTAGAGCCAGACATCCTGGGAGTGTGAAGTCAAGTGGGCCTTAGGAAGCATTACTATGAATAAACCTAGTGGAAGTGATGGAATTCCAGCTGAGCTATTTCAAGTCCTAAAAGATGATTTGTGAAAGTGCTGCACTCAATATACCAGCAAATTTGGAGAACTCAGCGATGGCCACAGGACTGGAAATGGTCGGTTTTCATTCCAATCCCAAAGAAAGGAATGCCAAAAAATGTTCGAACTACTGTACAACTGTGCTCATTTCACTTGGTAGCAAGATAATGCTCAAAATCCTTCAAGCTAGGCTTCAGCAGTACACGAACTGAGAAATTCCAGATGTACAAGCTGGATTTAGAAAAGGCAGATGAACCAGAGATCAAATTGCCAACAACTGTTGGATCATGGAAAGAGCAAGGGTATTCCAGAAAAACATCTACTTGTGCTTCACTGACTACACTAAAGCCTTTGACTGTGTGGATCACAACAAATTGTGGAAAATTCTTAAAAAGATGTGCATACCAGACCACCTTACCTGTCTCCTGAGTAATCTGTATGCAGGTCAAGAAGCAACAGTTAGAATTGGACATGGAGAAATGGACTGATTTCAAATCGGGAAAGGAGCACATCAAAGCTGCATATTGTTACCCTGCTTATTTAACTTATACACAGAGTGCATGTGTGCTAAGTCATTTCAGAAGTGTCTGACTCTTTGCCACCCCATGGACTACAGCCCGCTAGGCTCCTCTGTCCATGGGGTTCTCTAGGCAAGAATACTGGAGTGGGTTGCCATGCTCTCCCCCAGGGAATCTTTCCGACCCAGAGATCAAACTTGGGTCTCTTAGATCTCCTGTAAAACCTGAGTCCTCATTATCAGAGAAATGCAAATCAAAACCACAATGAGGTACCATTACACACCAGTCAGGATGGCTGCTATCCAAAAGTCTACAAGCAATAAATGCTGGAGAGGGTGTGGAGAAAAGGGAACCCTTTTCCCATTCCCACCATGCTGCAGTCCATGGGGTTGCAAAGAATTGGACATGACTTAGAAACTGAACAACAACAACAATCTTCAGAAGCTTACTTACAATTTGTAGAAATGAGATTTAAGTACTTTTATTTGGCCCCTCCACATGATATGAGGGATCTTAGTCCCTAATCAGGGATCAAACCCACAGCCTCTACATTGGGAGCAGAGTCTTAAGTGCTGGACTGTCAGGGGAGTCCCGAAATTTAAATAGTTTAGATACAACCATCTCCAAAATGTTTTCTGCTATTGTTCTGTAGAACACAAGTAAGAAAAAAATCCTACAGGTTAATATTTTTTCTGGTAAATGCAGATTTCTCTTAAGAAAATAGGCTAATATTTTATATACATCATTATTTTAACCATTCATTTTTACTGAGTACTTACACAAGACACTTTACTACCTCTAATTTTTTTACCAGTTGCATTCTAATCATGCTTTTATCATTTTGAACTTGTACTTCTAACTGGACTCAAAAATATAGGGTGGTTACCAGGTCTGTTCTGTGTCCATGGATTCTCACAGGACCTGAGTTCATAATAAGGTCATGTTAGATAACCTGCTTTGGCCTTTAACTTTTCCAGAACTTCTGCTGCAGGACTTCAGTGAATAAAATTTGATCTGCAAGACCCTCACAGTATGCTTGATCCATACTCCTCATTAGACAGATGAAGACACTAAGATGCAGAGAGAAAGAAGTAGATTAAAATATCACGTATTTGGCCAAAGCTGCTGCTTTTTTGCAGTCTAGCACCAAACTTAAGAAGTGGGTACATCTCAGGCAATGCTGCACTATGAATTTTATGGGCCCAGAACACTTTATCTTCATGGCCCTTCCTCCATAAAAAAATGAAAAATTATATTTATTGCCCTTTTGGCATGAAGACAAATATATTAATGTGTGTGTGTTCAGTCACTGTCATGCGTGACTCTTTGCAACCCCATGGACTGCAGCATACCAGCCTTCCCTGCCCTTTACTACCTCCCAGAGTTTGCTCAAATTCATGTTCATTGGGTTGGTATTGCTATCTAACCATCTGATCCTCTGCCGCCCCCTTCTCCTTTTGCTTTCAATCTTTGCCAGCAACAGGGTCTTAAAACATTTTGTTCATTTGTTCCTTTGGATTTCAAAAGACTTTAAAACATTTTCATGAGCCCCTAGAGGTACTGAGGGTCCTGGGCACTAAAGCATTAGATGGCTGTGGTTTTAGATGACCCATTTGACAGTCAAAACCAGCTTTTCTCTTCTCCAGGAGACATGGCTCTGCCAGAGGGCACTATCCACGTGGCTTCTCTATTACTTAGGATGTACTGGCCATAGAAAGCTCAGCCTTTTATCAGACTGTTCCAGTGATTCTTATTCCAGTAGCTCTCCAGAACCTACTTCCTCATTCTAAACCAGCCAAGTCCCCTACAAAAACATTCTGAGAGAGTCAGCAGTATTCAACAGAGATCAGCTGCCAAGCCTCTGGGAATGGAAACAATCTCCAGAGTCCCAAATATATTTGAAAGGAATATTAGACAGATCACTTCATTGGGATTTATGGCCTTCCACAGGATGGCTAGTTATCACCCATAGAGACATCCTTACTCTAATAACAGGTATGAGGATTTTCTGGAACTAGATATGATTTTGTTTTCAGTATATTCACTATGTAAAAAGGCCATATCATTCATAAAATGGAAGAAGTTGTAACTCTACTGTAATCAGGGACAGTCAAAGACTATCAAAGCTCCTGATATTAATTCACTTTATGAAAACTGCCATTTTAAATGGAATTTATCATTCCCATAGCACCTGCTCTGACTGATTTTACTTTAGGGTCCTCAGGTATGAGGCTCAACTCAAGTGCTATCCTCTCTAGTAACTCAACATTGATCACTTCTCTCATGGTCAGAGGTATTTGACTCCTGACCACTTCTGTCACATATGTTATTTTTCTATAGCTATTTCTGATTTTTTAATTCAATGTATAATATAATATTTTCTGACTACTATATGCTAGGTATGACATGGTGTATACGAAGAGCAGTAAAATAAGACACTACTCTAGAAGAGCTAATTTCAAGCAAGGGGCAGAATAATACATAATATATTAATATTTTTAAAAAGGCAAACATAAGTGCCACTATAGTGTATTTATTGGATGAAGGAAGTACTTATCATGTAGGTGATAGCATTTGAGATGAGTGTTAATGAAGAAAGATGACACAGAATTGGAAATAAGGTAGCAAAGAAACAGCACAGCAAAAACACAGAAATAGCAAAGTGTCAAATATATTTATAAAACAAGAAGTATAATTTGGTTTACAACATGTAGTACCACTGAGAAGTGAAAAGCAAAATTATGGGCAAAATATAAACATCTAAAAGGTGTTCTAACATCTGGGACCTCATTTTGTATTTTGTTTGTATTCTTATAGCCCAGGCTAGTTCTGGCCATTAATAACATTTGGCAATTGACTAAAGCTGTTAGAAAAAGCATTCAACAGTGTACATATTTATAAGGCACCTGTTAAAAGGCATATAATAACTACAGCAAATATATAATGACATAAGGCACTTGGGGAAAAAGTGCCCACAAATTCAGTATAAAATAGTTGTTAACAAAGAATAGATTTGGGGAAAATCATCTTAACCTTTCTTGTAATATAGATTTGATATTTTGAAATATTACAATACCCATCACAAATTTCATGACATTTCCTCCACCAAAGCTCAGAAATAAAGTATGTGCACTTCAATAAAAAACAATTCCAGTCATTAGACTACTTTTCATCAAGTCTTCCAAGACAGGTGCCGATTCAGTTTAACAAAGGAAAACTGCAATGGCTTCCTAAGTAAAGTGAGGCAGCTAAAACTAAAGGCCAAGTTTTTTTTTTTTTTTCCTTCCATTTATTTTTATTTGTTGGAGGCTAATTACTTTACAACATTGCAGTGGTTTTTGTCATACATTGAAATGAATTAGCCATGGATTTACATGTATTCCCCATCCCGGTCCCCCCTCCCACCTCCCTCTCCACCCCATCCCTCTGGGTCTTCCCAGTGCACCAGGCCTGAGCACTTGTCTCATGCATCCAACCTGGGCTGGTGATCTGTTTCACCCTAGATATACATGTTTCGATGCTGTTCTCTTGAAACATCCTGCCCTCGCCTTCTCCCACAGAGTCCACAAGTCTGTTCTATACATTTGAGTCTCTTTTTCTTTTTTTGCATATAAGGTTATCGTTACCATCTTTCTAAATTCCATATATATGTGTTAGTATACTGTAATGGTCTTTATCTTTCTGGCTTACTTCGCTCTGTATAATGGGTTCCAGTTTCACCCATCTCATTAGAACTGATTCAAATGAATTCTTTTTGATGGCTGAGTAATATTCCATGGTGTATATGTACCACAGCTTCCTCATCCATTCGTCTGCTGATGGGCATCTAGGTTGCTTCCATGACCTGGCTATTATAAACAGTGCTGCGATGAACATTGGGGTGCACGTGTCTCTTTCGGATCTGGTTTCCTCAGTGTGTATGCCTAGAAGTGGTATTGCTGGGTCATATGGCAGATCTATTTCCAGCTTTTTAAGGAATCTCCACACTGTTTTCCATAGTGGCTGTACTAATTTGCATTCCCACCAACAGTGTAAGAGGGTTCCCTTTTCTCCACACCCTCTCCAGCATTTATTGCTTGTAGACTTTAAGGCCAAGTTTTACTGAGAACAATTTGCAGCTGCATAATTAGATAACAAAGGGAATTAAAGACAGCATCTTCAGTTTGAGAAACTGCCCAAATTAAAGTAAAATTCAGAATTTTCTTGCAGTAACAAAATTTTAGAGCATAATTTTATTTTCAGATGTGGATAAAATATTGTAATTAAAATATACAAGTAGGTTCAAAATTTCAGAAATAAATGGAAGTTAACTATTTGAACAATTTAATTACTTTACAAGAAAAATTAGAATGCATGCAGATACAATGTAACAAATGTTCAATTTAACAATATATTTTAAAAGCTAAATGTATAATAAAACAATTGGTATACTCATTTTCTCTGATCATTAATCTACTCTCTTCTAAGGTATCAATGATTAATGTCTTCCTACACATATGTATAAATTCACTTTCTTACAAGCATCTCTGCCTGTGTTTAAATTGATATACTATGTAATTTGAACAAAAACAGATATTTTCTCTAACAACCATTATGACTCAAAACTATTGTAAATGCTTCTTCAAGAGTGGCCCCCTAGTCCACATGACTCATATCTCACCTGGTATGTTTGCTCAAAATGTAGGTCTTTACTCCAACAATTCTTGGATCTCACCAAGATACAAAATCATTGCCCTTTAACGAGTATTCTTACTTCTCTCTTACTCAGAATAAATTCCATGAACAATTATGTTTTCAACTTTGCAACACTCTCTAGTCCTTTCTTTCCTCTTTCAACCGTGTTAGCCTGAGTAGATGACTACCAGAGAAAAGCCATACAACTTTGCTGACTGCTTTCACTTAAAATGTATTACTGTATTACTACAAGTCTCAAATGGGGACTTAACACTGTCAGAAACAGAATCCAAATCAGGTCTTTCTATATACCTACTTTGCCACTTTGAGGTAACTATTTCACAATTGTCTTGTCTCCTCAAATCTCTGACATCACTTTCCCAAGTCCCTTACTACTGGTGACCTTGCCTCATACTTGAGGGGAGAATGAAAGTGAAAGTGAAGTCACTCTTTGCAACTCCATGGATTGTAGCCTACCAGGTTCCTCCGTCCATGGGATTTTCCAGGCAAGAATACTGGAGTGGGTTGCCATTTCCTTCTCCAGGAGATCTTCCCGACCCAGGGATTGAACCCGAGTCTCCCACATTGTAGGCAGATGCTTTACCATCTGAGCCACCAGGGAAGTCACTTGAAGGGGAAAATAGATCCAAATAGATGAATTTTATCTCATCTTCCCATTAGTTCTACCAGTCTGACTTCACATATGTTACCTTCACTGCCTTAACAATGGAAAAAGGAATTGTGTCCCTCTTTAAAGCCAACCCTTCCACTTGTGGTCAGAATCTCACCCACTTGTGACTTCTCAAGGATTGTTACTGCAATATATCTTTTCTCTTCTCAATATCATCAATTTCTTCAGTCCAGATAATTCCCACTGGCATATGGATGTGCCTCAATTCCACTCATTTTATTTTTACATTTTTATTTTATTTATTTATTTTGGCTGCACTGGGTCTTTGTTGCTGCATGTCGACCTTTCTCTAGTTGCGGCAAACGGGGGCCACTCTCTAGTTGCAGTGCACACTGGCTTCTTGTGGTGGTGGCTTCCCTTGTTGTGGAGCATGAACTCTGGGGTGCTTTGACTTCAGTAGCTGTGGCATGTGGGCTTAGTTGCCCCACAGCAGATCGTCCCACACCAGGAACTGAACCGGTGTCCTCTGCATTGCAAGGGGGATTCTTAACCAACGGACCACTAGGGAAGGCCAATCCCATTCATTTTAAAAAACAACCTTCCCGGTATTTATGTCTCCCTCTAGGTACTGCAGCACTCCTGTATTACCTTCCACAACAAAACTCTGCAAGAAGAGTACCCTTTTCATACAAATTAAAATTTTTTAAATTCTAGTTCTGTGAAAAATGCCACTGGTAATTTGACAGAGATTGCACTGAATCTGAAGACTGCCTTGAGTAGTACAGCCATTTTACCAACATTGATTCTTCTAATTCAAGAACACAGTATATCTTTCCATCTGTTTGTATTGTCTTCAATTTCTTTCACCAGTGTCTTATACTTTTCCAAGTCTTTGCCTCCTTAGGTAGGTTTATTCCTGGGTATTTTATTCTCTTTAATGTGATGGTAAATGGGATTGTTTCTTTAATTTTTCTTTTTTTGTTGTTGTTGTTAGTGTATAGAAATGCAACAGATTTCTGTGTATTAGCTTTGCATCCTGCAACTTTACCAAATTAATTTATGAGCTCTACAGTTTTCTGGTGGCATCTTTAGGCTTTTCTATATATATCATCATGTCATCTGTGAGTAGTGACAGGCTTTTTTTCCAATTTGGATTGCTTTTCTTTTTTTTTCTCTGATTGCTATGGCTAGGACTTCTGATACTATGTTGAATAAAAGTGGTGAGAGTGGGCATCTCCTTGTCTTATTTCTGATCTTAGAGGAACCAGTTTCAGCTTTTCACCATAGAGTATGATGTTAGCTTTAGGTTTGTCATTATGGCCTTACACTGAGGTAGGTTCCCTCTATGCCCACTTTCTGGAGAGTTTCTATCATAAATGGATGTTGAAATTTATCAAAAGCTTTTTCTGCATCTCCTGAGATGATCACATAGCTTTTATTCTTCAATTTCTTAATGTGGTATATCACACTGATTGATTTGTGGGTACTGAAAAAGTCTGCATTATTTAGAGAAATCCCACTTGATCATGGTGTCTGATCCTTTTTGTAATTTTAAAATTTGTATGGAATCACAAAAGACCCTGAATAGCCAAAGCAATCTTGAGAAAGAAAAATGGAGCTGGAGGAATCAGACTCTCTGACTTCAGACTACATGACAAAGCTATAGTAATCAAAACAGTATAGCACTGGCCAAAAAACAGACATATATATCAATAAAACAGGATAGAAAGACCAGAAACAAAGCTACACAACTGTGGTCAATTAATCTACAACAAAAAAGGCAGGAATACACAATGTATAAAAGACAGTTTCTTTAATAAGTGGTGCTGGGAAAACTAGACAGCCACATGTAAAAGAATGAAATTAGAATATTCTCTAACACTATATACAAAAATAAATTCAGAATGAATTAAAGACCTAAATGTAAGACTAGATACTATAAAACTCTCAAAGGAATACACAGGCTGAATACTCTTTGACACAAATCACAGCAATATCTTTCTGGATCTATCTCCTAGAGTAATGGAAATACAAATAAATGAATGGGACCTAATTAAACTTAAAAACTTTGCACAACAAAGGAAAATACATACAATGGAAGAAACACTTGCAAAGAGTGCAAGTGACAAGGGATTAATTTCAAAAATATACAAAAAGCTCATACAGCTCAATATCATAAAACAACCCAATCAAAAAATAAGCACAAGATCTAACTAGACCTTTCTCTAAAGAAGACACACAGATGGCCAAAAGGCACATGAAAAGATGCTCAATAATGCTAATTATTAGAGAAATGCAAATCAAAACTACAATGAAGATCATCTCATACCAGAGAGGCCATCATTAAAAAGTCCACAAACAATAAATGCTGGAAAAGGTGTGGAATAAAAGAAACATTTCTACACTGTTGGTAAGAATGTAAATTAGTACAGTCACTATGGAGAACACTTTGGAGGTTCCTTAAAAAGCTAAAAATAGAGTTGTATGATCCTTGATCCCACTTCTAGGTATATATCCAGAGGAAACTCAAATTTAAAGAGATACATGCACCCCAATGTTCACTGCAGGACTATTTACACCCACATGGAAGCAACCTAAATGTCCACTGACAGATGAGTAGATAAAGAAGATATATATGCATATATATAATGGAATATTACTCAGTTATAAAAATAATGAAGTAATGTCATTTGCAGCAACATGGGTAGACCTCGCAATCACCAAACTAAGTGAAGCAAATCATTCTGTTATTAGTCAATACTCTAAAACCTTCGGTGAGATCCTCAGTTTTCATGGAATAAAACCTAACTCCCTTGTTAAGATATTCAAAACTTTTCATGATTTCAACTCATCTTACCTTTTCATTCCCATCTCTCAGTGCATTTCCTTCAACTATCCCTTAATCATGTAAGACTGCATGCCCCAGATATGACTGGATTGACCTACCTCTAAACTTTGGCTCATGCTGTTCCTTCACCCTAGGAACAATCATGGAATACACAGAACATTGCACTGGTATCAAGAAACTTGGGTAAGAGTTCCAACCCTATCATGTGTCCTCTTTTGACTTCATTCTTGATAGGTAAAATAAGGACAAAGTACCAGTCTCAAGATTAAATAAGAATGCATTTCAGAGTTTTTTTTTATGAATTCTAAACTGTACACAAAATACTGACAAATTCTTCCAGATAATGACTCTGCAATTTTACAAACCCACAATTACTAATAGAATATCCTTTTTTCCACATACCTGCCACCACTGGACACACCAATTAAAAAAAAACAACAAAAAACTTCTGTCAATCCAGTAGATTAAAACAATTTTATTATGTTTAAAACTTGCATTTCCCTGATTATTAAATTGAACATCTTTCCCAAAGTTTATTAGGTATTTTCTTTTCTTTTAATTCCCTGATCATATTCTTTGCCCATTTTTCTATTTCCTCCTCCCTTTTTTTATACTATAAATATATTACTGTGCTGTTTTATCCATTTGAAATATTCTTTTAAGTATGGCACTTAGCTTCTTAATTTGTTTAAAGATTCTTTTGTCATAGAGAAGTTTTTATTTTGCTCTAAGTGAACCATCTATTTTTTAAAAATGGTTTTGATCTTGATAGCTGATTTTAAGGCCTTTCCTACCTCATGGTCACAAACACTTTTGCAAAGTATTTCTTCTGTTTATATTTTTATTACATTTAATTCTTATTTTTGTGAATGGTGTGAAAATTTTCATATATCTTTCTAAATGCACACTATTTATTGAATAGTCCATTCTTTATATACTGATTTAATGTATCACATTTATTCTACATTTAAATTGGGAGATATACAGATACCTGAGACAGATATGTGTCTATCTCAGAATCTTTATTCTGTTATTGATATAGTTGTCTTTCTCTATGCCAATACCACATTTCTGCATTTTACCGAATGCTTTTTGGGGGTGCTACTGAGACAACTGTGTAGTTTTCTCCTCTAATAACTAAGTTTACAGTGCTGACCCATCTTTTCATTCTTAGTGTAAGTACTAAGTAAACAGTTCAGCATTTTAATATCTTATTTATGATATTTTTTAGTCCTATATGTAGAAATAAGATAGACCTGTAGTTTTTCCTTCCTCTCACCACCTCCCCTGCCCCCTGACTTCTTGCTCTGTCTCTCTTTCTTTTTCCTGTGTCCTCCCTGTTTCGTTTGGGTATTAGTGTCACATGATCATCATGAAACCAATTGGGTAGGGTCCTATCTTTTTACACATCATGCAAGATTACATAGGAAGTCTTTAAAAGTTTCCTAGAACTCACCTGTAAAACTGGCCATTGTAGGGACACATCTTTAAATTTTTTTTCAATTCCTTTTCATAATTATTAGTTAACTCAAGGTTTTTACCATTTCAAGTGATAGTCATATTTCTGAAAAATTACTCACTGAATCTTGGCTTTCACATTTTATTAACACACGTTTATACAGAGTTCTTACCACTTTACAAATCTCTGTATCTTCAATTGTGCTTATTTTTTAATTTCTAATATTGATTAGTATCTTTTCTTTTCCAGACTTACGAAGGTTAATCTATGTTATCGATGTTTTAATCAATCAACAACATGCTGATTTCTGATTTCACCCTTATTAATCTGGACCTTTATCTTCTTTGAATTATTTTATCATTCTCTTTTAATATTTAAGTCAATTATTTAATTCATTAATTTAATTTAAGCAAATGACTTAAGCTTTATGGAATGAAACATGCATCCATAAAAAGTTTAGTAATACAAAAGTACAAAATAGTAAGCAACAAACCAACCAATATCCCATTACTCAGAAAGGAAAAGTGCTAACATTAATTGAATGTTATTCCACACATCTCTCTAAGCATTTATGGAGATGAATGGATGACTCTATGCTTCCCTATTTATCCTTTTTCTTTCCAATTTTATGGTCTTTCTTAAAACCAGTCTTAAACTGTTTTTAACTTCAAAAAGATTTAAAATTTACAGAAAACAAGCAAAATTCTGTAAAGCAATTATCCTTCAATAAAAAACAAATTAATTTTTAAAAAGGGGAAGATTCTAAAAAAAATTTTTTTTCTTTTTTAATAAATGTAATGTCATCTTGCATGTCTCTGAGAATATATTTATTTTAAAGTTCTGTTTTGCTCTATTAACTTTGATTCCTTCCATATTAGGTCTTCCATTTTATAGTTGGGAACCTTCTGTCATGGTACTAGTTTTCTTTAAATATTTTGTGATATTGAGTTGTGGGATCATCTTCATTTAGGCTTTAGAGATATCTTGTTAGTCTGTGACTGATGTGATTACAGAAGCATTTTTTTCAGGGGAAAGGCAAAATATTTTACTGGGTAGTGAACATGGATAGTTAAATATTTGGGGGGGCTGCCTATCCTTTCTGGATATTGACAACATGGGGGGTTCTGTTGGCTTTTTAAACATGCTTTATTTCTTTCTTTGCCTGTATTGGGCCTCAGATGTGACACACAGGATCTTCGCTGCGTCATGCTGGTTCTTTCACTGCAGGGCACAGACTGTAGTTGCGGTACACGTGCTGCAGAGCCAGTGGGTTTCAGTAGCTGTGGTGTGCTAGCTTAGCTGCTCCGCGGCATGTGGGGTCTTAGTTCCTGGACCAGGCATCAAAGCAGCATCCCCTGCACTGCAAGGCGGATTCTTAACCACTGGACCACCAGGGAAGTCCCTGCTTTGGCATTTAAAGCACCCACATTGTCGGGTTTTGCACCATGCCACCAAGGAGAATAAAGTTTGGGATAGGTAGATCCATATGTTTGCTTGTCCAGCAAGCCAGACATAACACAGCCTTATAATCACACATCTTTTACAGTATTCCACTTCCGTGTGTGTTTCCTCATCTGCATTCCCATTCCATTTTCAAGGTCTTTTCATGGGATTTTGCCAATTGTGCTTTTTGTTTTCCTTTCACAGTTGTGTTTGATCCGTACTGTGTATTTTTTGGAGGAGGAAGGAGGGAAAACTATTAGGAATAAAAAGCATCAAAGGGAGGCTTTAGCATGTCCTCAGTGTACCACTATGCACTGGAAGCTTCAAACAGATATGCTTTGGCACAGATAAATGGACAATATTGTACATACTTTTAAAGGAAAATGTTTTTTCCTGTATTTTCTCTTCTACTGAAGTACGGTCTTGTAAAAGTAAGCACATGGCATTATCCAGTGTTTTCTAATCCCTGATGAACATTATTAATCTGGGGGAGCTGTTCAAACATATTAAAATCTAACAACAGAAATGCCATTTTAACTGGGTTGGGGTAAGAACCATTGGTATGGTGGGAAAACTACAGACTTTAGGATTAGAATTATCACTTACTGTGATCTGTAACTTTAGGCAAGAAACAAATTTTTGAGCCTTAGTTTCCCATCTATAAATTGAATTTACAAGATTATGGTAAAGATTAGAGATAATGTAAGAAGAGAGACTAGCAACAAGCAAGACAAATAGCAAATGACTAATAAATGTATTTATGCTCTTCTAAATATATTTATAAGTAAGTAGACAAAACAACCCACGGCATTAGAAAAGAGAGCAAGTAAAATAGATATCCCTTCATATGCTAAAATCTTACAAATGATAAATTTAATACTAAAAGTCACAAAATTGTTCATAGGAGTTTATGATCATTTCCAGATATTCCAAACTAAGACTGTGGGATTTACTGAGTGTTCCTACCACATTTTATTGTACCTCTGGGCTCTTTTAATGTTCTTATTTCAATGCATTTCTTTTCAAAGGATAACTCTCTAAGCTATTACAAGGTTTCTGAGCCATTCTTCATTTCTACATTTCAATGTCTGAGAGTAAAAACAGCAGCTTATAATAGTGGCAACCTGGTTATATGTTTCTGTCTGTACTCATTTAAGTATTTTGTGAGAAACAGACAAGTACTTTGAAATTGCAGGCAATGAAAAACTAGAAAGCTGTGGCACCCACAAATTAAACCAACTTTAGTGTCTCTAATGCATGAAACAATCCATCCCAAATTACAGTGAGCAACTGGAGAAAAATCCATTTTCAGACATATTAGCCAAACACAGTGATGTCCATTTGCACATTTACAATGATCACAAGTAAATGTGCATATTTCTATCATTTGTATCATTCAGAAGCACAAGTATGCCACTTGGCATAATGTACCTACTTAATAAGTAATATTAACTGAATTCTTTAAAAAGTGTTAACCCCTGCCCAATTATAGCTATGATTATTCACATATCAACAATAAAGGAAAATTATTTTTTCCTCATTCTGTAAAATGTTTAAATGTCCAAAAGTTATTAATATTCACATGTATTACATAATAGGACTTAATTTCTCAAATCTTTACTGTAAAATTAGTCCCACATCAATCCTAATAGTCAACTTGACAATAACATCTTAAATTATCTGACACTGATTTTCAAAAACAAATTCTATGGCCAAGAAATATATGGAAAAGTGTTCAATGTCATTAGCCACCAGTGAAAAGCAAATTAAAATTTCAATAAAATACCATCACAAGCTCACTGGAATGGTGAAAGTGATAAAATGTAATAACACCAAATGCTGGAGAGAATGTAGAATAACTGGAACCCTAGTATCTTATTTTTGCTTAGTTGTGCCATGTAGGATCTTTAGTTGCATCATGTAAACTCTTAGTTGTGGCATGTGGGATCTAGTTCCATGACCAGGGATTGAACCTGGGCCCCCCTGCATTGGGGGTATGGAGTCTTAGGCACTGGACAACCAGGGAAGTCCTGGGAACTTTAATATCTTAACAGTGGGAGTGAAAGGCACAGTAAATGATACATAACTCACAGACAACAAGATCTTACTTATAGGTAGAAAATCCTGAAGAATAGACACATACACACAACTATGAGAACTAATAAAAGACTTTGGCAGTTTCAAGATACAAGATTTACACAAAAAAATCACTTGTATTTCTAACACTAAAAATGAGCATGAAAATGAGATCAAGAAGATAATTCCATTTACGATAGAATGAAAAAGAATAAAATAGGAAGAAAATCAAGGAAGTGCAAGAAAACTTTTTTTTGTGCACTAAAAACTACAAAACATTAATGAAAGAAATTTAATGAAAGAAATTAAAGGAAACCTAAATAAATAAAAAAGCATTCCATGTTCATGGACTGGAAAATTTAATATTGTTAAGATATCAGTATTCCCAAAGTTGATCTTGTGATTCAATGCAATCCCCATCAAAACCTGTTTCCCTTATTTAGAAATTGACAAGTTAATCATAAAATTCATATGGAATCTCAAGAGACCCTGAAGAACCAAGACACTCGGATGGAAAGAAATTGAAAGATTCACACTTCCCCAGTTCAAAACTTATTACAAAGCTACAGTAATCAACATAGTGTGGTACTGGCATAAGAACAGACAAATGGAACAGGATTGGGAGTTCAGAAATAAACCCATACATTGGTAGTCAACTGAGTTTTGACAAGTGTGCCAAGATCATTCAATGGGCTGAATAATAGTTTCTTTAACAAACAATGCTGGTAAAACTAATATCAAGATGTAAAAGAATGAAGTTGGACCCCTACCTCACATCATATACAGAAATTAACTCAAAATGGATCAACAATCTAAATGCAAGCACTAAAACTATAAAGCTTTTAGAAGAAAGCAGGGGAAAGTTTCATTACTTTGACAATGGATACTTAGATATGATACCAAAAAGTGTAAGAGATAAAAGAAAAAAATTTTAAATCTTTTGTGCATCAACACACTATCCAGAAAATGAAAAAAATTACAGAATGGGAGAAAATATTTATGAATCACATATCTAATAAAAGATTTGTATTTAGGATATATAAAGAACTCTCACCACACAACAGCAAAAAGAAAAGCAACTCAATTAAAAAATGAGCAAAGGACTTGAATACATTTCTCCAAAAATGATATAGAAATGGCCAACAAATAAACAAAAAGATACTCAGCATCATTAGTTATAAGTAAAATGCAAATCAAAACCATGAGATACCACTTCAATCCACTAGCATGGCCATAATCATAAAGACAAAAAAAAAAAAAAAAACAACAACAACCAAGAATTGGTGAGCATATGGATCTTGTAAATTTCTGACAGGAATATAAAATGGTACAGCTACTATGGAAAACAGTGTGGTGGTTCCTCAAAATTTAAACATAGAATTACCATCAGTTCAGTTCAGTTGCTCAGTCGTGTCTGACTCTTTGCGACCCCATGAATCACAGCACGCCAGGCCTCCCTGTCCATCACCAACTCCCAGAGTTTACTCAAACTCATGTCCAGCGAGTCGGTGATGGCATCCAACCATCTCATCCTCTGTCGTCCCCTTCTCCTCCTGCCCCCAATCCTTCCCAGCATCAGGGTCTTTCCCAGTGAGTCAACTCCTTGCATGAGGTGGCCAAAGTATTGGAGTTGCAGCTTCAAAATCAGTCCTTCCAATGAACACCCAGGACTGATCTCCTTTAGGATGGACTGGTTGGATCTCCTTGTATACTACCCAGTAATTCTACTGCTGGGTATATACCTCAAAGAATTGAAAAAAGGGACTCAAAGAAATATGAATGTTGTATTTGAATGTGAATGTTCATAGCAGCATTATGTTCAATAGCCAAAATGTAGAAGCAACGCAAGTGTCCATTAACAAATGAATAAACAAAACACAAGTGTCCATTGACGAATGAATAAACAAAACGCAGAATGAATAAGCAAAACAAAAATAAGTGCATGCTAAGTTGTTTCAGTCATGTTTGACTCTTTGCAACCCTATGGACTGTAGCCTACCAGACTTCTCTGTCCATAGGAATTCTCCAGGAAATAACACTGGAGTGGGTTGCCATTTCCTTCTCCAGGGGATCTTCCTGACCCAGGGATCGGACCTGAGTCTCTTATGTCTCCTGCATTGGCAGGTGGGTTCCTTACCACTAGCATCACCTGGGAAGCCCCAGAACATAATGTACAATGGAATATTATTCAGCCATAAAAATGAATGAAGCATTGATACATGCTACAAATGTAGATGAAATTCAAAAACATTATGCTAAGTAAAAGAAGTTCCATATAAAAGATCACATATTTTCTCCCGATCTGAGGGCTGTCTTTTCACCTTGCTTATAGTTTCCTTTGCTGTGCAAAAGCTTTTAAGTTTCATTAGGTCCCATTTGTTTATTTTTGCTTTTATTTCTAAAATTCTGGGATGTGGGTCATAGAGGATCCTGCTGTGATTTATGTTGGAGAGCGTTTTGCCTATGTTCTCCTCTAGGAGTTTTATAGTTTCTGGTCTTATATTTAGATCTTTAATTCATTTTGAGTTTATTTTTGTGTATGGTGTTAGAAAGTGTTCTAGTTTCATTCTTTTACAGGTGGTTGACCAGTTTTCCCAGCACCACTTGTTAAAGAGGTTATCTTTTTTCCATTGTATATCCTTGCCTCCTTTGTTGAAGATAAGGTGACCATAGGTTCGTGGATTTATCTCTGGGCTTTCTATTCTGTTCCATTGATCTATATTTCTGTCTTTGTGCCAGTACCATACTGTCTTGATGACTGTGGCTTTGTAGTAGAGTCTGAAGTCAGGCAGATTGATTCCTCCAGTTCCATTCTTCTTTCTCAGGATTACTTTGGCTATTCGAGGTTTTTTGTATTTCCATACAAATTGTGAAATTATTTGTTCTAGTTCTGTGAAAAATACCGTTGGTAGTTTGATAGGGATTGCATTGAATCTATAGACCATTACAGTATACTAACACACATATATGGACTTTAGAAAGATGGTAACGAGAACCCTATATGCAAAACAGAAAAAGAGACTCAGATGTATAGAACAGACTTGTGGACTCTGGGAGAAGGCGAGGGTGGGATGTTTCAAGAGAACAGCATTGAAACATGTATATTATCTAGGGTGAAACAGATCACCAGCCCAGGTTGGGTGCATGAGACAAGTGCTTGGGCCTGGTGTACTGGGAAGACCCAGAGGGATCGGGTGGAGAGGGAGGTGGGAGGTGGGACTGGGATGGGGAATACATGTAAATCCATGGCTAATTCATTTCAATGTATGACAAAAACTACTGTAATGATGTAAAGTAATTAGCCTCCAACTAATAAAAATAAATGGAAAAAAAAAAGATCACATATATTAGTGCATTCATGTGAAATATCAAGAATAATTAAAATCATACAGATAGAAAGCAGAATAGGAGTTGAAGGGGGCTGGGTGAAGAGGGGGAATAAAGAATGACTGCTTAATGGATAAGGGATTTCCTTTTGGGTTGATGAAAATGTTTTGAAACTTGACAGAGTGGTGGTTATACAACCTTGTGAATGTACTAAATGCTATTGAATTATGACTTTAAAATGGTTAATTTTATGTTATGTCAATTTTACCTCAGTAAAAATAAATATATGAATAAGAAAAAAATTTAAGACCATTTTGAGTCTTGCCTAAAGAAGACACACAGAGTAAAAACAAGATTTAGAAATTACAAGAAGAAATTGATTATAGTTGCATTACAAAAAATTATCTTTTATTTCACTTGGGGAAAATACAAGAGCAAATAACTTGAGGGATAAATAACTAGTAATCATATAAACATTGTTCTGTTTAGTTTTCTATATAATTACTCTTAACAGAACTTTTGGTTGGACATACACATTCTTCTTGCTCAAATTTTCCTTCATCAATGAGTCCTATCCTTACCAACATATTTAAAATTTTCATGAGCTGTCTACTACTTCCAATCTGACTATCATACTATACTTTTGTCCAAAAAACAGTGACACCTGCTTAAAACCTAATAACGTGTAATGCAACTTACTAATTAGGCTCATTGTTGATGTTTCTTTCCCTCTGCTAGAATATATGTTCCATGAAGATGGTCATTTTTGTCTGTTTTATTCCTGAATGGATTCTCAGTGCCTAGAACCATGCTCAGCACACTGTGAGTACTAAATAAATATTTGTTGAGAGAATGAAGTGAATTAGCAGGCCAGAGAAACTGAACGCCAAGTGTCTAGGGAGGGAGGGAGAAGAGGGAAAAGACAATAAAAATCATGTCATGCATTAGGTATCAGAACCTGTAGGCAAGTGCATGCTGTAGGAATAAAAACAGCAGATTGGTGGAACATATTAATAACTGAGGGTCCAGAGACTCATACTATTCAAAATGTTCATGATATTCAAAATTACCTGGCATATAAAGAACACCAGAGGAAAAGACAGCAACAGATGCCAGTGTCAAGATGACATAGATGGTAAAGTTACCGGACAAAGACATTTAATTACCCATTAAAAAATACTTGTGAAATACACACAATGGTAAAAACTCTTGAATCAAATGGAAAGTTAGAAAGTCGCAGAAAAGAGATAGAAGATATGAAGAAAAACTAAATGGAAATTTTGGGATTGAAAAAGACAACATTGTAAATGGAAAAATCAACTGGGAAGGCTCAATAGCCAATGATAAAGGAAAAAGTCAGTGAATTTGAGGATAGTTAATAAAAATTATACAATCTGAATGACAAATAAATGTGAGCTAACAAAAAAGAAAAAGAGGACAGCTTCAGAGACCAAAAATAACCAAAGGTCTATCATCAATGTTACTGGAGGCTCAGAAGGAAAGGAAAAAGAGCATGGTGCTACAGGGAACTCAGCCGAGTGCTCTGTGATAACCTAGAGGGGTGGGACGGGGTAGGAGGTGGTAGGAAGGCTCAGGAGGGAGGGGATATATGTGTACTTATGGCTGAATCACATTGTCATATGGCAATGTGAAACCAAAACAACATTGTAAAACAGTTATCCTCCATTTAAAAATGAAAAACAAAATTTTGAATTGTAAAAACAAAAAGAAGAAAAATAATATGGTGCTAAAAATACAGAAGAAATAATGTCTGAAAATTTCTCAAGTTTGGCAAAACATACAAAGCTACAGATTTAAAAAGCCCAGTGAACTTAGTAAAGGATAAGCACAAAGCTATCCAAACTCAGGATATCATAATCACACTTGATGAAAACTAAGAAACAAAAGGGGAAACTAGCTAAAGAAAAACAATACTTTTAGGGAATCAACTGGAATGACTTAAGATTTCTCACCAGAAACAGTGCAGAATAGTAACAGGAAGTAACACATTATTTTTAAAGCCTTGAAAGAACTGAACTATCAACTAAGGATTCTACATTCAACAAAAATGTTCTTCAGGTGTAAAGGTCAGATATAGATGCTTTAGATGAAGGAGAACAAGAGAAAAGGTTGCCAGCAGACATGCTATAAAATAATTGATTTTAATGTTATTCAGAGAGAAGCAATCAGTAGGAAGTTTGGAAGATCAGGAATAAAGGATGAGGAAGAGAAACTGTAAATATCTGGATAAACATAACAGACTATTCTTTCCTCTTGAATTCCTTATGTTTGACATCTGAAAGCAAAAAATTATATGGTCTGATAGAGTTTTCAATGCATGTAGTATAATATATAAGAAACATAACCTAAAGGGGGCAAAGATGAAGTCATTTTTACGGTGATAAGATTTCTACATTTTACTTGAAATAGTAAAATACTGATTCTTAGTAGATTGTACAAGGTTTGGTATGTACATTGCAATCCTTAGAGTGTCTACAAAGACATAGAGCAAAACACATAATAGATAAGTTAAACAGAATAACAGAAAATGTTCAAATTAGTCAGGAAAGAGAAAACAATATTAAAAAAAACAGAGAGAACAAACAGAAAATAAATAGTACACCTAAATTCAAATATGTCGATTAGGACTTCCCTAGCTACTCTTCAACAGTAGTGAAACAAGAACTTCCAGATGTACAAGATGGATTTAGAAAAGGCAGAGGAACCAGAGATCAAATTGCCAATATCCATTGGATCACAGAAAAAGCAAGAGAATTCCCGAAAAACATCTAATTCTGCTCCACTGACTATGCTAAAGCCTTTGACTGTGTGGATCACAATAAACTGGAAAATTCTGAAAGATCGGAATATCAAACTACCTTATCCGCCTCCTGAGAAATCTGTATGCAGGTTAAGAAGAAACAGAACTGGACATGGAAAAATGGACTGGTTCAAAACTGGAAAAGGAGTACGTCAAGGCTGTGTATTGCCACCCTGCTTATTTAACTTATACACAGAGTAAGTACATCATGCAAAATGCCAGGCTGGATGAAGCACAAGCTGGAATCAAGATTGCTGGGAGGAATATTAATAACCCCAGATATGCAGATAGACATCACCATTATGGCAGAAAGAGAAGAGGAACTCTGGAGCCTCTTGATGAAGGTGAAAGAGGTAAGTTAAAAAGTTGGCTTAGAACTTAACATTCAAGAAACAAAGATCATGGCATCCAGTCCTGTCACTTCAAGGCAAATAGATTGGGAAATAATGGAAACAGTGACAGACTTTATTTTCTTGGGCTCCAAAATCACTGCAGATGGTGACTGTAACCACGAAATTAAAAGATGCTTGCTCCTTGGAAGAAAAGCTTTGACACACCTAGATAGCGTATTAAAAAGCAGAGATATCACTTTGCTGACAAAGGTCCATCTAGTCAAAGCTATGGTTTTTCCACTAGTCATGTGTAGATGTGAAAGTTGGACCATAAAGGAGGCTGAGAGACCACGAATTAATGCTTTTGAAGTGTGGTGCTGGAGAAGACTCTTGAGAGTTCCTTGGACTGCAAGGAGATCAAACCAGTCAATCCTAAAGGAAATCAACCGTGAACGTTCATTGGAAAGACTGATGCTGAAGTTGAAATGCCAATACTTTGTCCACCTGATAGGAAGAGCCAACTCAATGGAAAAGACCCTGATGCTGGGAAAGATTAGGGCAGGAGGAAAAGGGGGCGACAGAGGAAAGATGGTTGGATGACATCACAAACTCAGTGGACATGAATTTGAGCAAACTCTGGGAGATAGTGAAGGACAGGGAAGCCTGGCATGCTTGCAGTCCATGGGGTCACAAAGAGTTGGACACGAGTGACTGAACAATAACAAGAGCGACAAGAAGGACTTTCCTGGTGGTACAGTGAATAAAAATCCACCTGCCAATGCAGGGAACACAGGTTTGATTCCTAGTTGGGGAAGATTCCATATGGTGTGGAGCAATCACCACAACTACTGAGCCTGTGCTCTGCAACAAGAGAAGCTGCCACAGTTAAGACCACGCACAGCAACTAGACAGGAGTCCCCACTCACTGCAACTAGAGAAAGAGCATAAACAGTAACCAAGACTCAGGGCAGCCAAAAACAAATAAATAAAATGAAAGTATGTCAATTACATTAAATGCAAATAGTATACACATTAAAGAGATGATCAGAATGGATCTGGAAAATCATGACTCAATTATTTGGTATTTACAAGAAACACACTTCAAATATAATTATATAGGTGGATTAAACTTTTATTTTTTTTAAAGATAGACAGACATGAAGCCACTAATAAACACAAAGCTGGAGTGGTTATATTATCAAATTAGACTTCAAGGTAAAGAAAATTAACAGGAATGAAGAGTAACCTTATATACTAAAAAACGTTAATTCTCCAAGAAGGCATAGCAATTTAAAATGTATATGCACCTAACAAGAGAGATTCAAAATGCATGAAGCAAAAACTGACAGACCTGAAAGGAGAAACAAACAGATAAATTACAATTACATTTGGTAATCTCAGCATTTCTCTCTCAGTAAACAACAGTGAACAAACAGCAATGACACAGAAGAGCTAAACAAGGCCATCAACCAATTGAATCTAACTGACATTTATAGATATTTATCCAACAAAGGCAGCACATACATTCTGTTCAATTTTATATGAAACATTTACCAAGGTATACCATATCCTAGGTCATGAAAGAAATCTTAAGAAATTTAAAAGAATAGAAATCAAGAATGTTCCCTGCCCATAAAAAATAGAAATTAAAAACAGAAGGATAATAGGAAAATATCCAAATACCTAGAAACTGTCTAAACAATCTATGATTCAAAGAGGAATATTCAGAGGAAATTAGAAAATATTTTGGGGGATACTTCTCTGGTGATCCAGAAGTTAAGATTCTATGTTTTCACTGTAGGGGATGTGGGTTCAACCCCTGGTCGGGGAACTAAGATCCCACAGCATGCTGTACACAATGCAGCCAATATGTGTGTGTGTTTACATATATACATATACACACACACACACATACAGAGAGAGAGCGAGACTAATACACTCCTAATTAAATATTTACAAATATCTTTTCTCTGTAAATTTTACAGGTGTATACATACATATTTTAAAAAGTTTTGATATATATTGCTAAAATGCCCTCAGAAAGATCTTTACATTTTGACTTACAACTTACTTCCTCTGAAAATCTTTCCCTGATTAGCCCTTTCCCACTGCTCCATCTGTGCAACTATTTGGCTTCATTAAATTACTATTATATTTATTGGACCATATAAGCAATTACTGTTTTAATAAGACATTAGGCCTCTGGGCTATCTGCTTACAGAAGCACATGATATCTTAGAGGAAATCTAAGTGAGGAAATAATAAACTTATGGGCTATTAAATGGGTAGCAAAATTGACATAAAAAGATGAGTTATTAGAATTAACTGGGTAACACCCCATTTTGCATGAATGAAGCATATTCTAATCATTTTTAGATTTTCCTATTGTTTTGGTTTGTGTGTCTCATAAGAGGCAGTGGCTTCCGGTACAGTTTGCATTGTCTGTATTATCTTTGGAATTATTTTAAAAAAAAGTTCAAGCTCTGAAAATTGTATCAAATTCTCTGTATCTTCAATATTCATATATGCCCTCTCTAGATTTCTATCATGCCTCCCTTATAAGGCATGAGATTGAAGGCTAACTGATGTCATATGACAGAAAAGTGTAGTAATTCAGAAACACTGGCTGTTGTGTTTTATTCCACTTGTGAAATGAAATCACATACATTAAAATAAGAATAAAGTCTCAAATTACGCATTTTTGGCATCTGACATTACTCACAAACAATTAGCTAGCACTAATTAGGTCCAATATTGTGAATGTTTTATTAAGAAAAAATTAATTAGCTCTGTTAATTATGAATGTCACAGGAAAATCCAGCCTCAAGCACTCTGATTGTTACTATTTGTTTTTAGGAATCATTTGCTGAGAATTGCTTCCCTTAGTTTTATTTCTATGCCTTAATTATACGATCTTAAAACATGGCAGCCCCTTGTATTATACATTTCCTGCAAATATTAAGCAAATATGCTAAAGCAGGAGCATATTTTACATAACCACACATGTCAGACTAAATGGGAGCCAAGAAAAAGAATGAATGCAACTCATATCTGATTTATATTTGGCAAATACAGAGATATCATAAGCTACTGGTTTAAATGCCTACATGGTATTTCCATGGCAACTGCATAAACATTTTCCCCATAACACACAGCAAACTTCATTCTTTATATCCCATTATTTATTTTTTCCACTCTCAGGGGAAAGCCTAATTTATTCCCTAGGAAAAATCAATCAATGATTTTCTTAATCAGTGGCATTTGAAGAGTAGGCGGCACAGTTCTTTTTATGGAAAAGCAATTTCCACCAACGCTCTTGTTATGTGACAGAGACTAGGGGAGAATAAAAGTACTACTTGCTTTCAGGAAAGTGTGAGTACAAGTTGCAATCTTCAAAGAGAAATGAGAATGTGCATTAGAATATCCACAAAAGGTTGGCCAAAGTGATCACATGCAACTCCAACTTCCCTTTTGTCTGTGAGTGGAGTATCATAGAGATTCCTTTATGTAAAAAAGAAAAAAAAAAGCGTTCTTTCATTTCTACAGAGTTTTGGCAGTCTTTAAAAAATTCCTTTGCTGCTTTCCTTGTGTGATAGACATTGTACAGAACTAGAGGCAAGAGACTACCCACTTAAAAGTGATCAAATAACAGTTCAAAGGAAGAATAAAGGGAAACCACATCAGGTTCCTTCACTTTGTCTATTCTTTCAGCCTGAGGTAATTATCATGATTCAAATTGCACCGGATAGAAGATATCCCTTATTGGATTTTAGCTATCAAATGAACAATTTCCCAAAGTGCTCAAAAGGACAGTGGATCAACTAACATTCTTCAGTGTACTCAGCGCTCAGTGGGTTAGCAGAGGAAGCCCTTTCAGGATGAGTTTACATATTAGCCAGTCCCTTCCCCTGAGCTTGCCTGGCACCACTATGATAGCACTTATCATGTTCTGTTATTGTTTATATATGAGTCCCTCAGAGGGTCTTTATAACACCCCTCCAATCTAACACAGTTAGATTGCTCTGTGAATAGTAGCATGCTTAATAAGCTAATGGGTTAAATGAATATTTAGCTATAGCATATACACATTTCCTACAATACATAATGTTTCTCACTCAAAAGATTAAACTGTCTTCCAATTATTCCTTCTACCATTTTGATGTTTCTATTTCCATGGGAGTTTCATTATTTCATTTCTATACAGTGAATCTCTTACCATCTCCTCTCTTTCAATTATCTTCAAGGCCTATGTTAAGTTATGAGGCAAGGGCTCTGGGGATTTTTTTTGGCTTTGCTTCTACTGTTCCAGTATCATTTGTTGGAAAGATTAATCTTTCTTCACTGGACTGATTCTGCACCTTGTAAAAAATCAATTGATCACACACACACACACAAAGCATCTGCATCTTGTTTCCTTTTAAACATTCCCCATGTGAAACTCACCTGTACTCTAGCACTAGTTATACAATGGCTCATTATTTAACATCAGAGAGTTCTAAAGTACCAGAATGTTTCATGTTTTCCTTCCTATATATGTCAAACCAACAGAAGGAAACAAAAGCTGGGCCTGACTCCAAGAAGAATGAGTTTCTTAGGGAATGAGTGTTTCCTTTCATTTCTACAATTTGGTATTTTTAGATGAGCTCTCCTGTGACCATGTGCTAGAATTGTTAATCTTCAAAATGTACAAGCTGGAATGATAAAAACCAATCCCACCCCTGCCGCCCCCTTATTCTGTGGCTACTGCATGAGGACCGTTAATTCAGAATTAAAACACCAGTAAGGTTAGGAATAACTGGCTTGCCTAGTACAAGCATTTGTGCAGATTTCTAGTTTCTCACCCTTATGAGAAGGTGAGTAACAGAAACAAGGAGACGCTTTGTATTTATCACATTCTTCAATTGCCACGTATGTTTAGTGGTATTCTAGCTAATTATCATTAACTTAAAACATTTACTGCTAATTATACTTGGTACAAAGAAGCAATGGGTAAAATTTCTGTGTTCTCAACACCCACAGCAATCCTTTCTTTCACAATAAGATTTCTATCTCTTCCTCTATCATCCCTTATGCCACGGCCAGGTCCTTGGTGAAAGGACTTCTAAGCTCTTTTAGAAGTTCAGATAAACATCCTCTTTCTGGATCGTCTTGTCATGACATTTTCAGAGGCTAACTCTTCCCATACATCACGACTGACTTCTTACTACCTAGTATTGTTGTCTTGCCAGCAATACATTTGTGAAGGGAGACTTTCTACCACATGGTATAGTCATTTCTTGGTCATCTGACTCTACTACAGAGTATTTCTGCTACAGTGATCTCAGTAGTAAAGAATTAAAAGAGCTAATGTGAGAGATATAAGCCCACAGAAATAACTGTTTTCCCAACAAAAGTCTTTAAAAATACATTTGAAAACCTACAGAATGAAAGAATTACATTCTTCCAAAACACAATGCAGAATTAACAAGACAGTGGTATTTTAGGTATCAAGAAGAGAACACAGGAGGACAAAGTCATAACACAACAGCAAATCCCCACTATTTCTGTTTTTTTAAGTGAAAGGTTTATTTAAAGAAACACACTCCATAGACAGAGTGTAGGCCATCTTCGAAGACAGGAGAGGCATGAGAAATCTCTACTATTGACTATAGTATGTTGCCTACTCACCTGTGCTATGTTTTGAGTTCATATGAAAAAATGAATTTAAATGAATATCACATATCATGAAAGATGGGAAAAATATATCTAGTATATCATTATTTACATTTTATGTTGTTAATGGGTACATACATAAGAATATATATTCACCAACCTCACAGCATTTTCTCCAGAAAAGGATGACAAGAATGAATTGGAGAAAGATACAAAGAGAATTTCCATTGTTCCTAAATTGTTTTATTTCTTTAAAAAAAATGGGAAAATGATAGGATTCAATTAATTCTTGGTGGTAAGATAATAATGTTTTTAATATTATGCTGAATTTTTCTGAAGTATTAGAATTTTTAATAAAAAATTTTAAGAGCAATAGAAATATACTTAATTACATTTTAGCTTGAAAGTAAAGCAGATTTCTAAACAAAGAAAACATAAGGAAGAACCTTCTTTTGTGGAATAGAGAAGTATCTGACAAAATGCATTTTGAACTACATAGTTTGAAAGAATATTTCAAGTGATTACTGTAATTTCTGAGAAATACTGGATAAATAGATTTGCCTTTAAGAGCTTCCATTTAATTTTATGTAAAGTAAGGATGTCAAAATAAAATATCTTGGATAACCTCTCCAACTTTAAAAGTCTATGTCTTTTTTTCTTCTAAAGGAGGTAAGTATATCTCTGCACATGTTATTCCTTTCACCTAGAACAGGAATACTCTTTTCTTCTAGCTTGTTCCCTGGCAGTAAAATCCTATTAACCAGTAACATTCAGCAGTAGGATTCATCTGTGCTTTGGGAAGTCTTTCCTCACCCTTCCCAAACAGAAAAAGTACTGTCACAGCTCTGTCCTCATATTCCCATTAATCTCTTGAACACTGCTATTTACATGTTTGTCTGCTCTGTTAGAGAAACAGATGCCGGCACCTGCATCTACTCTTCTTTGAATCCCATGTACCCTCCATAGTGACATGTTTATAGCCAAGAGAGAGATAATATACACAAATCACTTAAACTTAATGTTAGCACAAAGTAAATTAAAATTTTTTATCTATTGCAAATGTTATTTTCCCCAAGTAAATGTGTGATGAATGAATGAAGTCAGTACGTAAAATGGCATGAAGTTATTCCATTAGTCAGATATGTTGATCATCCCACTGTAAGGTAGGGGTATAACCCAGATGATAGCTTAGTATTCTTTCCAAAAGAATCCACAGGATCATTTCGAATTTTATGTCCTTTAGTTTAGAAAGCAAGGATAACATAACTTTTCTGGTTCTTCTTTTATTTTTCCTCATATTATTGGAAGCTTGGATCAACAGCTTTTTACCAAACACATGAAACACTCTTCAGAAGCAAAATCTCAGAAACAAGATACACTAAACCTTGGACTGAAAACTGTTACAAAAAGGGGAACATTTTATCATATACATGTTTGGATAATATGCACTTAGCTGTAACAGTTGATTCAACCCTTGTTCTCAAATACAGCTGTTTATAGTTCCTATGGTGGAAGAGGGATAGTATGATAACATGGAGGGGAGAGAGAACTTGGTAAAAAATAGCCAGCAATCCCTCCCATGAACCCAAGGAAGCAGGAGGGTAGATCTCAGCATCCCTAGTACTTTCTTGGATCAATCTCCTTAGATGTGGCTCATGAAACAGTTGTTAACTAGGAGATTCTTTGAATCAATGGGATTGTCTTGGGAGTCCACCAGCCAGCCATAAGACCTAGAAATGCCCTTGGCAATATTAAAACCAAAGCAGACAACTGCCACCAGATGGGATGGGGAGGTTGGGGGTGGGGGTAGATTTGGAGCTCAAAGCTGCACCCTCAGAGCTTCTAACCAGGTTCTAGCGTAGCTTATCCTAGTCATTTCATTAATCCACAAGTAGCATGACATTGCATTTTACAGGACTGAATTTTCTGGACCATACTTATTAATTAAAATAGGGTTATTTTTTTAAACTTTTTATTTTGAAATAGAAGAGTTACCGGAAGTTGCAAAGATATACAGAGAAGCCCTATTTACCCTTGAAAGTTTGCCCCAATAGTCACATCTTGTATAAATATAATACAATATCAAAACCAGGAAACTGACATGGGTACAATGTATGTGTATTCAGTGTCATTTCATGACACATGTAGATTACTCTAGCTATCACCACAATTAAGATACAAACTATTCCATCACTGTGAAGATATCCCTTGGTGCTCTTTATAGTCACACCCACCCACCTACCACTCAACCTTCGCAAATCCCTGGCAACAACTGTTTGTTCTCCATCATCATAATTGTGTCATTTTGAGAATGTCATATAAATGGAATCAAACATTATGTGGCCTTATGTCCTTGAGATCCATCCAAGCTGTGATATATATCAGTAGATCATTCGTTTTTATTGCTGATATTGTACTCCACAGTATGGATGTACCACAATTTGTTTAGCCATTTACCTATCGTAGAACATGTTGGTTGGTACAGTCCATGGCTATCACAGACAAAGCTGGTACGAACAATAATGTACATGTTTTTGTGTGAACCTAAGTTCTCATTTTACTGGGTTTAGTGCCCAACAGTGGGATTGCTGGGTCATATGGTAAGTGTACATTTAATTTTAAAAGAAACAATCAAATTATTTTCCAGTGTCTGTTCCATTTTATGTTCCTACCAGCAATATATGAAAGATCTAGTTTCTTTGTATCCTCATCAGTATTAGGCATTGTTATTATTTTTTATTTTGGCTATTCTAACAAGTATACAGTGATAACTCATCATGGCATTAATTTTCATTCCCCTAATAGCAAGTGATATTGAATATCTTTTCAAAAATGCACTTCTTTGTCAATGCTATTAAGTGTATATCCTCTTTGGTTAAGTAGTTCTTCATGTCTTTTGCCCATTTTTGAATTAATTGTTTTAACTGTTGAGTTTTGAGGGTCCTTAAGTATTCTACATATGACTCTTTTGTCTTCTCATCCTTTTAACGAGGTCTTCTACAGAGTGAGAGTTTTTACATTTTGATCAAGTCTGACTTTTCCATTTTTCTTTCTTTTATGGTTGTGCTTTGCTGTCCTAACTATTCTTCACTAACCTCCAGACCCTGAAGGTTTGCTCACAGGGAGCCCATCCGGGTGCTCTGTGATGACCTAGAGGTGTGAGATGGAGGAGGAGGGGGGTAAACTCAAGAGGGAGGTGATATATGCATAATTATAGCTCATTCATGTTGTTGTATGGCAGAAACCAACACAACATTGTAAAGCAATTTTCCCCCAATTAAAAACAAACAAAAAAAGATTTTCTCCTACATAAACTTCTAAAAAGTTTTCTAGTTTTACATTTAAATCTATGATTCACTTTTAAGTTTTGTATAAGGTGAGAATTTAGGCTGAGAATTTAGGTGAGAATTAGGCTTTTTTTTTTTTCTATAAATATTCAATTGTGCTCCATTGCTCAGTCATGTCCCACTCTTTGCAGCCCCATGGACTGTAGCCCACAAGGCTCCTCTGCCTATGGGATTTTCCAGGCAAGAATACTGGAGTGGGGTGCCATTGCCTACTAAAGGAGATCTTTCTGACCCAGGGATGAACCCACCTCTCTTGTGTCTCCTGTATAAGACAGGAGGATTCTTTACCACTAGTGACATGTTGCTCCTGCACTATTTGATAAAAAGACAGTCCATTCTCCATTGAATTGCTTTTACACTTTCATTAAAAAAAAAAAAAAAAATCAGCAGGCTATACTTGTGTGGGGATATTTCTGGGTTATCTATTCTGTTACTGATTTATGTGTCTATCCTACTGCTAATACCAATCTTGAGTACTGTGGCCTTATAAGTTTTGCAAGCGGGTAGAGTGGTTCCTTCCATTTCCTTCTTTTTCAAAGCTGTTCAAATTTCTTTGCCTTTCCACATAAATTTAAAAAATTTTGCCAGGATTTTAGGAGTTGATTTAAGCCTATACATCAATTTAGGGAGAACTGATATCTTTAATATGTTGAGTCTTGATAAGTTTTATCCTCTTAAACCTTGATAATAGGTTAATGTACTTAGTGAAAGTGCTCAGTCCTGTCTGACTCTTTGCAACCCCATGGACTATACAGTCCATGGAATTCTCCAGGCCAGAATACTGGAGTGGGTAAGAATACTTAAGGACACTCAGAACTCAACAGTTAAAACAATCAATTCAAAAATGGGCAAAAGACATGAAAAACTATTTCACCTTTCCCTTCTCCGGGGGATCATCTCAACCCAGGGACTGAACCCAGGTCTCCTGCATTGCGGGCAGATTTTTTACCAGCTGAGCCACAAGGGAAGCCCTAGAATACTGGAGTGGGTAGCCTATCCCTTCTCCAGCGGATCTTCCCATCCCAGGAATTGAACTGAGATCTCCTGCATTGCAGATGGATTCTTTATCAACTGAGTTATCAGGGAAGTTTTCTACAATTAGAATAAGAACTACCTATTTGAAAAAGACTATATATGAATTTAACAGAAAATGTATGCCATTACTATATTGAAACAGATAACCAACAAGGATGTACTATAGCACAGGAAACTCTGATCAATATTCTCTAATAACATAAATGGGAAAATAACCTGAAAAAGAATAGATAGATGTATACGTTAACTGAATCACTTTGCTGTACACCTGAAACTATACTGTTAACAAACTATGCTCCAATGTAAAATAAAAATTCAAGATGAACTCGTCTCCAAATTCACTACTATTTTTGTTTTTAGTAACAGTATCAGAGACTGAAAAACAACGAAGAATTTTCTTAGGATAAAGAGAAAGGCAGATAAGACTTTAAGGGAGGACAGCTGAGTAAACAGGTCAGTTTTGCATTTTTTCCTCACCTGTGTTTCCCTTCTATGTCCTCTGTCTCTATCTCAGATAAATGTGGGTCTAATGATATCACCTTCAAGTATCTTTTCTATTAAATAATAACTACTACTTCAAGAACATAGTCAGAACAATGAGAAATTACCAACAGAATAAATTGATGTTGCAAAAGAAAAATAGTATCTTACGGGAACATAATTTCACAAAACTGAAATGAGAATGCTGCTAATAATAAGACCTCTCCTTATCTGCTACTGGGTAAATAAAAATTTAACAAGTTGAAGTTTTGAGGTATTGAATGCTTATAAACTAGAATACACTCCTGGTTAAGAGTTCAGGTTATGGAGCTGATTCTACCTTGGACTAGCAACTTGATGCAAGGCAATTTAAATAATTTCCTTGAGAATGTGTTTCCTCATATGTAAGATGGAGATATTTAATAATATGACCTATGTCAAATAGAGTGGTGAAGCCTCAGATAATGCATATTAAACACTAATTCCAATGCTTCACGTATGGTAATCACTCAGTACACATTAATTACTTTTACGTTAAATTCCTATTTGTCTGGGCAAATTATACCTAGGCTTCCCTCCATAAGGACAGTTTTCCTAAATGGAGCCTATTAAGATTTATGAGTTTAAGATTCTTTATAGATACATTATTTGCAGTGGTCTCACCATTTGCAAGAATATACTCTATTCCCAAGAATCATAATTTTAAGCTAATGGACTTAGATAAAACTGGGTGTTCAATTCAACTTTAACATAGCTAGAACATTATCTTTTAAGTTTTAGCCTATTCAGGGTGGCCATGATAGTTTGTACAGTTAGAAATGTGAATTTCTAATTTAGAAATTCTGTCAGTTGCACAGTCAGAAGCCTGATTCCATTCCCTCATCAAAAGCCACAGTTGATTTGGGATTCTGGATGCATTCAGCTTAGATGGGACCAGAAAAAATAAGCAATATGTAATTCAGGTAGTCTCGTGCATGTGAATTACATGACTTCTGAACTGGACTTGATGGGAGAATGAAGGCAATATTTTTATTTTGTAGAGAGGTCAAGTTCTAATTTAATTTGATCCTTGTTAATCTTATGACACTAAAAAACAAATTTGGTAGTGAATAAAGTGGAAATTAATGATTAGAAAAAGCCACTCTCTGTGGATTTCAATGATCCTATCCATGGTTACCAAAAATCACTGTGAAAGGGAAAGTGTCAGTCGCTCAGTCGTGTCCGACTCTTTGCAACCCCATGGACTATACCCCAGCAGGCTCCTCTGTCCATGGAATTCTCCACGCATGAATACTGGAGTGGGTTGCCATTTCCTTCTCCAGGGGATCTTCCCCACCCAGGGATCGAACATGGGTCTCCTGGATTATAGGCAGATTCATGACCATCTGAGCCACCAGGGAAGCCCTCCAAATCACTGAAAGATGAATTTAAATGGAAATAAATGTTTGGTAAGGAGTGGTAAATGTATCACGATAAAAACTTTGACAATATTGTTTGTTTTGGGTTCATTAATGAAGCTGTGGTTATACAAGGTTATAGAATCAGATACAATCAAATGGATAAAGAAAACTTAGATCATTAGTGGAGAAGACATGGAAGTTTGCTGACTTTCTTTCTTCTTTTAGCTGTATCACGTGGCTTGTGGGATCTTGGGTCCTTGACCAGGGATAGAACCCAGGCCCAAGGCAGTTAAAGTGCTGAATCCTAAGCACTGAACCTCCAGGGAATTCCCCAGTGACTTTCTATGTACTATTTGCCTGTATAACTGAATATTCAGCACTTAAGTTTTTGCTATGTTTCAAAAGTTACTTTCTTCAACTTTGTATAATTTTTTAATAGTTGTGGACTAGAAAGAATTTGCTCAATATTTTTAAAATGCTAAATGCTGGGAGGTAGTGACAAGCATACAGAAATTCCTAACAATGCCATAAGTAGAAGCTTAACCAATAATTGGATAATTAAAAAGAAAAAAATCAATGTTAAGGTATTTCCTATCCACGTTAATGTTAGCACAGGGAACATTCCTTACATACTACTTATCCTGGGTTACACTTACCAATTTAAATCATTTTCCTGAAATAATAGGTCCTACATTCCTTAGAATCATTAGGATTAGTCATTGATTAGGGCTGTATTTGATTTTTCACATGTTCTGATTTCACAGCAAGGACCTAGTTTTACTCAATTTCATTCATTCACTACCAAGACACAATGACTCAAGCAAACAAAGTTATCCCCCAAAACCAAATTAATAGACTTTTCCAATGAATAAAATTTCTAATTGTTCACTAGGATGCCATTAAAAGTTGCAAACATTTGAGTTTTTACAAAACATGTGTTGAAACAATTTTGACCTAAGATCAAGGAGATTTGAGAAGACTGACAAAGAATTTTAAGTCTTTCTGTAATTGCTTTCCATTCTACTTAAAATGTAACAATCACTGTGACTTCACAATAAGAAATAATTCTATAATTTTTTCAAACTTCTCTCTCCTTTTCCATTTTGGATCCTTGTGTCTTTTTTTCTTTTTTAATGACAGAACACTTAAAACCTGGTGTCTTTTATAACCCTAAATTCCTGAGAAGGAAGGGGAGAGGATAAAATAAAGATTAAATTAAAATAAGATGCCAGATATGAAAGGAAAAAGATCAAGAGACCAGATGTCACATAAGGAAACTAAAAAAAAAATACTAAATAAAGTTCAGAAAGTAAGATTATAAAACACTTTTACATGTGATAGAATACTACAGTTTATGTTGCCTGAGTTGTTTTTATGAAAGGAAAAATATCTGGCAAAGGACAGACCTGTAAGTATACTAATACTATGCCATATTCTTACTCAAATAAGGCTTATCTGTTCCTATGTTAAAAGTTGATAACCTGGGGGAAAAAGCAACAATTCTTTTAGCTAATATCAGGGTAAAGCATTAAAAGAGAAAATAAAATCCTAACTATGCTAAATAAGTTATAAAATTATCAGCTATTTGCACTTTGGTATTTGTTAAGGTAAATATTTAAAGCTAAAAAGAAATCCTTTCAAGTGATTTAAAGTTCTTGGTGGAAACATGATATGAGAATTCGGGTTACCATTTAAATTTGAAGTACTTCATCCATTTCGGTGACAAAGGTGGTTTTAGCAGCTATAATTACATTCCTTCAGATTTCAAAGTGCTTTGGGTTCTTCCAAGATGAATGAATGTCCTTTCTTCCTTGCCTCTCATTCCTTATTTTCTGAAGATAGTGGTGTTTACTGCAAGAGAACAGCACAAAATAGAGGTAAACTAGTTTAAATATATTGGACATTTTCTTTCATTTAGGATATTCTTAATTTTACCCTTACTCAATAGTTAAAATTGGACTCATTTAAGAGTAACTTCTTTACTTAGGAAGTGACATGGATAGAATCTTACACACTCAAGAATTATCCATGACATACCTAAGAATCAAACAACTTATATGAATCAAATTAGTACTGACACACTTGAGGCTTTCTAAGACTTCATTTGATTGTCTTCATATATTTCTATTTTTGGCTAAAAATAAAAGAATATGAAACATAAAATTCTACTTCACCTTTATAACAATTCAATTCTAAGTGACAATATCCAACTTTGATACAGCCTCTGTCAAATATGAAAGTATTTATCTCCAATTACAAAACTTTCTCTAGCTGTTTTGCAGTTTCACTTTAGGTTTTTGTTTTTGGGTTTTTTCTTCATTTATTTTTATTAGTCGGAGGCTAATTACTTTACAATATTGTAGTGGTTTTTGTCATACATTGACATGAATTAGCCATGGATTTACATGTATTCCCCATCCCGATCCCCCCTCCCACCTCCTTTCACTTTAGGTTTAAGTATAAAATATATTTGTAATTTGGTATACAAAATATCACTTAAGATTAAAATAATAAATTTCTATCTATTTCTGACTCTTAAGCACCAATTACACGCATGTTTAAACAGGCCCAAGCCCCCATTTGCTTTTTCTATAACACTAAATACAAGGAAAATGACCAGAAGAGTTAAGAAAGAAAAAGATAATGTGATAACTTTTAAATGATTCCAGATTGTGCTTACATACTGTAGAACTGAACCTTTCAATAGATTCTAAGACAACAAAGGCACATTTTAAAAAGGACACTTTTGTGCAACATTAAACGGTATCTAACTCTGACATTGCTGGGTTATTCATGATGAAAACAATATCCAGTATTCTAACAGTGTTTATATCTATCACTTCAAGTGCTGTATAACAATGATGAGTGTCATGTAGGAGAAATATTACCAAGAAATATATACATATCACTAAAGTCATGTCCAACTCTCTACAACCCCATGGACTGGAAGATGCCAGCCTCCTCTTTCACTATTTCCCAGAGTTTGCGCAAAGCCCTGTATCACATAAACAGTGGCAAAATCAGTTATTCATCTTTCCACTATGAGTTTTTAAAGAAGAAAAATGCAATCAATGCCTATTTTATTTTGAAATTTGAATATGAAAAGATATTGAACTTATAGATATACAAATAGTGATAACCTAGAAAAGTACTTTGTGAGAGAGAAGTTAAGTTATTTCCCATGGGTAAGTGTTGTTAGTGACAAAACTGAAATGAGAACCTACATCACCTTACTCTTTCCTAATGCAGTGATCTGTTATCCTCTTATAATCTATCCTGCATTCCTTGAAATAGTCTTTTTCTGAATGCTTTATTCTGATGTGTTTGGTAGAACTCAAACTCCAAATCTGAAATATCCCCTCAACAACTTCTCATGTCTGCTATTACCTTCCACTAGGCCCTATGGAGTCTCCTCCACATGTGAACTTAAGTAATCAGCCAAAGATCTGAAAGGAAAGACATACAAATTTTGAGGGTGCCTACTCTGTGCCTCTCCTTTCTAGGGATGTTCACCACTGAATTCCAGAACAACTGGTATGACTTGAATAGGGTTGTACGTTAGATGATAGCAATCAATCAACCAATTGTAGGTTGTAGGTTAGATAGTAGTAACCAACCAACCAGCTGAATTCCTGATTGTGATTATTTTATCCTGATTATGTGGCAGAATATCTTTGTAGGAAATGCACTCTAGAGTATTGAGTGATGATGCAGTATAATGTCAGCAACTTACTCTCAAGTGATTCAGGAAAAATTATCTGTACCATTCTTATAATTTGCATATAAGTTTGATATTATTATAATATAAAAAGAAAAAAATTAATATATCAGTACATCAGTCATATTTCCAAAATGTCTTCTGTGGAAGTTTGATACAACTAAATGCTTAAATAAAAAGTAGTTCTATATAGTGAAATAAATCTGGGTGAAGTTACTTGTATTCCTTCTTGGTGATTCACTATACACATTAGCCTATCAGATATTCCTACAAATCACACCTTTTTTTTTTAAGGCATACTTTCATTTATTCATCCTTCCAACCACATAAATTATACTTAAGGCCTACTACATGAAAGGAAATGTTCTAAGTAGTAGAGATAGACAAATAGGGAAGGCAAGATCTCTCCTCTCAGAGAGCCAACATTTTAATACAGAAAGAGATGAGTCAGTAAATGAACAAACTAATTTCAGATGGTGATAAGTACATAGAAGAAAATAAAACTGAGTGTTAAAGGCTGGGAAGGCGGAGGTGCTGTTTGAGACAGTGTATAAAGGAAGGCCCTCAGGAGGGACAATGTTCAGGTTGAGATGAGCCAGACATGGAAAAATTTAGGGGGCGAATTTTCCAGACATAGGAAGACATACATGCTGTAAGACAGGAATAAGCTTATAATGCTCATGGGGAAAAGTTTCTAAATTATCAAAATAATGAAATAGGAATTTTTGAGAAAAATCTCTTAAGTACCATATCCCTCAAAATACATGTGAAAATTGGCCATATTTTAAAACTATTGACTCCTAAAAACAACAACATAACAATTACTAAAAATTCTTAACCTATTTTTTTTTAACTAACTACATGAATTCTCTTTGGATGACAATTTTCTATTATTTCAAAGCTTCTTTCAGAACCAATCCTTATTTTATAATTGAGTAAAAGGTTATTCTCTCTCTGTATGTAAAATGAAATAAATTGCCTGCTTTCCCCTCCCCTGGATGATGTACCAGAGTGTTGGGAAAACATCATGAAGACATGTAGGCATGAAAAGTATTCCCTGAATGTATATAGAGCTATGTTACTACTCACTCACTGAGGCAACAGCAGCATATACCTAAATTCTCTTCTAGAACTTTGACAGCACTGGATTTTGCACATTGCTAAAGAACAACTTCAATTATAAACCTTAATGAAGGAAAATACTCTCAATCATTCACAGGATTCCCTGGTGGCTCAGACAGTAAAGAATCCGTCTGCAATGTAAGAGACCCAGGCTTGATCCCTGGGTTGGGAAGATCCCCTGGAGAAGGAAATCGCTACCCACTCTGGTATTCTTGCCGGAGAACCCCATGGACAGAGAAGCTTGGCGGGGTACAGTACATAGGGTCGCAAAGAGTCAGACACAACTGAACAACTGTCACTTTTGCTTTCAATCATTCAAGGGATAATTGTATATATAAAACTGAAGAAAATCATACACTGCATGTATCAATACTGCTGTACATATTAGAAAAACTCTTGACTAGTCTAAGATGGGACTGGAACAGCATGCTAAGCTAAATTAGGTGGAAAAAAGAGATTACGCTTTAAAATGTATTTTGTGTTCTACCTGGCTAACAGGGATATGCGGAAGACAATGCAGAAGCAAAGGTAATGAAGGGAAAAGTATATTCTCAAAACTGTGAATTAAGAAGAAAAGTCCCTAGATCTTGAGTAGGGAAAACCACTAGACCATTCAGGTATGACCTAAATCAAATCCCTAATTATTATGCAGTGGAAGTGAGAAATAGATTTAAGGGACTAGATCTGAGAGACAGAGTGCCTGATGAACTATGGATGGAGGTTCATGAATTGTACAGGAGACAGACAGCAAGACCATCCCCAAGAAAAATAAATGCAAAAAAGCAAACTGGCTATCTGAGGAGGCCTTACAAATAGCTGTGAAAAGAAGAGAAACCAAAAGCAAAGGAGAAAAGGAAAGATATACCCATTTGAATGCAGAGTTCCAAAGAATAGCAAGGAGAAATAAGAAAGTCTTCCTCAGTGATCAGTGCAAAGAAATAGAGGAAAACAATAGAATGGGAAAGACTAGAGATCTCTTCAAGAAAATTAGAGATACCAAGAGAACATTTCATGCAAAGATGGGCTCAATAAAAGACAGAAATGGTATGGACCTAACAGAAGCAGAAGATATTAAGAAGACGTGGCAAGAATACACAGAAGAACTGTACATAAAAGATCTTCACGACCCAGATAATCACGATGGTGTGATCACTCACCTAGAGCCAGACATCCTGGAATGTGAAGTCAAGTGAGCCTTAGGAAGCATCACTACGAACAAAGCTAGTGGAGGTGATGGAATTCCAGTTGAGCTATTTCAAATCCTAAAAGATGACGCTGTGAAAGTGCTTCACTCAATATGCCAGAAAATTTGGAAAACTCAGCAGTGGCCACAGGCCTGGAAAAGGTCAGTTTTCATTCCAATCTCTAAGATAGACAATGCCAAAGAATGCTCAAACTACCACACAATTGCACTCATCTCACACGCTAGTAAAGTAATGCTCAAAATTCTCCAAGCCAGGCTTCAACAATATGTGAACCCTGAACTTCCAGATGTTCAAGCTGGTTTTAGAAAAGGCCAAGGAACCAGAGATCAAATTGCCAATATCCGCTGGATCATCGAAAAAGCAAGAGAGTTCCAGAAAAACATCTATTTCTGCTTTATTGACTATGCCAAAACCTTTGACTGTGTGGATCACAATAAACTGTGGAAAATTCTGAAAGAAATGGGAATACCAGGCCACCTGACCTTCCTCCCGAGAAATCTGTATGCAGGTCAGGAAGCAACAGTTAGTACTGGCCATGGAACAACAGACTGGTTCCAAATAGAAAAAGGAGTACGTCAAGGCTGTATATTGTCACCCTTCTTATTTAACTTTAATGCAGAGTACATCATGAGAAACGCTGGGCTGAAGCACAAACTGGAATCAAGATTGCCGGGAGAAATATCAATAACCTCAGATATGCAGATGACACCACTCTTATGGCAGAAAATGAAGAAGAACTAAAGAGACTCTTGATGAAAGTGAAAAGAGGAGAGTGAAAAAGTTGACTTAAAGCTCAGCATTCAAAAAACAAAGATCATGGCATCCGGTCCCACCACTTCATGGCAAATAGATGGAGAAACAGTGGAAACAGTGACTGACTTTATTTTTTTGGGCTATAAAAATCACTGCAGATGGTGACTGCAGCCATGAAATAAAAAGATGCTTACTCCTTGGAAGAAGTTATGACCAACCTAGACAGCATATTAAAAAGCAGAGACATTACTTTGCCAACAAAGGTCTGTCTAGTCAAGGCTATGCTTTTTCCAGTAGTCATGGATGGATGTGACAGCTGGACTATAAAGAAAGCTGAGTGCAGAAGAATTGATGCTTTTGAACTGTGGTGTTGGAGAAGACTCTTGAGAGTCCCTTGGACTGCAAGGAGATCCAACCAGTCCATCCTAAAGGAAATCAGTCCTGAATGTTCATTGAAAGGACTGATGTTGAAGCTGAAACTCCAATACTTTGGCCACCTGATGTGAAGAGCTGACTCATCCGAAAAGACCTTGAGGCTCTCTGACTCCATACCACTGTGTTGGACAAGCGGCAGAAGCCCTGACTCGAGTCAGCAATAAACTTTCCTTTTTTGTGAGTTGAAAAAAAAAAGAAAAGAAAAGACCTTGATGCTAGGAAACATTGAAGGCAGGAGGAGAAGGGAAAAGGATGAGATGGTTGGATGGCATCACCGACTCAATGCACATGAATTTGAGTAAACTCTGGGAGTTGGTGACAGACAGGGAAGCCTGGTGTGCTGCAGTCCATGGGGTCGCAAAGAGTTGGACACGACTGAGCGACTGAACTGAACTGACTGCTAGTGGCATGAAGTAAAAAATGACATAATGCTGGGGGACCTTTTATTTATGAGTACAGGGCAACTTCATCACTAAATAACTAAATTCAGGTTACATATGCGCTAATTTTGAAACATTAGTAAGGTAGGCATATCAAAACAAAATAGGAAGGAAGGAATTTAATCTTGCATAATTTAAAAGAGAAAAGGTGCCAGTTTCCGAGTAAGGTAACTTAGGCATTAGCCCAAATTCTCCATTAACTAAGGAACCACTGGTATAATCTTTGACATTAAAAAATCTATCAAAGCCCTACAGGCTCAGTACTGTGCCATCCTATTTACTTTGCTCTTTAACAGTAGAGAATGTTTAAATAAAAGTATTACTAAGAATTAAAACATAACAGTCCAACAGGAACCCTACAGCTTACCTGGGAGCTTTTTAACCACATAGCACAGTGACTGTCAAACTATGACTCAGGGGCCAAGTCTGACCAGCCAGCTGTTTATGCATGACCTGCAAGGTAAGAATGTAGTTTTTCATTTTAAAATAGCTGGGAAAAAAGATCAAAAGAATAAAAATATTTTGAGGTGTAAAAATTAAATGAAATTCAAATTTCATTTTCTATAGATAAAGTTTTATCAGAACACAACCAGCACATTTAAAAATGTATCACCTATGGCTGCTTTTGCACTGCAAAGGCAGAGCTGAATTGTTGCAAGAAGGAATGTATGGCCCACAAAGTTTAAAACATACACTATCTGGCTCTTCCCAGATACCATTTGCCAGTTCCTGATATTAAGTACATGATTATGCTCTAAAATGATAGGATTTACATTTTAAAATACCAGATCAAATGGTTCACTTTAGTTCTTATCTCCCAGTATAATAGTCTTTCATGTTTCTAGTGAAATATTAAGTAATAACCTTATATTTAAAATGACTATGCCATAATATTGAGAGAAATTTTTGTATACCCGAAAATCCACTTTCCTGATACTTGAAATTTATTAGGCATGATAAATCATTTTCTTTGGGTCAGTTTCTGATTTAAAGTGTGCAGTGGATCTCTGAATTGAAAAATAATAGCTCCAACAGTTGATACAATATCATTTATAACGATACTGAGAAAAAAGTAAATAAATGGTTAAGTTCTATAAAAAATAATCATTGCTTGAGAGTTTCAGAATTTTATAAACTGTTTTAGCATTAAAACTAATTCTGGAATGATTTACAGTCCAGAATAATCCTCCCACTGAAAACAACTAGAGCACCATACAAAGTACAGGAGGCGACTATTTTCAGACACAGGCAGTACAGGACTATGGTCCCTGAGAAAAGGGAAGTAAAGAAGGCAAGCCCTACCATCATCCAAGGCTCTCAGCCAGGAAGCAACTCCAGTACAGCAGAAAGAACCAAAATAGAGCCTGGCAATCTTACTGACTTGAGGAGACAGAGAAAACAGCACCAGGAGGTCAAGGAAGCTAGAATTTATGGAGTAGAGTTCCAGAGAGCAGGGAAAGGGTTCCAGTAATTTAAATGAGAGTTCCCTTGAATATTTAGCTGTATAAAAACCTGTACATGAGAAGGGTAAAATTTCTTGAGACCAGCCGAGGATAACTTCTAAGGAAAAAAAGCTACCAGGGAGTTCTAAAACAAAGAATTCTCAGAGCTGACACAGGGCCAAAATTTCAACAAGTTCCCCTCTAGAGGGGATGAACCTCACTGAATATGTCAGGCTATTAAAAATGACCCCAGAAGGCCCACACACAGAAGCAGGGGGGGAAAGTAGTCCGAGAATAAAAGTTACTCTAGACCCTCCTGGAAGAAGCTTGGAAGCCTAGAAAGATCAAATGAATAAACAATTAACAATGCCTACTAGGAAAAAATCTAATACACTTTAAAGGAATACCACAAAAATAAAAAACTCAACATGCAAAATTCACAAATATATGATATTCAATTAGAAATTACTGGACACACAAAGAAGTAGGAGAATGTGGCCCATAATCAGAAAAATCCTGTCAACACAGACAGATCAGAAATGGCAGACATGATAGACTTAACAGGTAAAGACATTTTTAAAGGGCATTATAAGTATGCTCCATATAAATGAAAATAGGAACACAGTGAAGAGAGAAATGAACTATTTAAAAAATATTTTCAAAATATTTAAAAAATACCCAAAGAGAACTTCTAGAGATAATATATATATATATATATGAAAATTTCACTGGATAAGATAAGCACTCATGGCAGAAAAAAAGAAATCAGTGAACTCAAAGAGCAATATAATCTATCCAAAATGAAGTTCAGAGAGTAAAAGATGACTGTGAGACAAAGGAAGAATACTGCCTTAAATGTATTACATTATTTTAAAAAAGTGGTATAAAATTATTTGATAGTAGAATGGAATAACAGGGATGTTATAAATCCTAGAGCAACTACTAAAATAAGCAAAGAGAAAAAAATAAACCAATAAAGGAATAAAACAATAGAGAAAATTAAATGGAATCCAAAAGTATAATTAATTCAAAAATTGGTTATTAGAAAACAAATGGCAAGATGGTAGATTTAAACCCAACCACATTAATAAATACATTAAATGTAAATTATCTAAATTCTCCAATAAAAAGACATGAAAAAAGCAAGACCAAATATACACTGAGGGTCTCACACTAAAATAAGGAAATAGCTTAAAAATAAAAGGATAGAAAATATACCACGCAAACCTAAATCTTAAGAAATACCACATTTATATCAAAGAAGATAGAAGACAAAACAAAAATAGCATCAGAGATAATGAGAGATATTTCATAATGGTCAAGGGATCACTTCACTTGGAAGATGGAATAATTCTAAATGTGTATGTACATAATACCAGAACAAAAACTTATAGACCTGAGGGGAGAAACAAACAAGTACCCAGAACAGTTGGAGACATCAATACTCCTCCCTCAGTACCTGAAAAGAACAGGTACACTGAAAGTCCAGCAAAGACTTGAGCAGCACTCTCAACTCAACTGATGTTCATAGAACATCCCAGTCAACAGCAACAAAATAAAAACTTATATACTGCCCATGAAACGTTTACCAAGATAGCCTACCTGCTGAACCAGGAGTGAGTCTTAACAAATTAAAAAAAAAAAAAGAAACTATGCATAGTACATTCCCTTATCACAGTGGAATTAAATAAGAAATGAAAACCAAAAATGAAGAAGAAAGTAGGAACATTTACAATATCTGATTTCTGGGGTTAACATCCACATAGTTGGGTATACAATTTGGTACACTGCAGCAATCCACATAGTTTGGTAAAAGCCTAATGATAACATATAGAAAACTGGAACTGAACAGAAAATCCAAAAATAGACTATAAAATACTCAGTCAATTAATTTTTTAAAGTGCCATGGTAACTCAATGCAGGAAGAAAAAATTTCAACAAATGTTGCTGAAACAACTGGATATTCATATGGAATAAAAATGAATTTTTCTTCTATGTGACAAGATTTTGTATATATAAAAAAGACTAAATGAAAATACATTATAAACCTAAGAGTAGAACGTAAAACTACAAAGCTTCAAGAAGAAAACAGGGAAAATTTTTTTTACTACTTTAGGATAGGCAAAAATTCAAAAGCATGAATCATATAAAAAAAGAAATACAGAAATAGTAAACCATACTTTACTTCACCTCATAAACCATACTCTATCAAAATTAAAAACTTCTGCTGTTTTAAAAACATCATTAGAAAAACTAAGTAGCTAGTAATTACATTAAATGATAAAAACCACAAGATACCAGTTCACACTCATTAAATGGCTAAATTTAGAAAAGACTGACAATTCTAAATACTGGTGAGGATATAGAGCTGTGATGCCTAAATACTGGTGAAGATGTAGAGCTGCATTCATGCACTCTCTGACAACAGCCATATGTAATCATTTAAATTTCAATTGATAAACTGAATAAAATTAAAAAAAAATTAACTTCCTGAAATGTACTAGCCATATTTTACCTGCTCAACAACTACATGTGGCTAGTGGTTACAGTACTGGACAGTGCTGATATAAAACATTTTCATTATTTCAGAAAGTTCTATAGGATAAAATTAATTTAAAATATCTGAAATGTTCAGACATTACTTGCAGGTATGTAAAATTTTACCATCACTTTAAAAAAGCTTGACACCTTCTTTCAAAGTTGCACAAAACTTACCATATAACCCAACAATTGTCCTCTTAGATATCTACCCAGCAGGGTTAGTATCATTAGAGACCTAGTGGGGAGCTGGAACTTCCACTCCTACTAAAACATAACAGCAGTTTTATCCCAAATGTCAATGGAGGGTAAGCGATACCCTGCACTTACATTTCTAGCTGGCAATACCCTGTCAGGGTAGTATCAAAAGAGGCCTGCTCAACTGAAATAAAATGTACAGTATCATGACATAATTGTCCAGGTTTTAACTGAAAACCACTCAATGAGACTAACATACTGGAAAGAAATGAAAAATAGAAAGTCTAAGAAACAGAAGGACTTAGCAAAGAAATACAAAGAATAAAATTGTTATAAAAAATAGAAGATACAAAGAATAAAATTATAGAACTGAATTATATAATTGAATTATAATTCAATTATAATAATTGAAATTAAAAATCCAATAGATGGGCTAAACAAGAGAATGGAGAGGATAGAAGAAAAAAAAATCAGTAACTAAAAGATAAAACAATTGTAAAGTAATTAGCCTTCAATTAAAATAAATGAATTAAAAAAAAGATAAAACACTAGAAGTTATCCATCCTAAATAACGTAAAGGACATAGACTGAATGCAAATGAACAGAGCCTCAGGGAACCATGAAATTATACCAAAAGTTCAAACATTCAAGTCATCACAGTCTTGGAAGTGAGGAGAAAAAGTGCAGGGCTGAAAAAATATTTGAAAAAATATGGTTGAAAAATTTTCCCTAAATTGGCAAAAGACATAAATCTATAGATTCGAGAAGCTGAACAAACTTCAAACAGAGTAAACCCAGAGAAATCCACACCAAGACATACCACAGTCAAACTTCTGAAAACTAAACACAATAAAAAAAAATCTTAAAAGCAGCAAGAGAGAAAAGATCCTTTATCTACAGGGAAAAACAAATTTGACCATCAGTGGATTTCTCATAAGAAGCCATACAGGCCAAAAGGAACTGGCACAATCTTTTTCAAGAGCTGAAAGAAAAAGAAGTGTAAACCCAGAATTTTTCCTCCAGAAAAATATCATTGAGGGAATGAAGAGAAAATCAAGATATTCTTAGGCAAAGGAAAGTTAAGAGAATTTATTTCTAGCTGACTTGCCCTAAAAGAATGGATAAAGAAAGTTCTCTAAATTGAAAGGAAATGAAAAAAGATGACATCTTGGAACATCAGAAGGCCAAAAGGGTAAAACTATGGATACTAGCTATACTATGAATAACAGTTCTTCTTCTCTTGTCTTCCAAATTATGTCTGATTGTTTAGGCAAAGATTATAATACTGTCTGATATGGTTCACAATGTATTAAAGAAAATATTTAAAACAAGTAGATATAAAATTATGTACACATGCATATAATATATACCTATAAATAATACAACTTATATATTAAAATATTAAGTCAATTAAATGAGGGCAAATAAAGGGACCAAAGGAAGGTAAGGATTCTACACTTTGCTTGCAGTACTATAATGTAGCAGTGCTAGTAGTAGTATTGTACAGGAGACTGTGGTATGTTATAATTATACAATGTAATATCTAGAGCAATGATGAAAAAGTTGTACAAAGAAATACCTTTTAAAACACTACAGTGGGTCAACACGGAATTCTAAAAAGTATTCAAGTAATGCACAGAAAAACAGGAAAAAGAAAAGAAAAATGGAAAAGAAGAAACAAATGAAATATAAAAAATTAAATGTCCAATTTAGGTCCTAACATATCAATAATTACCTTAATTAGAAACAGACTCAAACTGGAAGCAACTAAAATGTCCTATAATGGATGGTTAAACAAATTGTGGTACATCGATACTATGAAATACTAAATCAGCAATAAGAAGGAATGAACACAGTATAATTTGGGTGTATCTCAAGGGCATTATGCTAAATGAAAATAGCCCGTCTCAAAGGTTATATATTATATAATTCCATCAATATGACATTTTTTACAATTTTTTAAATTTATTTTTAATTGGAGGATAATTGCTTTACAATGTTGTGTTGGTTCTGCCATACAACACCGTGGATTAGCCACAAGTATACATATATCCTCTCCCTCTTGAACCTCTCCCTCATCCTTCCCATCCCACGCCCTAGGTTATCACAGAGTACCAGGTTCAGCTCCCTGTGTTATATAGCAACTTCCCAATTCATCCCATTCTCTCCTTCCCCCACTGTGTCTACAAGTCTGTTTTCTATGACGGTGTCTCTATTCTTGCCTTGTAAATAGGTTCATCAGTAACATTTTTCTAGATTACATACATGTATGTGTGTTAATATATAATTTTTCTCTTTCTGGCTTAATTCACTCTGCATAACAATCTCTAGATTCATCCACCTCAAAAGAACAGACTCAGATTTGTTCCTTTTTGTGGCTGAGTAAGATTTCATTGTATATATGGACCACAGTTTCCTTGTATGTTCATCTGTTGACAGACATCTAGGTTACTTCCATGTATATGACATTCTTGAAATTACAAAATCATAGAGATGGATAACAGATTAGTGGCTGCAAGGAGTGAAAGGTAGTTGAGAGGAGGAGGTGTGTGGGGGTGTGTGTGTGTGAGACTATAAAGGGGCAGAAGGGGTGAAGTTTTTCTGGTGAGATTGCAGTCTTGGTTATATGAATCTACATATGTGATAAAATGCCAAAGAACTATTACTCATTTTATACCAATATCAGTTTCTTGATTTTGATATTATTAGTCTACGGTTATAGTAGATGTAACTAATAGAAAGTGGGTGAACGGTAAAGAGGATATCTCTACATGGTACTATCTTTGCAACGTACTGTGAATTTGTAATTATTTCAGAGTATAAAGTGAACCAACATTGTGAATACTTTGAGTTCATTATCAAGGTTTCTAGGTTTCCCAGATGGCACAGCGGTAAAGAATCCTCCTGTCAAGCGGGAGATGTGGGTTCTATTTCTGGGTTGGGAAGACCCCCTGGAGAAGGAAATGGCCACCAACTCCAGTACTCTTGCCTGGAAAATTGCATGGACAGAGGAGCCTGACAGGCTACAGCCCATGGGGTCGCAAAGAGCTGGACACGACTTAGTAACTGAACAGCAGCAGCAGCACCAAGCTTTTAATAATACATGTAAGTAAAAATTTTTCCTTTTTTCTTAAAAAAAAAAAAAAAAAGCCACAACATCCTTATTTATAATAACTAAAACCTGGAAACAACTCAAATGTTCATTAATAGATGAATGACTAAACAAATGGTTATGTAATTGTACAATAGAACACTCAGTTCAGTTCAGTTGCTCAGTTGTGTCCGACTCTCTGCGACCCCATGAATTGCAGCATGCCAGGCCTCCCTGTCCATCGCCAACTCCTGGAGTTTACCCAAATTCATGTCCATTGAGTCGGTGATGTCATCCAACCATCTCATCCTCTGTCGTCCCCTTCTCCTCCTGCCCCCCATCCCTCCCAGCAAAAGGTCTTTTCCAATGAGTCAACTCTTCCCATGAGGTGGCCAAAGTACTGGAGTTTCAGCTTCAGCATCAGTCCTTCCAATGAACACCCTGGACTGATCTCCTTCAGGATGGACTGGTTGGATTTGCCTGCAGTCCAAGGAACTCTCAAGAGTCTTCTCCAACACCACAGTTCAAAAGCATCAATTCTTCGGTGCTCAGCTTTCTTCACAGTCCAACTCTCACATCCATACATGACCGCTGGAAAAACTATAGCCTTGACAAGACAGAGCTTTATTGGCAAAGTAATGTCTCTGCTTTTTAATATGCTATCTAGGTTATTGACTATGCCAAAGCCTTTGACTGTGTGGATCACAATAAACTGTGGAAAATTCTGAAAGAGATGGGAATACCAGACCATCTGACCTGTCTCTTGAGAAACCTGTATGCAGATCAGGAAGCAACAGTTAGAACTGGACATGGAACAACAGACTGGTTCCAAATAGGAAAAGGAGTATGTCACCCTGCTTATTTAACTTATATGCAGAGTACATCATGAGAAACGCTGGGCTGGAAGAAGCACAAGCTGGAATCAAGATTGCCAGGAGAAATATCAATAACCTCAGATATGCAGATGATACCACCCTTATGGCAGAAAGTGAAGAGGAATTACAAAGTCTCTTGATGAAAGTGAAAGAGGATAGTGAAAAAGTTGGCCTAAAGCTCAACATTCAGAAAACTAAGATCATGGCATCTGGCCCCATCACTTCATGGGAAATAGATGGGGAAACAGTGGAAACAATGTCAGACTTTATTTTCGGGGGCTCCAAAATCACTGCAGATGTTGATTGCAGCCATGAAATTAAAAGACAATAGAACACTACTTAGCAACTAAAAAAGAATAAATCACTTATATACAAAACATGGATGAATCTCAAAAATATTAAGCTGAGGGAAAGAAACCACACACAAAAGAGTTCACTGTGAATAGTTTCACTTATGCAACATTCTGGAATAGGCAAAACTAAAGTAATGAAGTACATACGGATCAGTAGTTGTCAGGGGTTTAAATGCAGGTAGAGGCTTTGGACAAAAAGGAACAGTCTGAAGGATTTTCTGGGATGATGGGTTTACCTGTAACCAGTTTGTAGTAGTAGTTTACATGAATCTGTGTATGTGTTAAAGCTCACAGAACTAATTTTTAAAAAGTCAATTTTACTGCATGTAAAAATTTAAAACAATGATAAAAACCATCATCTCCCATCACAGCTTTTCAAGTCCCATCTTCAATAACTGATATATCAGAAAAAGAGTACAGCTGAATCTTGAACCATGTGGGTTTGAACAGTATGGGTCCACTTACACGCAAATATCTTTCAATACTAAATTCAGTACTCAATATTTTTCAGTACTACACCATAGTTGGTTGAATTTCTATTTGTGGAGGAACTGGAAATGCAGAGGGAAGACTATACATGATACCTGGATCAACCCCATTATTCAAGGGTCAGCTGTATTCAGTTCCTACTACTGTCACTACCTAGCTGGTACTGAGTAACTTACCTTCTAACCCTTGGTTTTTCTTTGAAAAATGAAATAATTAAATGATCTCCAAAGCTTACTTCTATTCTAAAACCTATTCATATTTCATGCTTCTGTTAAATTTGTTGTATCTCAGAATTAATAAGGAACACAAAACATACCCATGTACTCAAGCAGATTCTATAATTCTACTTCAGACACTGTGGGCTGGCTTTCAATATTCTCTACTATTGGTGTTATTTCTGTGATCTTTTTATGGGCTGTTAATGTCTAACTTTGGAGAAGGAAATGGCAATCCCCTCCAGCATTCTTGTCTTGAGAATCCCATAGACAGAGGAGCCTGGTGGGCTACTGTTCATGGGGTCACAGAGTTGGACACGACTGAGTGACTGAGCACAATGTCTAATCTTAGTTATTAGCTTTGAGTAGATGACCTTTGGATAGGACTCTCCCCTATTAGTAATAACCAGGCCTCAGCCTATACGGACTATTTAAGATTTGTGCTCCCTTTATCACATCAGTCCTTCTTTATAGTTTGCTTTTAAAGTCTGTGAGCCAGCATTCATGCTAGCAAAATGACACCTGCTATTTTTAATTTTATAAGATATATGGTATTGGTATTACTGGGAAAGAGAAAGCAAGCCATTTTTAAATGGTTTGCTCAATATAATAATGTGCTTTTTTTTTGTTTACCCTATATGGAAAATCCAGAGTTCCCAAAATCTTTTACTCCTTCTTATCTCCTGTAGAAGACCTGCAGACTAGCAAGTCCTGTACTGAAATGCTCTCTTCCCATTGCTCACAAGAATGAGCAAAGCCAGCGAGGGGACTCACATAATTTTAATTCCAAACTCAGTGTTCATAGAAAACCTTGGTTGCAATCTCAAATGGCCTTTGGTTTAATTCTTTTTTTTTTTTTTTTTTGAGATGGAGTTTTATAAAAGAAATAAGACTAGAGAACAAATGATTATTTATTTCAACAAGTTATATCCAACAAATAATTTTTGAATACTTAGAAAAATCATCCAACCTTCTCATTTTGAGAAATAAGAAAAATAAAAGTGGCACACAATTAACTATGCTTGCTTGATTGATACTATTTTTCTCTAATAAATCCAAATTTATTAGAAATAAATTCAGGCAATTACAGATGAACTGATAATACAAATATAGGTCAGCAGATTCTGTAACTCTCCTTTATCACCTACACTTCTTCTAAAAAAATATGAATCAATTCATTTACTTCTTTAAGATATATACTAAAATATAAAATAAGTCCTGAGGTACATATAACTGTTAAACAGCAGTACATTTGGAAAAGGAAAGCTAATTAATATTTCCTTATAATTCCACTGCTATGTTAACCTTTAAGGAAGATGCAAATTTTACTTTACTGAATTTCCTCAGTGTTGAGATCACACATATAAATACACACACACACACACACACACACAAATCAATATCTCTGTATTTCCCTCACTGCCATCCTCAGATTTACTAAAGATGACATTGAAAAGGATCTGAGAGTTCCTCAAATTCCCATACATCTATAAGAACTTATTTCATTCTTAGAAAGTACCCTGATACAGAAACTAAACTCCATAGAAGAAAGCAAATCTACATTAATATTGAATCAATATCGTGGCAGAACACTTCTTTAGTGCTACCAAATTTCTAAACAAGGCTGAAAAAAAAGTGTTTCAATAATTTACTTATGGCCATGCTAAGTCACTTCAGTCATATCTGACTTTTTGCGACCTCATAGACTGCAGTCCGCCAGGCTCCTCTGTCCATGGGATTCTCTAGGCAAGAATACTAGAGAGCGTTGCCATGCCCTCCTCCAGGGGATCTTCCCGACCAAGGGATCCAATCCATGTCTCCTGCAGCTCCTCCACTGCAGACAGATTCTTTACCACCAAGCCACTGGGGAGCCCTATTTTCTTATAGAAGTAGTTTAAGAAATTAAAAAGCTTAATAGAGTAAACCCATGTCTTCTCAACCATTCCTGTACTGAGAGAATGTTTTAAAATGAATGAGGCACCAGACTGGAAGCCTGGCTCTTTAACCATGGTGCCAAACAAAAGAAACTGACAAATCACAGGAAAGAAAAGTCCAATCACTTAAAAAAATTCTAAGCCCTCAGCTAAACATAACTTTATTATGACCACTAAATCAGAGCTGGCCAATGAGAAGCTAATTGTAGTCCTTAAAACTTACTGTAGTCTGGGTAAGCAAGACAGAGTCATATTATGACAGGTACAATTCAATAAAAAACTGTTTATGTCAGATGTTTAAAGTTTCTAGGAGACTAGTTACAGAGATATCTCAAAATAAAAACTAAATATCAAGTATTCTAAAGTGGTCTTTTCATTTTTTTCCTTTAAAGAACCTTAAAAGCAACGGTTGAAAAATACCCTTGCACATGTTTTGAGGTCAGATACAACACTGAGAATTTAAGTTTTCCTCAAATGCCATTTCCCTGAATACCATGGATCTGATGGTATTAAAATGGGAGTTAGCTAAAAGGTGGAGCTCTGTAGCAAAGGGCATGTGGGAGAAATGTCAGCTCGTGGGACAAGAGAATCTTTAAAATTAAAGACTCCTAAGGAAAGAAAGATTTCAAGAAGAACATTGTCTTTTCTAATTTAAGTAAAATCTTATTTAATGTTGCTTTAAATTTTGTTGTGCATCTATTACATCCTTTATTGTTTTCTTCATTTGATAAAACATATGGAAGATCCTCCATTTACTAGTTCTATAAAATAGTTTATTAAAAACTTTAATATAGAATAAAAAAAGAGATTTTACTAATGACCAAATTTTCATATCCACAGAGAAAGCACCATCACACCGTATAATCTAAAAAATTACCTCCTTTTAAGGAAGAACGATTGGGGGACCAGAACTGTAAAAGAATAATGACTAACATTCATAAACTAGTTTTAATATAATTTTCTTTCCAATTAAAAAATATATATATTGTTTACAGAAAGCTACCAAAGTAAAGGAATCTATTGATCTGTACAGCAAGATCACTGGCATGGGAACAGTTAATGCTTCCAAAACTACCAAGTGGAAATAGGAAAGAAAACTGAGCTCACATCACTAAAGGCAATGAAATAATGAAATAATATTCAGTAAAATTTAGCTTCCCACACATATTTTTGTTCCTTTGCCTTATATCCTTTGAATTAACTGTCTTAAATTTTCCTTAGGTAATTTACAATTAATTTTTTACATTTAAAGTCGCTCAACCATGTCTGACTCTTTGAGACCCCCTGTAGTCCATGGAATTCTCCAGGCCAGAGTACTGGAGTGGGTAGCCTATCCCTTCTACAGGGGATCCTCCCAACCCAGGAATTGAACCGGGGTCTCCCACATTGCAGGAGGATTCATTATCAGCTGAGCTATCAAGGAAGCTAAAATCTGACACTTGTAGTTTGTTTCCTCCTGCTGCTTAAGAGAGAGATAAAAAATGTCTGACACTTGCAGCCTATTTCCTCCATCTGGAGACCCCTAGCCTTCCTACCTGTTACCCTCTCGCTTCCCACTTTTCTTTTAGGAGAATTAAGTACTTGATTATGAAGTACGGTTTCTCTATGAACTACTTCATTGTGGATAAAGCAATTCAAATAGTACACTACTGATGAACACAAAAATATTAAAAGTCCATTACACCCACTCCTCATCCAGGAAAAAATGAAAACAAAGATTAAATCAATGCAAATCTGAGTTTTTGCCATTCCCTTCCCTCTTTGTTCCTGCTATTTAGACTGCTTGTAGTCATTACTACATTTATACTGGGAAACATTTGTTTTTCCTGCTTGGATTTATTTCATAAACCACTAAATTCTCACTTTCTCCTGCAGTAAGACTTCAACACAAAGATATAATTAATCCCACTAAAGCAAGAAAAAAAAAGAAAACTCTAGGTTTAGTCAATCATTTAGTTTAGGCTCAGCTATGTGACCCTAGACCAATTCAATTGCTCTTTTGTACAATGATGATGATGCTAGGTAATCTACAAGATTGTGATGAAGCCTGTGTGAGATTAAGGTAGGTGAAAGAGTTTTGGATGTTTAAAGTGTCATGCAAATGTAAGGGTCTCAGTTTCTGCATCTATCATATGGGAGGATTCAGTTTGATGATCTCTAAAGATGTCTCATCCCTAAAAATGCATTGATATTTACATATGAAGCACATTAAAAAAAATCTATTTACTCTTGGGATAATTTCATAGTTGTAAGAGACTTAGGGAACAATTAACTCAACCCTCTCATCTCACAAAACGAGTCCAAAAGTAGACTAAGAGACTGGTATATAGCACAAGTCAGTAGGAAAGTTGGGAGCAGGAAGGACACAGACCAGACTCTTACCTCAAAATCCCTTCTATCATGTGATGCCGTTCACTGTTTTGTGAATTTAAACTGTCTTCACCACAGTTTAGACAATTACCTTTACAAACTGGAATGGAAAGCTAAAATGGAAAGCTTATTAAGAAAATGTAAATATTACTTTGGTGAAGATGATTTAACTGTTAACAGTCCAATTAAGAATGTTTACAAATGACTTTTTTTTTGGCCAGGAGAAATATCAATAACCTCAGATATGCAGATGACACCACTCTTATGGGAGAAAGTGAAGGGGAACTAAAGAGCCTCTTGAAGAAAGTGAGAGGAGAGTGAAAAACCTGGCTTAAAACTCAACATTCAAAAAACGAAGATCATGGCATCTGTTCCCATCACTTCACGGCAAAGAGGTGGGGAAACAATGGAAACAGTGAGAGACTTCATTTTCTTGGGCTCCAAAATCACTGCAGATGGTGAGTGCAGCCATGAAATTAAAAGATGCTTGCTCCTTGAAAGAAAAGCTATGACCAACCTAGACAGCATATTAAAAAGCAAAGACATTACTTTGCCGACAAAGGTCTGTACAGTCAAGGCTATAGTTTTTGCAGTAGTCCTGTATGGATGTGAGAGCTAGACGATAAAGAAAGTTGAGCACTGAAGAATTGATGCTTTTAAATTGTGGTGTTGGAGAAGACTCTTGGGAATCCTTGGACTCTCAAGGAGATCAAACCAGTACATCTGAAAGGAAATCAGTCCTGAATATTCATTGGAAGGACTGATGCTGAAGCTGAAGCTCCAATACTTTGGCCATCTGATGCAAAGAGATGATTCATTAGAAAAGACCCTGATGCTGGAAAGATTAAAGGCAGAAGAGGATGACAGAGGATGAGATGGTTGGATGGCATCACCGACTTGATGGACATGAGTTTGAGCAAGCTCCAGGAACTGGTGATGGACAGGGAAGCCTGGTGTGCTGCAGTTCATGTGGTGCAAAGTGTCGGACAAGACTGAGTGACTGAACTGAACTGAACTGAACTGACAAATGACACAAATCGCAAAAGGAGCTTAGATCAAACTGTCCAGCTATTCACTTGATTTGTGTGACATTCAATTTTAAGTCAATAGGTATGATGTAAATCCTATCTAACCTTTCACAATAAAGAGTTTCAATTCTGCTTTTGTGACTTACTAGCTACGTGATTCAGGGCAATTTATTTCCCTGAGCTTCAGCCTCTTCCTTTTTCTTTAAAACAGAGATTATACCAAGTATGTCACCTGGTTATTCTGAATTAGCTCATGTTAAATGATCTAGCTCATGTTAAGACCCTATATATCAGTACCTGGCACATACTAAGTGCTGTACAAATATTATTTTCCTTCTCTAATTTCTTAAACTTTAGGGGAATAGAGAATGTTTCCTCTCCTTTTACTTTATCAGAAATATTTATTAAATTAAATATATGGGGTCCTGGTCCCTCCACTTCAGTTACAAGCAGTTGTACAACTAAACCTAAATAAAATGAGGAGCAGTGTGACAAAATGGAAGGCATATGGGGTTTAGAGTCAACAAATCTGAATTTGAATTCTGGTTTGACTACATACTAGCTTTTTACCTTGAGCAATTTACCAGACCTCTCAAGCTTCTTATCTAGAAATGTGACTTTTATCTAGCTTTTTATCATTCTGTTGTTCATATTCACAGATATGGCAAATACCTAGAAAGGGGCATGTCTTATTAATCTCTGTCTCTTCCATACTAAGGCAGAGTTCAAAATTATAAGATCTGCTGCTAGAATAAGGCAAGAGACTGAAAAGAAAGAGAGAGAGAGAGAGAGACTCAAGATTAGAATAAACATGTTACATTAAGAAAAGAAAAAGTACAAACCCAATTTAATTGGCACCAACTGTAGGCATTATGTCATTGCTTCCTTTTCTTTCCTTAGGAATGGGCCTCAATTATTCTTTTCCTACAGGATGATGCAACGTGGGAAATGTGTGTTAGTGAAGGTCAGTTGACTCAGACTTTAAAATTGAGCATTTTAAAATTTACCACAAGGCAGTACTTACCACAATACTCATTCTATTTAATGGACTTTTTAAAATAGATAAAATATCCAAGAGGTGTTTTACTTTAGAAAATACTATGGTTTAAATAGCCTTAAGAAAAACCCCAAGTCTCATACTGTGGGCAGATTCCTTACTGTCTGAGCAACTTGGGAAGCCCTTAAAAAAGTAACCTTACCTCAAACATTACTTTAAATGAATAACAATACTTTGTTAAAGAGGACTTAACTAGTCAGGATAGGATTGCAGAAAGCAGTGTGTACAGATGCTTCTAGAGCTATATGCCTTAATCTTTTGAGTGAAGGGTGAGTGGTGAGGTATTATACACAACTATGAGAATCTGATGAAAGCTACAAATTGCATGCCCAAAAGGCACATACATGCATCATATTTTACATATAATTTTAGTTGAGTCATGAAGCCCAGTAATTACCTTGTAATTTCTAAAATCTGTTAGTAGATGCTAAGCAACCTCTGTTTTTGAATTTTTCAAAATAATGGACTTAAAGGATTTTACAATCTTAAGCAATTTAGCAGTCATCTAATGCAAATTGCTAATACTAATAAAGAAATAGTGCCCCAGAAAGATAAAAAGGATTAGGTAAAGCCATATTGCACCCAGGAACAAAGACATGTCCAACTACCATACTAATCTACATAAGACTGACAAGGCAGAATTTAGTATAAATCAGTGCCTTTGGGTCAGAATAACTATCACAATGGAACCAGGAGACTTTCAAATGATCTTTTGGCCTGAAAACATAATAGATCATCATTGATGGTTAAGAAAAGGAAATTTGGAGTTACATGGCACATGAAAAAGTTGACAAAGGCACTAAATCTTTCTTATTCTCAGGTTCTTCAAAACAAAATGGAAAAATAATAAAACCTACCCTTGTAGGATTATTTGAATGATAAAATCCTATAACACAGTGCCTAGGTATATCCCCTGGAGGAGGAAATGACAACCTACTCCAGTATTCTTGCCTGAAAAATCCCATGGACAGAGGAGCCTGGCATTATAGTTGGGCTACAGTTCATGGGGCCGCAAAGAGTTGGATACAACTGAGCACAGCTGCAGAAGCAAGGTACACAGTAGGTGCTCATGAAATGATATGAATTTTAACATATTTCTTGTCAAGTCATGGAATTAGGTAATATATCAAATTAAATCTCAAAGTAAATGAGATGCTTTCCAGCTAAATAAAATAACTAGCAAACATTCACAAACTATCTATACTATATTATTCAAGGTTTTACCAAGGATACAAAAGGATAAAGCTGTCCTCCTGTGTTCTCTTTTCAAGCAAAGACACAGAGATTTTTCCTGCTCAGTTTCTGCCTTGGGTTCCTCTTTCCCTATTCCCTTTCTTGTTTAGCTGCTCAGTCGTTCTGACTCTTTGCGACCCTTTGGATTGTAGCCCGCCAGGCTCCGCTGTCCATGGGATTTTCCAGGCAAAAATACTGGAGTGAGTTGCCATTTTCTTTTCCATTCCTTTCCCCTGAGGGCTCAGCTTTTTGCCTACTTCATATCTACCCACATTCTCTGTGCTCCAACCAGGACTGAAAGGATCCCCACATGAATATCTCTAATCCTAACCTTTCATCTGAGCATCATATGCCTATATTCTGCTTTCTATATGCTCCCACTTGAAAGTACTATAAATACAATACATCAAAAACTTTTCCTAACATCTATTCCTTCTTTAAATTCCCTGCTATGGTTATTAACAGCACCACAGCCACTTAGACACTCAAATCAAAGTCTGACAGTAATCTCACATTTCACCAATTACTTTAAATGTCTGATTCATTTCTACTCTAAACACTTTTCACGTCTATGTCCTCAACTTCACCCCTATTAATGGTATCCAAATCCAGGGCATTGTCTCTCAATATGACTAAATCAGTAATCTATCTGGTTTACTCTCCTCTATGCATGCACTCTTACCCTACCTCAAAGCCATTTACCATACTCCCATCAAAATGATCACTCTAAAATGAAAATCCTGCCACACCTGTCAAACTCTTCAAAAGCTATTATTCACAGGATAAGGATAAAGTCCAAGTTCATCCACAAAACAAATGCCCACACATGATACATAAAGCCCTCCATGATTTGGCTCATGCCTATCTCTTCATCTTCATTTCCTATCTCCCACTTCATCACACTACAGCCATACTGAACTTGTCAAACTTCATGCTGTTCTCTTAGGCAACATAAACTTAGGCTCCTTCCACGAATAGGAAATTCTTACTTGTTCTTCCAGATTCAGGTCCAGGATCACCTTCTCTGGGAAGCCTCCAGAGTACACTTTCCTACCCCACTAAGCTCACACATCATCACAACAAGCACTCAGGAGATTTTTGTTAAACTGAACTGGAACTAGGCAAACTAACAACAAAGAGCAAATAATTTACACATACAAAGCCAGTAAGAAGGGCCACTAGGTCATTTTCAGTGCTTCTTTAGAAAAAAGTCTTGATCTGGGGATACGAGGAGAGATTGTTCCCAGATTGTTGAAAAGAAATTAAAGTATTTGAGTGAGTAAAACAGAGATGGAAATGGACACATTTAGAGGAGACACATGTAAGAAAAGACTGGAGGATAATTAACAGCTAATATAAACCCACAAATGTAGCCATCAATATAAAATGATTTAGAGACACAACCAATAAATCATGAAAGATTTTTAAACAGTTTTCTCTGGAACTATATTATTTAATTCCCATTTATAGATACTACCCTGTACTTCAATTAGGGAGATATTAATTGAGAAAGATATTTTCATCTTTTAGTTAATCTCTTGCATTGTTATAAATCTGAGAAGGTTTTCCCACTTAGTTACCATATACTGAATAATTCTACACAAAATCCTGAAATTATAACATATCTCTACATAGCACAATAGTTCACTGAAATTGGAACAAGGTAACACAGACTTTCTTTCAGTTAGTTCAAGGGCTAGTCAATCTCCTTAAATAATCATTAATATTGGAACACTAGGTTGCTCCAAATCAGCAGTGGAAAATGAAACTACAGAAAATTCAACATCAATTCACAGAGGAATTCAACTGTAAATACCCTGCTTTCTGAATGCAGAATTCAAGAATATCAATCCTGAAACTTAAATACACTAGTTATAACACAGAAGAAGAACAGATGTATGAGAGACTCACATGAAGAGTAAAAACTAAGGTTTTCTACTAAGAATAAGAGAAAGAAATGCTGTTATTTCTGAACTGTACTTCATGACACAAAATCTACTGCTTGCAGTAAAAACAGGAACGACTCATCCTAATACAATAACTAGAAAAACCACACAACAGTCAGAAGAGGATCACATTAGAAGAATAAACAGAAAAAGGAAACCAGCCACCCTAAACTGAAGCATCTCGAAGTGGACATCTGATTGGTTATTTTATATACTTGACAATATATATGTATAAGGTAATAACAACCCTGGGCACATCTTCTATACCAAGAGGAAAGGTGATTAGAAAACAGATTTATGTAAACAAGCACAGAAGTACTTTGGAGCTTAAAATTCATTTGCATGGAGTTGTATGTTTTCTTGTCCTTGACTGTAAATGCAAATTCCCTGCTTTTAGCTTTGTAGACAATTTAAAAAGAGAGACACAAAAGTGAATGTGAATTTGCAACATAACTCTGATGTTATATCAGAAGATATGGATGATCCTCACTTTCACATCATACCTGTCATTTTAAAACACCCCTACTGATATGAACTAACATTCATGAATGAAAGGTTAAAAAATTCTCTTGGGCTGTTGTATTCAAGCAAATTGACAGATATGAATGCACAAACACTAGTCTTGGATTACGAAATCCCCACACACATGAATACCACTGTAAAAATAAATTTCTCTAAGAGAATAGGGACTGAAAATGTTGCTGGTTTGCTGAAGAGAAAGCATCACTATAAAAGAAACTGGCAGCCTACCAATATGATGCTGACAAACATTTTATGCCCAAGTGTGCTGTAGATGATCTTTTAGATTCTGTCAGTCAGTGTCACCTATGTTTCTGCAATATTTCATTTTATGAAAAACCTATTGGCTGAAGGAATATGGAATCATCCATCTGCAAAAGCAAACTGTTTTTGTTTGACATGGATTTATTTTTTTAACAAGAAAAGAGATATATATTTCTTGGGATCATAATCTCAAGCACAAATTGGGACTAATATCTGAACTGTACACATGCAAGGATTATTCATAAAAGAGTAGCAGATTTACACACACACAGTTGATTCTTGCTATGTGCAGTAGTTATGTTCTGTAAAGTTTTTGCGAACGCTGAACTGGTGAATGCTATACTTCCATCGCTTCTAGGAAGTGGAAAACAGGGTTAAGTTTCTATAAGACTCTGCTTACAACATTTTATCAACCTATCAATAGGTAACTTCTTTTAATGTGTACTTCTGTTTAGAGATACTTTATTTAATATATACTGTTGATTCATTAAAATCAAACTCACAGCCAAGAGTTTAGGTCATGACTGAACAAAGCTTATCTAACACACATATTGTCACCATTAGTAACATCACAACTTTCTTGTGCTTAGGCACACTACACAGTACTTCTGCACAAAACCCAGAGGCCAGGTTAATCAGTGAAATCACCCACCAAGAAAGCATTAAAAATTTGAAAAACATGGCACAAAGGAGATAGCAAAAAAGATGCTTCTTTATAGTATGAGAGTTGAAACAAGAGGCCAAGATGTCAACCTCAGCTGAGAATGTAAACATCAGGCATTTCAATTTTTTTTGCCACTCTGCCTATGTTTGCAAATGGTTGTGAAGGCAGCACAAATATTGATTTGGGAGTTTAAATAAATCTTAGCAAGTAGATGAATTTGCAAATATGGAATCCATAAATAATGAGGATCAAATGTGGATATATATCTACATATATGTGTGTATAAACATACACACATATGAACATGTGACATACGTGGCAGAAAAGACAAGTTATGGGACTCTCTGGTTTGAAACTTTCCTAAGGACCAGGCCTATATTTCCTTTGGGCCCCCTGGATACCTCCATCTGAACGTTCTATCAGCACTTCAGACTTCAAAGACCAAGCTCATCTTCTGCACTTTGCTTAATCCTGTCTTCTGCTATATTACTTCTCCAATAATGGTACCATCTTATCTCCTCAAGTCATGATGACTTTGACTCTCTTCCACATCCTATCCAGGGAGCAAATTATGTTCATTTTTCCTCTGAAATATCTTGTAAAGTTATCTCCCCTGCCCAAGTCCACTACAATTATCACTAAATTCCTTTCTATCATTTGTTGTGTTTAGTTGCTCAGTTGTGTCCGACTCTGTGCAACCCCGTGGACTGTAGCCTGCCAGGCTCCTTTGTCCATGGGATTCTCCAAGGAAGAATACTGGAGTGGGTTCCCATACCTCCTCCAGGGAGTCTTCCCAAACTAGGGATCGAACCCAGGTCTTCCTCATTTCAGATGGATTCTTTACCATCTGAGTCACCAGGGAAGCCCTTTCTATCATTTGGACCATTGGTAAAGTTTACTGTCTCCTCTATCTTCTACCCCAGAATCACAGGTGATATTACTGTCAGTGTTATTTTTTCAAACCTAATTACACTCTTCATTTCCTGGTACCTGTAAGATGAGCTTGAGAATTCTTGGTATGGTATGTGTGTTTTCTTATGACTTGGCACCAAATCATCTTTTTAGACTCACGTACTGACACTCTTCTCTAATAAACTCTATATTCTAGCCACAACAATTTATTTCCCATTATTTGACTGTATCATAAAGGCCCTTTATAAATGCTCTAAGTTTTACTAGCAATCCTCTTTCTTCCATTTTCTACTTGCCCTTAAGTTTTCTGCTGATGTTACTTCCTATGTGAAGTCTTTCCTGGTAAGCTTCTCCCTCCACCTCAGGCCAAGTTAGTCAGTCTTGTCTGTGCTTCCACAGTATTTTCACATACTTTTGTTACAGAATTCTTTAAGTTCTGTAACAGAGGACAGAATTTAACAGAGAAAGTGTGAAATTAACAGAGAAAGTGTGAGAATTTACAAGGTTAGTCAAATATTGACGACTATTATAGCTGGGTGGTGATGTGAATTCATTGTATCACTGTGTACTGTAGAGTACGTGTTAAACATCCATTAAAGGAAAGTTAAAAAAAAAAATGTGAGGGTTGTGGAGAGGAGGAGGAGAGAAGAAGAGAAAAGGAAGAGGGAAGGAGTGAATTTGCTTGTAAGTGAATAGAAATTAAAAGACACTAGCTCCTTGGGCGGAAAGTTATGACAAACCTAGATAGCATATTAAAAACCAGAGACATCACTGCTGACAAAGATCCAAATGTTCAAAGTTATGGTTTTTCCAGTAGTCATGTAAAGATGTGAGTGTTGGACCATAAAGAAGGCTGAGTGCCAAAGAATTGATGCTTTCGAACTGTGGGGCTAGAGAAGATTCTTGAGAGCCCCTTGGTCTGCAAAGAGATCAAACCAGTCAATCCTAAAGGAAATCAATGCTGAATATTCATTGGAAGGACGATTTTGAAGCTGAAGCTCCAATCCTTTGGCCACCTGATGCAAAGAACATACTCAGTGGAAAAGACCCTGATGCTGGGAAAGATGGAAGGCAAAAGGAAAAGGGGCAGCAGAGGATGAGATGGTTAGATGGCATCACCAACTCAACGGGCATGAACCTGAGCAAACTCCAGGAGACAGTGAAGGATGGAGGAGCCCGGCATGCCACCATCTATGGGATCGCAAAGAGTTGGATATGACTTAGGGACTGAACAACAGTTGAAAACTTGACTTATGTGTGACTTAAACAAATAGGGCATTGATTTTTTCCCCACATAAGAAGTCTAGAGATAGGTAGTCAAGGGTTGGTACAGAGGCTCAAGATGTTCAACAAAGGCCAAGGCTCTGGGATGGCACTTCCTACACTGGAACAGGTAACTTTCACTTTGGGTGTTTTCCTGCTCCTTGATGCCAATGGCTTGTGAGTAGCATCCATCTAAGCAAGAAACTAGTAGGCTGCCATGGAAACAACTGTGTCAGAGGCAGCCTGAGTCTGTGAGGGACCGTCCAGGTTTCCTGGACTCTGTTTTTTCTCTGGTAAAGGAATTTTGAGGACTGATCAGCTATTGTAGATCTAAAACCATGGCCCATGGGCCAATAACATTTAGGGATGTGGTTACACAGTTCTTTCCTCATGAGTGGGAATTTGACCCTTTTCAGAAGAAACCGTACCAAGATAGGATGATGGAGAACTATAGCAACTTGGCCTCACTGGGCCATTCCATTCCTCAACCAGACATAATTGTGTTATTGGAGCAAGGGAAAGACCCTTGGATGGTTGTAGGGGAAGAAACAAGAAGGTGGAATACAAATTTGGATTCAATTTATAAAATAATCAGTGACAGAAAAACATTTTTATCTGGGAAACATTCATCTCTTTTTCTGCATCAGAGAATTCATAGTGGTGAGAAAGTCTATGAAGGCTGTGGAAAGGCCTTTTGTTGTATGTGCCTTAAACCTTGCTCAACAGGGAAGAGTTCCTACTGGAGCAGACAGTCAGGACTCCAAGATGGCGTCAGTTGTACGACTAAAGGAGAAGAAACTCCTAGATGTCAAATTAAGGGAGCTGCCAAGCTGGATACTAATGTGAGATTTTATCCCTAAAGGCATTGCTGGAATATTTCAAAGAGGTTATTACTGATATTTCAACAAGTATTTCAACATGAAGAATGCGAGTGTCACTGGCCTTTCTATGGTGCTGGCAGCTTATGTGCTTTTCAACTGTGGCTGTTCTTACAAGGCTCCTAAACGAGAGCAGCCAAGAGTCCCACCAAAGAAGGCACACTCTGCATTCCTGACCATGATACCCGCCGGGCATCCCGAATCCTTTCATAGACTAATTGAGAATTAACACCCAATAAAAGATAACTGGTTAAAAAAATCTCTTAGCAACTTTCAAATGCAGTAATATTAACTATAATATCCATTCTGTATATTACATCCCCATGAGTTATTTATTTTATAATTGGAAATTTGTAGCTTTTGACTTCCTTTACACATTTTGCCCACTGCCTCTGGCTACCATCAATCTCCTCTCTGTATCTATGGTTTTGGGTTTCATCTTTTTGTTTTTGATTTTTTTTCAGATTTCACATGTAAGTGAGATCATACAGTATGGGGTATTTGTCTGTCTGACTTCACTTAGTATAACGCCCTGAAGATTCATCCATATTGTTACAAATGACAGGAGTCCCTTCTTTCCATTATTGAATAATATTTAATTGTATACATGCCACTTTTTAAAAAAATCTCTTGATCTCTTGTCTCCATTACAACAGTCTTGGCTGTTGTTAAGTGATGCTGCATTGAACACTGGGATGCAGATATATTTTCAAAATAGTGATTTTGTTTCCTTTGGATAAACACCAAGAAGTGGAACTGCTGGGTTATATGATAGTTCCAGTTTTAATTTTTTGAGGAATCGCCATACTGTTTTCCATAATAACTACCTAATTGAAATGTCCTCCAGCAGTGCATAATGGATACCTTTTCTCCATGTTCTTGCCAACACTTGCTATTTCTTGGTTTTTGGTAATGGCTAACAGGTGTGGGTGATGTTTTACTATGGTTTTGGTTTGCATTTCCCTGATGATTAGTGATGGTGAGCATCTTTTCCTGTACTTGGCCATTCAAATACCTTCTTTGGAAAAATGTCTAATCAGATCTTCTCCCATTCTCTGACTGGGTTGTTTGTTTGCTCTTCTATTAAGCTGTATAACAGTTTTAAAATATATATATTGTGGGTTATAAACTAACCATACCCCAATATAAAATAAAAATTTTAAAAAAAGACCAAGGCTCTTCCTTTTGCTCCATTAATTGTGTTGATTTGTTGCTTCAAAGTTGTTTGCTATGCATGTAGGTGTTACGACTGCATTCAAGGCAAGAAAAAGGACAGCGTCAGTCCCACCTTTACCTCTCTAACAGGAAAAACCAAGGCTTCTCTCAGTGACCTCAGCACACTCAGCTTATACCACATTCTCCACAGCTGGTGGGTCATCCAGCAGTGTCTTAATACCCTGATCTCCTTGAGGGTAGAGACTATTTTTGTACTTTAGCAACCAATCCAGTACCTGGCACACAGATAGGTTCTTTGTATCTAATGAACAAATGAGTCTAATAAAGGAAACAGTGGCAAGTATCATAACACAAACTCTGCTTTCCTAATTTTCTTTTTTTGTTAAGTAATATAATAAAAAGTGTTCTAAAAATAACCAGTGCTATACTAAAAACAGATTATTAGTATTACAGTAGCTTGACATCTATAATCATGAAATATTTTATAATTATTGCTTTCTCCATTGAGAACCAAACAGAGGATTAACAAGGAGTCAAAAAGAGAACTGAATTTCTGTACAAGCAAAATATTCAATCATGATGAAACTCAGCTTACCTAAATAATAATGTTTATTTCCCAGGGCTATTCTGAGGACAAAGTAAATATAAATAATATGAATGTATACTAAAATATATAAAACACTATAAACATATGCATTATAAAAGTGGTTCTGTTAAGTCTTGAGAGGAAACTTACAATTCTTATGTAATATATGCAGAGTGATACACCATCCAGCACACCAATAGTATCAATTAAAAATTAAACACTATCAATATCTAGTATGGATATTGGGCATTAGTTCAAGGGTAGATGAGAATCTGGACTTGGCCCTGCTTCTTTCATGACTATAGGGAAGTAAACTAATAACTGTACTTATTAAAGAAAGAAGGCTTCATAAAAATAAAATTGGTGTCTCAATGCAATTCTATAATATACACAAAGCAGGATATGAAAAACAAAATAAACTAGTTATCAAGAACAGATGACATCAAATCCCAAAGCATCAATTAATAATTACTACCAACAAATGAATAGTACTAAAGTAGGCCAAGGTCCTAAAGCACTTTTAAGTTAAGTCAAGTGAGACATAAAACAATAGAAGCATTGAATATTAATTTTCCTCTGGCTTTAATAACCCTGATTGAGCTTATAAAGAACACCCCTCAAGGTGACCTTATAGTTCATACACACAGGCAACATTGGTGGTGAGAACTATTTCTAATAAATTATAACCTCCATGGCCTGTTTTCCAGGTTTTTATTAAGCTGTATATTTCCTCACATAAAAGAACATTACATTATAATAAGCATTGCATAAACACAACAAAAAAACAGTGGTCAGTATTGAAGAAGAGAAAAACGACAGTTCTAAGCCAATAAAGTTTCCTTGGAAAATTATAGTAAGAAGTGTTGCATCTTCACTTTTATTGGATTTGGAGACAGCAGCTGCTTTGAAGAAAAACACAACCTTCTGACAAGTCTGTTTAATTAACTCTCACTTTTCAAACATTCAAATACCTTAAGCTTATTATTAAAGGCTTACCATTTCCTGATTCATTTAAGCAGAAACTATTCTCTGTGTAGGTTACCAAGGAATTATTTAATACTGAAAACTGACTCATCTTAATACAAAAAAAAAAAAAACTGCATCAAGATTGTAGGCCACTAAATTCTAGCACAGCACTGCATAAAGCATCATTAGGTCATAAACAGAAGTAGAAAATTCCAACAGTGGGTCAGACTTCTTATGGGTCATAACTTCTTCAGTTATGTCTACAGGAGGAACATCTATTTTAATAAGAAACCAAAATGTTAGAACAGAGAGAATGAGCTTATGTTTTACAGCTACATTCACTCAGTTTCAACAACTTTGAGTCTTAGTTTTAAACAGGGAGAAACACAATGTTTCTCTTCCTATTTTATTTGCAAAAATACCTTTATCAGATAAAACTTCAACAGTGAATACTTCTGCAATAAGAATTTTGAAGTACTTGATATAAAGAATAAATTATTTGTCAATGTTTATACAAATAAGAGTTATAAGTGATACATTTACAATGAGGAACTATTTAAAATATCTAACTTTACAGATGGAGGAGGAAGTATATATTAACTTAAAGATTCACTGCTTTTTAAAACACTATTTTCTCTTAAAAAAGAGGATACTATATTTAAAATAATAAAAGGTTCAATACAGTGGAAAGATACAATTATGAATGTTAAACCCCTATTGACAGACCATCAAAATATATGAAGAAAAAAAATGACAAAATCGAAAGGTGAAATAGACAATTATATAATAATAGTTGGAAATTTCAATATCCCACTCATAACAATGGACAGGAGCAACCAGACAGAAGGTAAGTAAGGAAATAGAAGATTTAACACAATAAACCAACTACATCTCACAGACAAATACCAAATGCTGTAACCAACAATAACAGAATATACATACATATTCTTCTCAAGTGTATATTGGACATTTTCCAGAACAGACCATACTTTGGGCCACAAATGAAGTTAAAAACCAACAACAAAAGTAAAACTGGAAAATCCACAAATTTGTGGAAATTAAACAACACACACTTCAACAACCAATGGATCAAAGAAAAAAATCACATGGAAAATTAGAATACCCTTAGAGATAAATGAAAATGAAAGCATAACATATCCAAACTCATGGAATGCAAGGAAATTTTATAGCTATAAATGCTTACATTTAAAAACAGAAAAGATCTCAAATTAACAACTTAACTTTTTAACTTAACTAAAAAAAAAAGGAACTAAAACTAAATCTAGCAGAAGGAAGGAAATAATACAGGTTAGAGCAGAGATAAATGTAGAGAAAAAAAGAAAATCAATGAACCCAAAAACTAGTTCTTTAAAAAGATCAACAAAACCGATAAGCATATAGCTAGATGAACAAAGAAAAAAAGAGCAAAGACTCAAATTACTAAAATCAGAAATGGAAGTGGGGACACTGTGGTTAGTTGTCAGTCATGTCCAAATCTTTGGGACCGCATGGACTGTAGCCTACAAGTCTCCTCTGTCCATGGGATTTTCCAGGCAAGAATACTGGAGTGGGTTGCCATTTCCTTCTCCAGGGGACCTTCTTGACCCAGGAATTGAACCGGCATCTCCTGTGTCTCCTGCATTGAAGGTAGATTCTTTATTTGCTGTGCCACGGCGTGGGAGGTAGAAGTAGGGACATTAGTACCAATTCTACAGAAATAAAAGGGATTATAAAAAAGTACTGTGAATAAATTAGAAAACATACCTGAAATGGACAAATTCCTAGAAACATAAAACCTACCAAGACTGAAACACAAAGAAATAGAAAATATGAGTAGACCTACAGTAAAGAAATTGAATCAGTAATTTAAAATTTCTCCCCAAAGAAAAGCCTTATGCCTGATGGCTTCACCAGTGAAATCAACCAAACATTTAAATAAGAACTAATACTAGTCCTTTTCAAACTTTTCCCAAAAATCAAAGTAGAGGAAATACTTCCTAACTTCATCTATGAAGCCGGCAGTACCATAATACCAAAGCCAGACAAAAACACTACAAAAAAGAAAATGACAAACCAATCTCTCTTAAAAGAACAGTGAAACAAAAATCCTCCACAAAATAGCAAACCAAATTCATATTAATCAGATGACACATCTTGACTAAGTTAGATTTACTCCTAGAACACAAGGACCATTCAACATATGACAAGTGATTGATGTGGATTCTTTACCTGGTGGGAGGCTCATTAATAGAATGAAGGGGAAAAAAAAATGATCTTAATCAATGTAGAAAAAGGAGTTGACAAAATTCAACATTCTTTTTTGATAAAAACACTCAACAAACTAAAAACAGAAGGAAATTAATCTCAACACAACAAAAGCAATATACAAAAAAACACTCACAGGGAACAACACACTAAATGGTGAAATACTGAAAGTTTTTCCTCTAAGATCAGGAATAAATGAAGGATGTCAGCCTTTGCCACTTCTATTCAACACAGTATTAGAAGTTCTACTTAGAGTAATTTAGGCAAGAGAAAGAAATAAAAGGCAACACATAAAAAAAAATCAATTGCATTTCTATAAACTAACAATGGACAGTTTGAAAAGAAAAAAAAAAAATTCCATTTATGGTAATATCAAAAGGAATAAAATAGGAATTAACCAAAGAGATGAAACACCTGTACACTGAAAACTACAAAAAAAAAAAAATCACTGAATGAAAATAAACAATAGCTCAATAAATGGAAACACATCCCATCTTAATGGGCTGGAAAAGTTAGTTGTGTTAAGATGTCCATTCTACCCAAAGCAATCTATAGATGATTCAGTGCCATCTCTATCAATATCTCAAATAATATTTTTGCAGAAATAGAAAAAGTCATCCTAAAATTCATATGAGTTCTCAAAGGACTCTGTAGAGCCAAAACAATCTTGAATAAAGAAGAACAAAGCTAGAGAACTTATACATCGTGGTTTTAAAATTTATGACAATGCTAGTATGGCACTAGCATTAAAAAAACACAAAAAGACCAATGAAACATTATAAACCTTTGTATACACGGTTAAACAATTTTTGACAAGGGTGCCAAGACTATTCAATGGGGAAGCAACAGTCTTTTCAACAAATGATGCTGGTAAAACTGGATATCCACTATGCAAAAGAATGACATTCAACCCTTACCTAACACTGTACACAAAAATTAACTCAAAATGGACCAAAGATCTAAATGTAAAACCTAAAATTATAAAACTCGTAGAAGAAAAGATAGGGCAGAGGCTTCACAGCATTGGATCTTGCAGTGATTTCTTGATATAACAACAAAGGCACAGGCAACCAAAGGAAAAATAAACAAATTGGACTTTGTGAAAATTTTTAAATTTTGTGCATCAAAACACTACCCACAGAGTTAAAACACAACCCTCTGAGTGGGAGAAAGTATCTCCATATATGCATATCATGTACTTGATAAAGGATTAATCTCTAGAATATATAGAGAACACTCAAAACTCAACAACAACGAAACCAAACAACTCAGTTCAAAAATGGGCTAAGAACTTGAATACATTTTTCCAAAGGTATATAAATGGCCAAAACACACATGAGAAATTAAACACCACTGTTTATTTAGGAAATGAAAATCAATCAAAACTACAATGAGACACCACCTCACATTCATTAGGATGGTTGCTATTGAAAAAACAAATAGGAAGTAACAAGTGTTGGTGAGGATGTGGAGCAAATGAAACGCTTGGCACTATTGGTGGGAACTTAAAATGATATGAGCTGCTGTGGAAAACAGTATGGTCCCACAAAAATTAAAATAGAATATTATCCAGCAATTCCTCTTCTGGGTACTTACCCCAAAAAGTTGAAAGCAAGGTCTTGAGAAGATATTTGTATACTCACTCACAGCAACATTACTAATAAAAGAAAAAATGAGAAGGCAATCTAAGTGTCCACTGACAGGTGAATGCATAAATAAAACAAGGTATATACATACAATGGAATATCATTCATTCTTTAAAAGGAAGGGTATTCTGCAACATGTTACAACATGGGTAAATCTTGAAGAGATTCCTCAAAGTAAAATAAGCCAGTCACAAAAAGACAAATACTGTATGATTCCAGTTATACAGAACTGGAAAGCAATGGAGAGATGGTTGCCAGAGGCTGGGTGAGGGAAGGTGAATGGGGAATTATTATTTACTGGGTAAAGAGTCTCAGCTTTACAAAATGGAAGGAGTTACAGAGATGGGTGATAGTGACAGTTCATCAATATTATGAACGTACTTAATACTAATTGTATACCTAACATGGTTAAGATGGTATATTTTATGCTAAATGTATTTTAGCACAATAAAAAAATGGAAAAAATCAAAAGGAGGGTGAGGGTGGGGGAGAGGGAAGTGTAAATGACTCTCTGGGAAACAAGGAAAATATAAATGTCATTGGAAGAAGAAAATATAAAAAGAAGAAGGAAGGAAGAGAGGGAAAGAGAGGAAGAGAGCGAAGAATGAACCTACATACACACACTGAACTTTGGCCTAAAGTACCAGGTACTGCTCACTCAGGTACTGCCGTAGAGAGAATGCACCAGGAGACCAACCATTGTCATATTCTGAAACCAAAGATAAAAATTCCAGCCTAGTATAAAATGGACAAAATTGGACTTAATCAGAAGTAATCAGCTGTAAAAAATGCAGATTTGAAAGGTCTAGACTATGTTCCACTGTCATTCGCAGTTAGGATATCAAATTGAATTTGGAAGAGTTCAGCATGACTTGTGTCTCTTAAAATTCTCAGGATACACACAGAATGTGGATGCTCCTTGGAGTAGCTGACCTGATGGATGTTATGGAGAAGTACTTCAGCCATTCATAGGAAAAAAGCACATATTTCACAGAAGCACTTAAAATCAACGTTTTCCACTGCTTCAAGTGGTAAGTGAAGTAAAAATTCTCATTTCAAACTCACTCTAAGCTGCAATAAAAAATGTATGCTCTTATAAACTTCTGTTAGCCACACAGCAAAGGAATGTGTTAGTAACATCTGTGAATGCCATGTCCCCAAAGCATTTGTCACTTCAGCTAACATAACAGCTCATTCTCCCTGGAGGAAATCAATCACTCTGTCAATAGTCCTGGTCAAGCAAGTGAAAATATTTCTCACAGGGGATTCTTTTAGTGCAATGTCTCAGTAACTCTTTAAAATCTGTAGGCACATGAAATCTGAGGATTGGATGAAAAAAAAGAATAAATATATTGCATTTTTACCTCAAAAGTCTCAGTGGTACTGCTTCACATTTTCCTATATTTCAGCTCCTATAGGAAAAAATTTTCCTATATTTCAGCTCCTACAGGAAATTATTACATGACATTACTGTCATTTCCTATAACCAAGGTATTTGTTTACCTGGATGGACTGACTGCAGAGAGATTTCAGATTTTACAAGCTCAGCTATACCAATCTTTTCATAATACTGACTGTGAGTTGGGCTGGGGAGGATGGCTTGAGGAAAAAGAAAACTGGTTGCAAAGAAGGAATTCTGCTATAAATAGGTAGAATTTTCTATTTTCCTGGCAGCCACAGGGATATAACAATGTAAAAAATCTATGAGCTGGAAAGGATTTCTCCTATGATCTAAGAAAGTAAACTAGGTAATATACCATGTCAATCACTCTCCAGTTTGCCACCAGCCACTGGCAGCATCATAGACTTAACAGAGGTTTTTAAATGGTAATAGATTTTAAAAATGGGCAGTGAGAACTGCAGCTATGCTGCATGCTACATTTTTTAAAAATTGTGGCAAAGAAAATGAAATTGATCTTGCTATTTAACGATTAGGTTTTTTTCCCTCTGTGTGATTTCAATTCAAGATTAACATGAGTACCTTTCATTTGTATCATATCCCAAATTCTCTACTGAGTAGAAAACAAGAACTGAATAATATGGGAACGACATTTCTTTTTTCTCAGTAAGAAATTAATGCCAGTCTTTTTCAATCTTAGATTATTCAACATTCATTTCATAGCAACTAGTTATCACACCTACTATATTCCAGGTACTTCAATCATCCAAAGAACATAAGCACTATAGTTTACAATTTTAAGGTACTATTAAATACATGGTCTCCAAGGAGGCAGTTATTTTATTGTTTTAGGTTTTCAATTTAAAGTTTTTAGGGAAACTCAGCCATTTTAAAATAGTTTAACAACTGTACTTCTGTCAGAGATTCTAGCTATCTAGAAATTATCTAGCTAATTTTAAACTAGACAAATATGGAACAAAGATGTATTGTTGGTTTACTTGTGATTACATATTGAATTAGCAACATAAGAGAGAACGAACATTTTCAGCAATTTGGGGGGAATAAAAAATCACAGTATTTCAGTATTTCTATTTCTGTATTTCCATTTCTTCTCTCCATTAATTTATTCCATCACTACAGATTTCTATTTTATTCAATAGGCTATAATTTGATAAGGATTATTATTCTGATGTTCATTGTGTTCTAAGATCAGCCAGCAAGTGCCTCTTGAAGGTGACTTCTGCATCCTTTAGTTACAACCCCTCACTCTGTGAGCAATTCCTTACTTTCTGGCACAGGATGATGTGTCTAGCATATCTTGTTATGTTCTTTCTCTACAGTAGCCCTAGAATCAGCCATTTCTTCAAGAAGCCCTAGCACACCTACCTTTCCAGGTCCTGTCTCATGACTCCCAGACTGAATTATTCAGAAAGGAAAGAAGGATAGCAATAAGAAAGCCAAAGGGCTACTTTGTTTAGAATGGGTGACTTGCACTGATTCCCTCTGTAGCTGGATAGGTCTGTTTCCCCAGTAGCCTCGTCTGCCTTGAATAGCAAGGCTGACTACACGCTCTGTTTAAGAAATAGAGGAGTCCTGTTAATAGGCAAGCTTCCCCCAGCACATAATTACAACAGCAAGGAGACACTTGCTCTGGGAGTAGAACATTCTGGGTTCATTGTATTCCCTGGAAAGTTGTCTCTTCCTTTTTCTTTCTTTTTAAATACATTGTTTATTTTAGGACAGTTTTAGATGTAGAGAGAAGTCCTGAAGACAGTGGAGTTCTCATGTGTCCTCCACGCAGTTTCCTTTATTAATATCCTATATTACTAAGGGACACTTGTCAAAATTAGCAAACCAATATGAATATTATTAACTAACGTCTGTACTTTATTCGGATATTCTCAGTTTTCCTGCTATCCCTTTTCTGTTCCAGGATCCCATCCAAGATATAATATTACATTTAAGTAGTTATATCTCCCGAGGCTATTCTTGGTTGTGACAACTTCTCAAACTTTTCTTGTCTTTGATGACTGTATTAGTTTTCTGTGACTGCTATAACAAATTAATACAAACTTAACATCTTAAAAAAAGAGAAATTTGTTCTCTTATAGTTTTACAGGCCATAAGCCCTAAATGGCAACCCACTCCAGTATTCTTGCCTGGAAAATCCCATGGGCAGAAAAGCCTGGTGTGGTAGAGTCCATGGGCTTGTAAAAGAGTCGGATACAACTGAGCAACTAAACAAATCCTGAAATCAAGGTCTCAGCAGGGCCAAACTCTCTGAAGGCCTTCAGGAAAAATCATTCCATGCCTCCTCTTCTACCTTCTGGTGGCTTAAAGCCATCCCTCAGTTTGTGGTTGACTCACTTAAATTCTCTGCCTCTTTATTCTCTGGTCTATGTGTGTCTTTTCCTCTGTGCCTTATTAGGACATGTCATTTGATTTATAATTCACCCAGATAATCTGGGATGATCTCATCTCAAATTCCTTACTTAAATACATCTGCAAATACTCTTTTACCAAATAAAATGACATTCACAGGTTCTGGAGCTTAGGACATGGATACATCTTTTGAGGAGCATCACCATTCAACCTCCTACCATGAACTCTACAGTTCTGAGGATTACTTGTCAGATATTCTGTGTGACTTGATTTCTCATGGTTAGGCTGGGATAAAGTATTTGAGAGAGGAAAACCAAAGTGTCACTTGTATGATACCCTATCAGGGGTACATACTATCAACATGACTTATCACTGTTGATGTTAACCATGATCACCTGGCATTACACTTTGTCCGGTTTGGGCACTACAATGTCACCCTTTCTGTGCCATGCTCTTTGGAGAAAAGTCACCACGAGCAGCTCAACTTAAGCAGTGAGGAGTTACATCCCATTTCACGGAGGGTGGGAAGGCTAAACAAATTATTTAGAATTCTTCTATGGGGGACTGTCTAGTTTCCTTCAAGGTCAACATTAACCATTTGCTTATATTTCTATGGAGGCATTACTTTACACTTGGGGTTTTAACCTAATACTACTTTATTTTGTTGCTCAAACTGTTATAGCTTTGGTCATTGGAAGATCTTTCAATTGGCTCTTTTGTCCCTTTGGTATACTCCTGCTATTATGTTTTTGCTTTGTTTTTTGTTTTTTTGTTTTTTTTTTTTTGCCACTGCAACATGCTCTAGACTCATCCTGTGTATTTCCTACCCCAATGGGAGAATCAACCATGTCTCCAAAAAGCCCTGATTCCTCTTAATGGAGAATGGTATTAGAAACCAAAATTTGCACACTAGGTGTAGTCATTGATATTGGGGTTTCATTGCTTCTAGGCCCTCTCAGCTGACAGAGCAATTAGATATAGATCTGCATCTATCTATATATGTATACATATACAAATACCTACAGGTATACCTCAGAGACATTTTAGGTTCAGTGCCAGATCACTACAAGAAAGCAAATATTGCAACAAAGTCACAAATTTTTTTGTTTTCTAGTGCACTTAAAAGTTATGCTTATACTACCCTGCAGTCTATTAAGTGTACAAAAGTATCTTATTTAAAAAATAATGTACATACCTTAATTTTAAAAAATACTTTTACTGCTAAAAAATGCTAGCCATCACCTGGGCCTTCAGAGAGTCATCATCTTTTTTCTGGTGTAAGAGTTGAAATACATCAAGAATTACCATAATGTATTAGTAACACAGAGACACAAAATGAGCAAACACTGTTGGAAAAGTGGTACCTACGGACTTGCTTTATGCAAGGTTGCCACAAACCTTCAATTCGTAAAAAATGCAGTTATCTGTGAAATGCAATAAAACAAGGTATGCCTGTATAACCATCTCTATATGTAACCATCTGTATCTATGCTAAGTTAAACATGAACTCTTATTGTCTCCAGCTCTAATCCATTACCACATGGATGGTTCTAGCCTTTTCTTGCTTACCTGTACACTATGACAGTGAGAAATCTGACTTCCAACACATGTATATCAGTTTCAGAATTCTTACTCCATATCCTGCCTTCTGTGTAAAAGAACTTTATCAACTAAAGTACAGTGCTTATGTATATAGTTCTTTTTGTGTTTTACTCTTAAAGGTTCCACTCATTTCCAAAGCTACATAGGGTAGCACTTTATTCTTCCACTCCCTTCAGTAATATTGTTTCATTTATTTGCAACTTTGTCACATTTTATATTTAATCATGGAATCCTTGAGGTTTTAAGTGAGTTTTAAAATTTTTGTATCTGTTAAGGTCCACTCTTTCTGTTGTAAAGTTCTATGGATTTTGGCAATGCTTAATATCTTATATTCACCCTTAGACTATCGTACAAGATAGTTTTAGTGCCCTGAAAAAGCCCCTGTACTTCATTTTCCTACAACTGTCTGCTCCCCCAGGCTTCTGGCAACTAATGATGCTTTCACTCACTCTTTTTTTTTTTTTTTTTTTTGGCTTTTTTCCAGAATGCTATATAACTGAACTCACACGGTACATGGCATTTTCAGCTTTTATAACTGAGCAATATGCATTTAAGATTTATCTATGCCTTTTCATGGCCTAGTATCTTTATTCTTTTTATCACTGAATAACATTCCATTGTATGGGTGTTTATCCATTCACCTCCTGAAGGACATCTTGGTTGCTTCCCGTTTGGGGAGATTATGAATAAAGCTGCTGTAAATGTTTGTGTGCAGGTTTGGTGGATATAAGTTTTCAAATTAGTTGGGTAAATATCTGGGAGCATGCTTGCTGATTTGGATGGTAAGCCACTCTTAGTTTTGTAAGAAACTGTCAAACTATTTTCCAAAGTAGCTGTATCATTTTGCATTCCCACTAGCAATGAACTAAGTTCTTAACGCTCCACATCCTTGCCATAATCTGGTTTTGCCAGTGTTTTGGATTTTAGCCATTCTAACAGATATGTAATGTAATAATATGTAATGATATGATATGATATAAAATGAAATCTCAGTATTGTTTCAACTTGCAGGTCCCTAATGACATGATGCGGGACATCTTATTATATGATTATTTGACACCTGTATATCTTCTTTGATGAAGTATCTCTTCAAAATGTTTGCTAATTTTTAAACAAAGTTCATTATTTTATTACTGTTGAGTTTTAAGACTTCTTTATATATTTCGGATAGAAATTCTTTATTGGATGTGTTTTGCAAATATTTTCTCCCCATCACTGGCTTATCTCTTCATTCTCTTCATTTATGTCTTTCATTGAACAGTTTTCTATTTTAAATATATCCCTTATCTACTTTTTTTCTTCCATGAATTGTATTACTAATGTGTTTTAAAACACACTGCCAAACCCAAGGTCATACAGATTTTCTCTATATTTTCTTTAATAACTGTTAGAGTTTTTCATTTTACATTGAGGTCTATGATCCATTCTGAGTTAATTACTGTGTGAATTGTAAGGCCTGTGTCTGAATTCACTTCTTTTTCATATGGATATCCAATTGTTCCAGCACCATTTATTGACGAGACTATCCTTTCTCCACTGAATTGTCTTTGCTTTCATGGCAAAAATCAGTTGACTGTCCTTGTGTGGATTTATTTTTTATTTCCTTTCTGTTTTATTATTCTATATGTATACTCTTTTGCCCATACCATTGTCTTGATTACTGTAGCCTTACATTAAGTCCTGAAATCAGATAGTGTGAGTACTCCAACTTTGTTCATTTTCAGTTCTGTGTTGGCTATACTAGGTCTTTTGTTTTCCATTAAAACTTTAAAACTAGTATGTTGATATCTACAAGATAGCTTGGTAGGGTTTTGATTAGGGTCACATATTTATAGATCAACTGTAAAAAAACTGTCATTTAACAATATTAAACCTTCCGATCCATGAACTCAGAATATTTCTCCATTTATTTAGATCTTCTTCAACTTGCTTTTAAAAAAAAATCAATGGTGTATAGTTTTCTGTTTGTGTTTTCTTAATTACATATGAGTATCTCATTTCAGGGGAGTCTGTTATAAATGGTATTTCCTGAGACTAAAAAGTTGAGAATGGTCATATAAACCACTGAATCTACTTGGACCTGTGGGTTTCTTGTTTGCACATGTGTATAATTCCTGTGCTCATTAATCTAAAGGGTTACTGTAAAGAAGAAATTACAACATATGGAAAAACTGTATGCAAACTAGAAATCATTAAACAAGTATAAGTTCATTAAGTCCATCATTCTTTTCATAAGCATGAAGATACTAAACTCAAGAGAAATTAAATCACTTTACAAAATTTCATTTGGGGGATGAAACTATTTAGAGTGCACATAGCAGAACTGAAGGATGTTAAATAAACATGACTGGCTGGAGGGGAAGATTTGTAAAGAGGGTAGGAAAGGTGGTTAGAACCAGATTTGTACCAATTACATATATGGGAGGGGCCAACTAAAAGATAAAGAAATTGATAATTCATGTAGGGTTCTCTAGAAATTAATATGACTGATAGGGTAGTATAAAATGGAAAATGGAAGGACTCAGAGCTGTGTAACAGATGAGGTTCTTTGTAAGAATTTTAGAACATGAAAGGGACTTAGAAATTTTTATATACACTGTAGGTTATTCTTACATTTATACACCAGTATAATAGATGAGTAAAACACAGGACACCATCTGCTTTGCTCTAATTGTAACTGCAGTTAACATGTGCATTGTTGCTCAGTCATTTTCTCTTTCTGGTCCTGAACTGCTTTGGAGTATTTTTAAGAAAAGCAAAGAAGGAATAACTACTCAGGCAGAGTTTAAAGTGATGGCATCAATAAGACCTCTTAAATACTTCAGAAGTCTAAATCCTCCCTTGGATTTAACTATGGAAATTCTGAGGACATCTTTTATCCTTTTGCTCTTACATCATTTGCATTGTTTTTCAGAAATTAGTTGGCTCTATCTGAACATTCTATCTCCTGGGTAAGGCAACTAGAAGAAAGCTGACAGTAGACCCCAAATACTTTTTTATGCAATTCAGAACTGAAGTGCACCCAGATTCAGAAAAAGAACAGTTATGATCATTTAAAATCCCAGGAAATGGCTGTGTGACAGAATTTGGCATTTACATTTTGAACTGCTTAATCACTCTTTTTTATAGACTAGCTGAAGGTTATTTTGTCTCTCTGGCATTTTCTTATGTCTTAGCTGACTTCCTCTGTCATCCAAGGCTCAGTTTCAAGGGTGAAATACATTATGATAATCACAGTCAACCAAAAGCAACCCAGTTCCAAACTCTATAACTTCATGCTTTTCCCATCAATTTCACTTCAGTTAAAAGGCCAGTTAAAGGAAGAATGTGTGAATAAATCTGAGTTTACAAGTTCTATTGCCACTATTACCTCGCACAATAAGGCTTTTTAGTCAATTCACCACTGTCACACTATATTATATACTATAAAGATGGCATGTACATAACCATCTTCAGAAATTAAATGACACCACTTTAGAAAGATGAACTTTCTGAAGTAAAGGTTCCACATGCTTTACCTAAATAAATTATTGTCCCTATTCCATCATGAATAGTTCCATTACTTCATGTTTCTTCAATTACTTCTCTCCCTAAGCCAATGAAGAAAAACAAACAAACAAAAAAAACTAGTTTAAAGTATTAAACCACTACTAACCTTCACGCATTTTTCAACAAGACCTTAAGGATGGAAACCACAACTGTAAGCCAAGCCAAGTCCCAGGTCTGATGCTTACAGTACCTGACATGAAGCACATCACAGCTTATGTGGGGCTTGGCTTTGTGTGCAGTATGAGGGGACTGGACACAATGACTGGTAAATTTTCTTAAACATCAATAATCTAAATTTTTTAACTTCTATTGCTGATATTTTTACAAAGAATGAGGGGTCCTTTTGAAATCATTACTGGAATAAATGATCTACAGAATCACACTGAATCACAAAGTAAGAGTACTATAAGCAATTGATAGGTATAAATATTTGGATTAATAAAATGTGAGAATCTTAACAAAAACTTTCCTTTAGATTCAGTACTAACCAGGTTTCCTTTGTCTTGGCTCAAAAACAACAATCTTTCTGTAAAACCTCTCTTGCTTGGAATAGAGATGCAGACACAGAAATGGACTTGTAGACACAGTGGGGGAAAGAGAAGGTGGAATGAACTGAGAGAGTAGCAACTGACCTACATACACTACCATGTGTAAAACAGATAGCTAGTGGGAAAGTGAAAGCGAAAGTTAGACTCTTTCCGACCCCATGGACTACAGCCTGCCATCGATGGAATTCTCCAGGCAAGAATGCTTTTCTCCAAGGGAACTTCCCAACCCAGGGACCAAACCCAGGGCTCGATTCTTTACCATATGAACCACCAGGGCAGCCGAAGCACATTGAAGTGGGTAGCCTAGCCCACCCCATCTCCACAGGATCTTCCCGACCCAGGGAAAGAACCGGATCTCCTGCGCTGCAGGCGATTCTTCACCAGCTGAGCTACCAGGGAGGCCAGCTAGAGGGATGCTGCTGGATCACATAGGGAGCTCAGCGCAGTGCTCTGTGACAGTCTAGAGGAATGGGATGGAAGGGGTGGGAGGGAGGCTTAAGAGGGAGGGGATATATGTATACTTATAGCTGACTGATACTGCTGCACAACAGAAACTTAACACAACACTGGAAAGCAATTATCTTCCAGTTTAAAAAAACAATTCATCGCCACAGAGCAGGAGCTGGGGGAGGGGAGCGTGGGAGGCAGAACATAGTGTACTGGATTTTGTACATAGTGTCAGGATTTGCCCTGTTCTTAACATGGTTAGGGCTCATACAGGATCCACAGTCTGTAGCTCAAAAGTCCGCTGAATACATATGAAAATATAAAAGCTATCTGATCTAGTTAACATTATGTGTAGATTCCAAATCGACTCAAACCAAGAATCAGATAATTTGTTAAATGTGAATTACCACTAAGTCCTTTTTTTCTTTGAAGCAAACCACATACCAGGTTTTGGATCCCAAGTGTGTTGGTTAAGTCAAACTGCATTCTATTAACCCACGAGTATATTTCTGTAAGTATAGTTATGTTGAAATAAAGTTTTAAAAAGCAAAAGCAAAAAAAAAGTTCATTGTAACCCAGGTGGGGAAATAAATTTACTCCTACTCTGCTGGTGGGAGTATACGTAGATAAAAAAACAAACAAACAAACAAAACTTTGCTGCTTGAGGAGGTTTTACACTAATTACCTCTCCAGGTTCTCACTGCACACAATTTCCCGTCTATCAGAGCATTTTAACAAAACTAGGAGCTCCTTACTCAAGATGGATAATTTGGAGGGGTCTAGCAAACAGTCACAAAACACTGAAAAGAACCTTGCTCTCTTTGATTCCACTTTGAAATTTTGTGTATATAAGGTGAGCTATTTATCCATTTCTAAACTCCAAGGGGGGGAAGACTGAGTCTTCTTACTTGGTTACGGCTCTCATAATACTTAGCAAGTGTTAGGAAAATAGTAGCTGCTTAATAAATGTTGAATATGGAACAATAAAAAGTTAAAAGTTTAAGAATTAACACTGCACAGCTTTTAACTTCTTGGGTATACTATCGGGTATTTAGCAGAATTAAAGTTAAAAAGTAACTATTTTAATATAAGCTTTCATCTAAAAAAAGTTTGAAGTAATGGAGAGTACAGGTATAATCAGACACACCTGTGTGACAATGTCTTTGCACTTCTATGTCCTCATTCTAAAACTGGAACCAACCTAGTTTACAAAATTGCTGTAAAGATTAAAGATAACATATACAAACTATCCATTAGCCCAAGCCCACAGTAGGTGTTCAACAGATACATGGCAATATTATGTGACTTATTCCTCAACATAATTTCAGGCTTTGGAGATAAAACCCTTTTCTTTCTGCTTCATTTTCAACATACCCCTCATTTGTATTTAAACCCCTTCTTAAAAATTTCAAGTAAGTATGCTTTTATCAAATATTAGTTTCATTAAAAAGTTCTATTAAGAGGAATACCTTTACTACTTTAATAGTAGAGAAGAAAATCAGTTTTGATATTTCACTGCTTTTCTGAGGTCCTAAAACAGTAATAATATTTATGACACTGAGGTTTACAAAGCAGTAAATAGCTTTTGTGGCTGATTAAGCATCTCTGTTTCACTTCACATACCCTGGTACCATAGATATTACCCCTTAATTAAATGCCTGTTTATGTTACACAAGGACCTTTTCTGATCATATACAACTCAACAAATACTAGAATGATACAGAAGAAAAAAAAAAGCTGAATTACTGGAGGAGATGCTATTAATACTGAAACTTCTGCTCAAAGTCCAGTCAATGAGATGATATCATATAAAAGTTTTACTGTTTAAAAATAAAAACCAAAAAAATCATCCAAAAAAACCTATACTTTAGAAAGATATCAATTCTGTTTGAAATGTCTGAGATTAGGGGTACAAGTAAAAACACAAACATCTTGTAAGAGGAGGAGAATGTTTCTTTCACAATTTTTGCTAGAAATAAAATAATTAGCTATAAAATCATTTTATAATTTTCATTGGATATTAATATTTTGGCACTTGAGTGGCAAAAAACCAGAAAGGTACGAGTTTGTGTCATTACCAAGGCGAATGTATATTCTCTCATCTCATCTGTGGGGGGTTTTATCCTAGAGTAAGATAAAGGAAAAGTTAAAGAAAAATCCCTGACAAATTATCCTTGGGGCTGTACAGTTCACAGGAAGTTCAGCTGCCACCATACTTTTGATGCGCCTAATTCAGGCAGCAGTTGGTAAATCCGTATCTCTGCACAGACAGGAGGAATGACATGTTAATGCTGCCACAAGTTATAATTCATGATAGAAAAGGAGTTTTTCAGCAAGGGAAACAAATAAACAAACAACTCCCTCCTACACACACCTTTTCAGCTCTAGAAGAACAACAGTCTACATGCCTGGTATGGCAAAATGTTGGATACACTGTATTTATGAAACTGAGCAACTGATCACAGATTGAAAATGATGATGATATGCAAATGTGATGGTATAATATAGCTAAAGAAGTGATAATACATCAGATAAATCATCACCTATACCAGTTTCTATCACTCAAATGTTCTCTGTCTCTACTCCCCATTTAATCCACCAAAAGAAGTTTAGATAAAGAGTTTTTTCTGATCTGTAAGCTGAATACCAAACTGTACTTCGTAGGTTCTCTCAACTCATTTGCATTTGTATATTTTGCATTTGCCATAAATACCTATGAACATGTTTTATTTGCAATCATCTTTATTATTTACACTAATGGGAAGTGGAAAGTTAGTCACTCAGTTGTGTTTGATTCTTTGCAACCCTGTGGACTATAGCCCGCTAGGCTCCTCTGTCCATGGGAGTCTCCAGGCAAAAATAATGGAGTGGGTAGCCAGTTTCTTTTCCAAATGGGAAGTGGACAGAGTAGTAAATAATCTAAAACATTCAAAAATAAAAATTTTACAAACTCAAATAAGATGATAAAATAATTTTAAAGCCAAGATACAAGAGGAACTGGGGCTATTCTTCCTGGAGAAAAACTACTTACAGAGGACATGATGGCTGTCTTCAGATGCATGAGTTGTCACACCACAAACACTGCTAAGAAGTAAAGCTGATGGATGGTAACTGAGGCAGGTTTCAGTTCACTATATAAAGACAATCTCTTGTATATGGGTAGGAAAGAACACTCAGAAATCGAATGACATTGAATAGACAGGTGGTTGGTCTAAAACTAAATGACCCCTAAAGCCTCTTTCAATTCTTCAGTCCATGATTTTGCAATATATGTTTAAATCATGATCAAGTCTGAATGTCTGACAGCAGTTCACAAAATCACACAAAGTTCTAACTGTAAGGACTGGGCCTGGGGGTCACGGCAGTGAGAAACAGAATGCAGGCTGAGTCATTCCTTGTAATGTCTCTAGCTTGTTCACAGGACATTTAAGTAGAGCTTATATTACTCTGAACCAAGCAAACAACTGCTAACTTTCTTTATGGGTTTCTTACCAAAACATGAAAAACAGAATAAATCAAAAGTAAAAAACTGGAGAGAAAAATGGGTCAGGCTGTAAAAGAGCTGTGAAAGAACCTCGAGTTCTGACAAGAGCTATATTTAAGGAATTGATCATGAAGTCCAGACACAACACAAGTAAAATGAGCAGTTTGTACAGAAGGAATGAAGGTTTCTAGAAGGGTGGATGCAGAATAAAGAAAGGAACTATAATCATTGTTGAAAATTAGATGCAACTATATGCTCTCCACCTTGCTCAATTCTACAAGTTTGTGCAAAAGGCAAAGTAAGTGAAACACATAACAAAGGAATCTCACATAGAGCTGGGTGGAGATATCCTGAGAAAGTATTGAGATTGGAAGGCTGAGATCTAAGTGACAAATGTTTCAGATAAGAGAATGACATGTGTGACTCTAAGATGAAAGGGAGCAAAGTATATTTAAAGAATGAAAACAAGTGAGGCTAGAGAAGTAGGTTTGCAGGAACCAGTCTATACAGTACATTACAGGAGACATTAGGATTTACATCATAGCCTAGGTCATTAGGAAATCAAGGAAGGAGTTTTAAGCACATGGCCATAACGATCAGATATGGAGTCTGAAAAAATCACTGGACACTGGACAAAGAATGTTATTTTACAAATTACCAAAGTTGATCTGGGAGAACACTGAAATAGGTTATGATGATGGTAGTCTAGAACAAACAAAGTGGTGGTAATGGTGATGGAAAGTAGATGAATTCAAGAGGTATTTCAAGTATAACAGCCAGTAATGTGATAACAGAGGTTGATTGAGTACAGGGATTTTTGAGAGGGATGGGAGAGAATTAGAGAACATCTTCTAAAACATCAGCTCTGAGTCTTAAAGAATTAAAGACATTAAAGATAATGAGAATTCCTGCTTGAACAAATGTTCTGAGATAAAGACAAAGAAAACTAAAGACAGAACTAGTCACACGCGTACGACGAAGTCAGTGAGTGGTGTGTCCTTTGGGATGGTTTGTATTTGGGTCACTGCCATAAGATGAAAATGGACATCCAGGCAAAGTCAGATGCCAAAGGGCTTTCAAGGGGAAAAAAAATTTGAAATTTACCCTAGAGACTGTACAAACGATTTTACTGAAGACAGAAACAAGATTTTATATGCCTTTTGGAAAGACTCCTTTGCCAGTGGTATGGGGAGAAATTGTTACTGAACCCAAGTCCATGTGTCCAATGCACAGTGAAGCCAAACAATACCAAAACATCAGAATTTGGAGCAGAGAAGAGTTTACTGCAGAGCCACACAAGGAGATGGGTGGCTCTTGCCTTAAAAAACTCTGGAACTTCCTAAAAGTGTTCCACAAAGCCCTTTTATAGGCAAGGTGGGGGAGGGGTGTGGTTAGTTGTTGCAAACTTCTTGGTGTCAGAGCCTTTGTTCTTGAGGTCAGGTCATAATGTTCCTGTTAAGCTCCACCCAAACAAATGTTGTTTTCTGTTCTGACAAGAAAGGGCAAGGTAGCAAACACCAATCAGGTTAATTCTCAACTTACAACAATTACCCTTCTTTGTGAATATCCCCAACCACAGAGATGGACCTGAAGTAATGACATGCAATGTCCTTGCAACTTATATCTGACTTCTAGCCACCTCTTGAAGTGAAGTCGCTCAGTCATGTCTGACTCTTTGCGACCCCGTGGACTGTAGCCCACCAGGCTCCTCCATCCATGGGATTCTCCAGGCAAGAATACTGGAGTGGGTTGCCATTTCCTTCTCCAGGGGATCTTCCTGACCCAGGAATTGAACCTGGGTCTCCCGGATTGCAGGTAGACAGACGCTTTAACCTCTGAGCCACCAGGGAAGTACAGATAACTGATCTAAGCTATACCAATTTTTGAAACTTGAATGGAAAGTGTGAAGCTGGTTGAAGCTGTTACCTCAATGGCAGTGTCCATATGGCAGTTGCTGAGGCCTCCATGGAACTGCCTGTGACACACGGAGATTGCTGCTGCCATTAAGTCACATAGGTGGGGGTAGGGGAGAGGTTTGTTGATGCTCCAAGGCCTGGGCCCAGCTAGTGGGCAGCCTTGGTGCCCACAGAGCCCTCAGCCTGTCCTGGACCCCTGATTCACTCACCAGCCCTGAGGAGAAGGCCGAGATCTGGCTCTCACCACACTCTACTGGGAGGATCACCCGGATCCTGGCTATTAGAGCAGGACCTCTAGCCAGCCCACTAAGGGTCTCACGCTAATGGTCACACACAAAGGGATGCAGCCTGCCCTGCCCCTGTTACAATCTGGGAGGGCACTGCAGGGACCTGGACTGCAGCCAAGCTGAGATTTGCACTGTCCACTAGCATATGTCTGGCGTGTGGGTGGATGGAGGCCAGCATCTCTGGTCCCAGAATGGGGCACTGAATGTTCCCTGTACTAGGGTGAAGGGGCCATGGGTGTGTGTGTGTGTGTGTGTGTGTGTGTGTGTATGTGTGTGTGTGAAATCCTGGATTCTAGTGGGGCAGCCCTGCTGGCCCACCTGTTCAAATGGGCATGCAGCCAAGTCTCAGGGATGGCTTAGTAGGAATTGGCAGGCCAGAAGTGCAGAGAGCTTCATTACCACCTACAGGGCCACTTCCTCTACTCTCTGACCTCAGGAAGACAAATGCTGGTGCTTCTTGGCCTCCCTCCCCCTCTCAGTGGTACCCCCATAGCAGCTTTCCCGCCTCTAACAGGACAAAGCTCACCCACTGGGCCACATCCACCCCTACTGCAAAGTGAACTGGGGACAAGGCAACTAGGTATGACAGGTCATAATGACCTGTGTGACAGAAATTTATGAGGTTCAGAACTAGTAGAGGAGCAAAGGCATTTTAAAAATGGGACAAAAAAATATTTAAAAGGTAAGAAAACAGTCTGTGGTTACCAAATGGGTATGGAAAGTTAAGAGAAAAGGAAGAGACTGGGACTATCCTTGTTTCTGTCTTGGAACTAGGTAAACTGTGATACCATTTGCAGATACAAGGAACAGAATTAAGATAAATTAAAGTGACAATGAGAAGAAGTGAAACTCTCACTGTTTGCAGATGACATGATCCTCTACATAGAAAACCCTGAAGACTCTACCAGAAAATTACTAGAGCTAATCAATGAATATAGTAAAGTTGCAGGATATAAAATTAACACACAGAAATCCCTTGCATTCCTATACACTAACAATGAGAAAACAGAAAGAGAAATTAAGGAAACAATACTATTCACCATTGCAACAAAAAGAATAAAATACTTAGGAGTATATCTACCTAAAGAAACAAAAGAACTATACATAGAAAACTATAAAACACTGATGAAAGAAATCAAAGAGGACACAAATAGATGGAGAAATATACTGTGTTCATGGATTGGAAGAATCAATATTGTGAAATGAGTATACTACCCAAAGCAATCTATAGATTCAATGCAATCCCTATCAAGCTACCAATGGTATTCTTCACAGAACTAGAACAAACAATTTCACAATTTATATGGAAATAACAAAAAACCTCAAATAGTCAAAGCAATCTTGAGAAAGAATGGAAGTGGAGGAATCAACCTGCCTGACTTCAGGCTCTACTACAAAGCCACAGTCATCAAGACAGTATGGTACTGGCACAAAGACAGAAATATAGATCAGTGGAACAGAACTGAAAGCCCAGAGATAAATCCACATACCTATGAACACCTTATCTTCGACAAAGGAGGCAAGAATATACAATGGAAAAAAGATAACCTCTTTAACAAGTGGTGCTGGGAAAACTGGTCAACCACTTGTAAAAGAATAAAACTAGAACACTTTCTAACACCATACACAAAAATAAACTCAATGGATTAAAGATCGAAATGTAAGACCAGAAACTATAAAACTCCTAGAGGAGAACATAGGCAAAACACTCTCTGACAAAAATCACAGCAAGATCCTCTATGACCCACCTCCCAGAATATTGGAAATCAAAGCAAAAATAAACAAATGGGACCTAATGAAACTTAAAAACTTTTGCACAACAAAGGAAACTATAAGCAAGGTGAAAAGACAGCCTTCAGAATGGGAGAAAAGAATAGCAAATGAAGAAACAGACAAAGGATTAATCTCAAAAATATACAAGCAACTCCTGCAGCTCAATTCAAGAAAAATAAATGACCCAATCAAAAAATAGGCCAAAGATCTAAACAGACATTTCTCCAAAGAAGACATACAGATGGCTAACAAACACATGAAAAGATGCTCAACATCACTCATTATCAGAGAAATGCAAATCAAAACCTCAATGAGGTACCATTACACACCAGTCAGAATGGCTGCTATCCAAAAGTCTACAAGCAATAAATGCTGGAGAGGGTGTGGAGAAAAGGGAACCCTCTTACACTGTTGGTAGGAAAGCAAACCAGTACAGCCGCTATGGAGAACAGTGTGGAGATTCCTTAAAAAACCGGAAATAGAACTGCCATATGACCCAGCAATCCCACTTCTGGGCATACACACCGAGGAAACCAGGTCTGAAAGAGACACATGCACCCCAATGTTCATCACAGCACTGTTTATAATAGCCAGGACATGGAAGCAACCTAGATGCCCATCAGCAGACGAATGGATAAGGAAACTGTGGTATATATACACTATGGAATATTACTCAGCCATTAAGAAGAATTCATTTGAATCAGTTCTAATGAGATGGATGAAACTGGAGCCCATCATACAGAGTGAAGTAAGCCAGAAAGATAAAGACCAGTACAGTATACTAATGCATATATATGGAATTTAAAAAGATGGTAACGACAACCCTATATGCAAAACAGAAAAAGAGACACAGATGTACAGAACAGACTTTTAGACTCTGTGGGAGAAGGCGAGGGTGGGATGTTCAGACAGAACAGCATTGAAACAAGTATACTATCAAGGGTGAAACAGATACCAGCCCAGGTTGGATACATGAGACAAGTGCTCAGGGCTGGTGCACTGGGAAGACCCAGAGGGATGGGATGGAGAGGGAGGTGGGAGGGGGGATCGGGATGGGGAATACATGTAAATCCATGGCTGATTCATGTCAACGTATGGCAAAAACCACTACAATATTGTAAAGTAATTAACCTCCAACTAATAAAAATAAATGGAAAAAAAAAGTGACAATGAGTAACTGTGACCAAGTAAATAACAAATATTACTATATTCTGTCTTTCATCATAGTTACTGGTATAATTATCCTATTCTACATACCATTATTAAACTTGGGTTCAGTGGGAACAGGGATAATGTCAACAAAACTCCTCTCTTTTCACCCCATATATGGGGGCTTACATGTGGTAGGTCCTCAACAAATATATGCCTTGAATAAATAATAATTTTGTCAAACAAGTTGATATGTGAATCGGCTAAGACTGTGTGCTTAGCTGTAGCAATTACAGGCAAAACAAATAATGACAGGGTAAACACATAGGAGTTTATTTTTTTTCAGGTAACAAGTAGTCTGGAGCTGGGCAGACCAAGGACGGTTCAACCCTAAATCAGCCATGACATCATAGAACAAGGTTCCTTCTCCTTCTATTGCATTTCCTAGCATTTGGTTTCATGTTCATGCTCAACACCCAGGCATTGGTTCCATTTTCCTGACAGGAAGAAGGCTGAAGGGCCCAGAGATATCTCCCTTCAGGTTCTGAGATTCAGTTTTGCAAAGAAAGTCCTTCCCAGGATGTCTGTACTTACATCTCCCTGTCAAGCACTGTGTCACACGGCCAACCTTGGCTGAAAGATGTCTAAAGGAGAAGGAAGGGAGGGAGAAGGTAGTTGGAAACAAATATTTAATGAGCCAATCTAAATTTGCCATGGTAGAAGTCATACTTATTTTATCAAAGGTTTTAAGGGTGAAAAAAAGAGATAAAGAGAAAACCAGAGTTGGGAAAAAAAAATGTTAAGAGAAAAGTAAGATAGCACCCCAAACCTGGTTTCTAACACCAGTCTCCAATAAAAGGAAGCAGGCCTCCTTGGAAAAATGGCTGATTCTAAGTCTGTGACAGAAAGTACACAAGAATGCCTGAAACATCTTGCAGTGACATAAAATAAGGAAGTGCTTAGAAAACAAACAAAACGGTGTTAATGGGGCTATGTCCAAGGGGCACACAAGAGGCAATTGAAAGCCAATTTAATGGTTCAAAGCTTGAACAATTTGGGCAATAAAATAAAGTAGTATTAGATTAAAACCCAAAGCATAAAATACATCTCCATGAGTTCATACTCATGATTGAATATATAAACAAATGGAGGAGAAAAGATAAATCTTCTGTGCAGAAGAATTCCAAGTAATTTATTGTAGATACTCTTCCTTCAAGGAAGTAAAGCATAACTCTGACTCTAAGTGTAGGCCGTGCACAGAGACTTCCTTGTAAAAAGCAGTATATGGAAAGGAGAGGGGCAAAATAACTTTACTGTGGATAAACCTGACGAACACTACTTCAGCCAGGTGATCAAGGGTAATATCAACAGTGATGAATCACATGGATAGTATGTACTTTTGATACAATGTGACAAGAATGGCACTTTATCTTTGTGGTATCCTCCCAAAAACCCATACTGCAGTAAGATCATGAGAAAAACCTCAGATAAATCCCAATTGAGGGACATTCTACAAAATACCAGTATACCTCAGAACTGTCAAGAACATTGAAAATGAAGTCTGAGAAACTGTCTGCAGCCGACAAACTAAAGTGAAGTGAAAACTAAACATAAAGTGGCACCCTGGATGGGCTCCTGGAACAGAAAAAATATATTAGGTAAAAATTAAGAAAACCTGACTAAGCACTGGGTAGCTAATAATAATGTATCAATATTGGTTTATTAATTGTAATGAATGTCCCATACTATTGTAAAATGTTAATAGGAGAAAGTACATGCATGTGTGTGTGTGTGTTTTGGTGGTGGAGGGTAGGGTACATGGGAACTCTATGCCATTTTCTCAATTTTTCAATAAAGCTAATGCTTCTCTTAAAAATTTTCTGTTAAAAAAAAATGGTACCTGTAATAACACCACAGTATTAACACTTTGAGATATATTTTACCAGTTTTGTTTTCCTCTATGAACATGCGTATTCACACATCCAATAGTTTTATGGCTTTTCTTTTTATTTTAATTAAATGATAAATACACTAATGTCTACTCATACTCCATCAGTCATGTGCTTATCATACATAGCGATCCTTAGATCTTAGCTCAAAAGTTATATTATCTGGGAGATCCTCCTTGGTTCCCAGAGCTGGTTAAGTCCTTCTGACAGGCATGGACTTGGATTTCTATACTGCTTTTTCCTAGTGCATATTACATTCATCATAAAATAATCAATTGAGAAATTAATCATTATTAATGTCTGTCTTCCCTCTAAAATGTAAGTTTCATGTATTATTCATCACAATTTCCCCAGCATGGTGCCTTGGGCACAGCAGGCATTCAATGAAGAGTGACTAAATAAATGAAAGAACAGTACATGTACACAGCAAAGTAACTATTAAAATCATGTGAACAGATAGGGAAAAATGCTCAAGATACCTTAGTAAAAAAGAAAGATGCAAAACAATGTGCACAGGAAATTTTTATTTTTAATAGTAATAACTAAAGCTTACTCAATGCACATAAAAAAATAAACAGCTTTGGGTGAGAAATTTAAGCATACTTTCAATTTCTAATGTATATAACTGTCATGTTTCAATTTTAATAAGTATGCATATTTTTGTAAGTAAAAAAACAAAGGTAAAATGCATTCATTATGGAGAAGTTGGAAAATAAAGACAAGTTCCTTTTTAAGAACATATACCTCTTGTCAATCTCTATATACCAAACACAACCACCATTAACATTTGTACCTTACATACTTATTTTTGTTTGCTGTGGAATGGACAATTTTATATTTTGAGTTCTATGTCTCATTTTATCCACATAATCATCCACTCAGGTAGAGAGCCCCTAGCCACAGAAGAAGTGGCATAAAAGGTTAAATATGAACATGTGGTACTAGGGCTGGTTAAACACTGTCAGAGGAATGGTGTCTCCTGACAGTCTCGCACTCCTTACTAGCCCTAACAGTTTAACAATAAATAGTGAAACCTGAGATTTCACGTGTATGATGTAACAGATTTTATTTTCTTGGGCTCCAATATCACTGCATACAGTGACTACAGCCATGAAATTAAAAGCCTCTTGCTCCTTGGAAAGAAAGCTATGACAAACCTAGATGGCCTATTAAAAAGCAGAGACATCACTTTGCCAACAAAGGTCTGATAAGTCAGAGCTATGGTTTTTCCAGTTGTCATGTATACATGTAAGAGTTGGACCATAAACAAGACTGAGCACCAAAGAATTGATGCTTTCTAATGGTGGTGCTGGAAAAAACTCTTGAGTCTCTCTTGGACTTCAAGATCAAACCGGTCAATCCTAAAGGAAATCTAATGCTGAAGACTAATGCTGAAGCTAAAGCTGTAGTATTTTGCACTTTATGCATAGAGCCAGGAGAAGGCAATGGCACCCCACTCCATTACTCTTGTCTGGAAAATCCCATGGATGGAGGAGCCTGGTAGGCTGCAGTCCATGGGGTCGCTAAGAGTTGGACATGACCGAGCGACTTCACTTTCATTTTTCACTTTCATGCATCGGAGAAGGAAATGGCAACCCACTCCAGTATTCTTGCCTGGAGAATCCCAGGGATGGGGGAGCCTGGTGGGCTGCCGTCTATGGGGTCGCACAGAGTCAGACACGATTGAAGTGACTTAGCAGCAGCAGCAGCATAGAGCCAACTCACTGGAAAAGATCCTGATGTTAGGAAAGACTGAAGGCAAAAGGAGAAGGGGGCAGCAGAAGACAAGACAGTTAGTATCACCAACTCAATGGACATGAATTTGAGCAAACTCTGGAGATAGTGCAGGACAGGGGAGCCTGGCATGATGCAGTCCATGGGGTCACAAAGAATCAGACATGACTTAGAAACTGAACAACAATAACTGTGCAACAACTGAATTTTAATTTAACAGCTATCTCTACATGTGCGTGTGTGTGTGTGTGTGTGTGTGCATGTGTGTGTGTTAAGTTGCTTCAGTTGTGTTGGCTCTTTGCAACCCTATGGACTGTATCCCGTTAGGCTCTTTTGTTTATGAGATTTCCATGGCAAGAATACTGGAGTAGGTTGCCATGTCCTCCTCCAGGGGATCTTCCCATCCCAGGAATTGAACCCACATCATTTTGTCTCCTGTATTAGCAGATGGGTTTTTTACAACTAGCGCCACTTGGGAAGTCTTAACAGCTCTACATTTAAATTAATCACCTTTATAATATTTCAAAAGTCATACATATAGACATATTTATTGTGGCCCTAAGAAGACATCAATAGTAATTTTAAAAACTGGGTTAACTAGTGAGGCATGTGACAACTTGGATATAACCTCAGGGGAATTAGGCTGGTCGAAAAAAGTCATCTCAAGGGTTATATACTATATGCCATTTACATAAAATTCTTGAAATGACAAAATTTTAGAGGGGGACAGCAGATTAACACTGGCCCAGGACTAGGGATGGTGAAGAGGACTGGGTGTGGCTATAAAGTGGTAGTATGAGGGAGCTCTTTGTGCATATGGAACAGTTCTATATTGGGGCTACAGTGGTAGTCAGACAAAGCTACACAAGACAAAATTGCACAGAACCGGATACACACATAGAGAAATGCGTGTAAAACTGATGAAATCTGAATAAGGTTTATGGATTGTATGGATATAAATTTCCTGGTTTTGCTATAGTACTATAGTTTTGTAGGAAGTTAAATCACTACAGATGGTGATTGCAGCCATGAAATTAAAAGACACTTACTTACTCCTTGGAAGGAAAGTTATGACCAACCTAGATAGCATATTAAAAAGCAGAGACGTTACTTTGCCAACAAAGGTCTGTCTAGTCAAGGCTATGGTTTTTCCAGTGGTCATGTATGGATATGAGAGTTGGACTGTGAAGAAAGCTGAGTGCAGAAGAATTGATGCTTTTGAACTGTGCTGTTGGAGAAGACTCTTGAGAGTCCCTTGGACTGCAAGGAGATCCAACCAGTCCATCCTAAAGGAGATCAGTCCAGGGTGTTAACTGGAAGGACTGATGCTGAAGTTGAAACTGCAATACTTTGGCCACTTCATGAGAAGAGTTGACTCATTGGGAAAGACCCTGATGCTGGGAGGGATTGGGGGCAGGAGGAGAAGGGGACAACAGAGGATGAGATGGCTGGATGGCATCACTGACTCAATGGACATGAGTTTGAGTAAACTCCGGGAGTTGGTGATGGACAGGGAGGCCTGGCGTGCTGCGATTCATGGGGTCGCAAAGAGTCAGACACGACTGAGCGACTGAACTGACTGACTGACTGACCACTGGGGAAAATTAGGTGAAGAATACACAAGAACTCTGTACTACTTTGACAACATGTGAATGCTTACCAATTTGAAATGAAAAATTTTTTAAATGGGCCAAAAAAAAAAGGTTGATAAATGATACAAAAAAAAAAATACCCATCATAATTTTCCCTTGCCAGAAACCCTTTGTATCAGGTTTTTAGGGATATTCAATACACAGAGCAATAACTAGATTGGAAGAAATACAACATTGCAGAGCTGTGCAACAACAGAATGGGATCTCAAGCATGAAGGGAGTTCCTCATTGGAGGTATTTCAACAAAGAGGATGATTTTCTATGGGATATGGTAAGAGATATGGTAAGAAAACTCATATTAGTTTTTAAGTGGGGTTCCCCTGGTGGCTCAGATGGTAAAGAATATGCTACAGTGCAAAAGACTAGGGTTTGAGTCCTGCATTGGGAAGATTCTCTGGAGAAGGGAATGGCAACCCACTGTAGTATTCTCGCCTGAAGAATTCCACAGACAGAGAAGCCTGGGGGTTATAGTCCATGGGGTCATAAACAGTTGCACACGACTGAGTGACAAATACACACACAAATATCTACTCTAAGCCACCATTTATAGATTTGACTAACATATGGGATAGGTACACAAATCCCACTCCCTCTTTTCCCAACGTGTGATCATATCAATCATTATGAGATCGTACCACTCCTTTCCAAATGTCCCCTGGAAGCCTCCTAATTGTTAACCCTGCTTATTTAACTTATATGCAGAGTACATCATGCGAAATGCTGGGCTGGATGAAGCACAAGGTGGAATCAAGATTGCAGGGAGAAATATCAATAACCTTAAATATGCAGATGATACCACCCTTATAGCAGAAAGTGAAGAAGAACTAAAGAGCCTTTTGATGAAAGTGAAAGAGGAGAGTGAAAAAGCTTAAAACACAACATTCAAAAAACTAAGATAATGGCATCCAGTTCCATCACTTCATGGCAAATAGATGGGGAAACAATGGAAACAGTGACAGACTTTTTTTCTTGGGCTAAAAAAATCACTGCAGATGGTGACTGCAACCATGAAATTAAAAGATGTTTGCTCCCTGGAAGAAAAGCTATGACCAATCTAGACAGCATATTAAAAAGCAGAGACATTACTTTGCCAACAAAGCTCCATCTAATCAAAGCTATGGTTTTTGCAGTAGTCATGTATGGATGTGAGAGTTGGTCCATAAAGAAAGCTGAGTGCCGAAGAACTGATGCTTTTGAACTGTGGTGTTGAAGAAGACTCTTGAGGGTCCCTTGGACTGCAAGGAGATCAAACCAGTCCATCCTAAAGGAAATCAGTCCTGAATATTCACTGGAAGGACTGATGCTGAAGCTGAAGCTCCAATACTTTGGCCACCTGATGTGAAGAACTGACCCACTGGAAAAGACCTTGATGCCTGGAAAGACTGAAGGCAGGAGCAGAAGGGGATGTAGAGGATGAGACAACTGGATGGCATCACCGACTCAATGGACATGAGTTTGAGTAAGCTATGGGAGTTGGTGATGGACACAGAAGCCTGGAATGCTGCAGTCCATGGGGTCACAAAGAGTTGGACACAACTGAATGACGGAACTAAACTGATCACTCTTTTCCAAATGTCCCCTGCTGCTGCTGTTGCTAAGTCGCTTCAGTTGTGTCCGACTCTGTGCAATCCCATGGAAAGGAACCTACCAGGCTCCTCCGTCCATGGGATTTTCCATGCAAGAGTACTGGAGTGGGCTGCCATTGCCTTCTCCACCAAATGTCCCCTGGAATCCTCCTAATTGTTAACCAATACTCTGGGTAGTCATTGCCAGTTAGTCAGAGCTGATACCTCCTAACAATGCAGTCCATATTCTATAAAATCTTCAATAATGGCAAAACTATAAATTTTAATTCAAAATAAAGCTTTGCCAAACTTTGTGCGAGAACTTAGAAGACTAACAGCCTAATAGGTTCTAGAGAAGACTGTCTCCAGCTGCAACAGTAATCATAATCACTATGATAATGCTTTGAAATTTAAAAGCCACTCTGATCTAACGACCTAATAGTAATGGTACTTTATCATTGAAAATAAATTAGTCTTACCTTTCAAACTCTTCTTACAGAAAAGGTGAGAAATTATTCTTGGCCCATAACAGGTGAAATTTGAGCACATGCAAAGTGAGCAATAGTTTGTCCCAAACACAGTTAACAACAAACAAAAAAGTATACCCAAGTACTACTTGAGTATAAAGCTCAAGACTTTGAATCTTTTGAGCATTCTAAAAACACTTCAATTTCAAAAGGAGCATAAAATAGAAAATCTCAAATAGGAAAATTAAGTTTATACTTAGTAACTAAAACTATTATCTCTGACAATTGAAGAGTTAATATTAATAATAACTAACTTTGAAAGATTATAAATTAAAGAAAGCAAAGGGAATCAAAACTGGCTGTCACTGCCAGATAGGAAAACTTTGTTGAATACCTAGAATTTAGGAGCAGCTCATGATACTAAAGGAAAAGTACACTTCAGCTAATAAACAGACCTAAAGCACAGAGATAAAAGGTTCTTTGAAGAGTTTCATTGTTTCTTAAGACGTTTTAAGGAATAAGAAAGTGTAAAACCAAAGACTTCGGCTAGCTGAGAAATAAAATAAAAATATCAGACCTCCTGTAGACATCTGTTTTCTAATATGGTCCATCATCAAATCCTCTCAAATAGCTGTTCTACTCCACAAGACTATCTGTCCTAACATTCTGGGCCTGCTAACACCAAATTTACAGATGTACCCAATTAGAGCCAAGCAAACCGATTGCCATTTTTAGCAGTATCATTAGGGATGGTGCTATATTCTTTCCTTCTTTTTTTTTTTTTTTTTTTGCAAAAGAGGAAGTTGCTCCCAATAGAAAGCATCTTTAAAGGGTCAACTACAAAGCAACGCCAAAATATGAGGTTTTATTATGATAACGAAAATGCACCTTTGTAACAAAAATACTGTTGTGTTTTATGATATATTTTGATTTTTCTCTTGGTAATTGTCAGTGAGATTGCTGACGCATGATGTAAAAACAAGAAAAGCTTTAGAAAGATTCTCTGAGGTAAAAATGGTTGCTTCCTTCAGTCAGCAGTGACTTCTGACTTCCTGATCTTAGTCTTTCCTTATTCCCTACTGTCATCGCAACCAAGAGAAATCATTTGGTAATAAACTGATTTAATAAATCAGTTTTATTTAATAAATAAAAAAATTGGTAATAAACTATCTACTCCTACCATTTTGTAATTATTTGTATATGTAACTTTCTCTCCCATTGTCCTCATTTAGAATAAAACACTTTATCTCATACATTTTCTATCCGTAGTGTTGAGCATGATGCTTCCACATAGCAGGCCTTGGGGAAATGTTTACCAAACATTTAATAATCATGGCAAAACCCTCCACTGTTTACTAGAATTTTATTTTCCAGGTTTTTCTAGACTAAATAAAAGAGAACAGCAACATCCAACAACTTGTGCTTTGCCTCTGCAGTTCATTATTTTTCACATCCAGGAGACTAGCTAGTTGAGTCTCTTATTTCTTTGTGTCAAAAGTTAAGACTTCAGAGGCAGATAATGACCTCCTCAAGGGCAGGAATCACATCTTATTTGTGTCTATACTCCTAGTACCTGGCTATGGAATATGAGCTCAATAAATAAATGTTTGCTGAGTAAAGGCATTATCAAACTGATCCACAGTGTATTTTCCATACTGGCTAAAAATAATTTATAATATTGTACCCATACTCCATGTAAAAGAATCTCAAAATATTTGTCCCATTAGAGTTTACAAGGCAATTTGGTGCAGAGCAGTGATATATTAAATTGAATTCAGTTCCTAAGTTCTATATAGAGTAAAATCTGAACATGAAAAAAAAAAAAGAGGAAAAACTACCTCAGCTAGAATACATTCGGAAAACCCTTGCCTTAGTGAGACCACAGCAAACAGGTGAAGCTGAGTTGCCATGCGTTTTTATATTGAGAGGATAAATGAGCAGTGACATGGCCACAGAAGAGCCAGAAGCAGTTAAACTCCTTGTAAACTCTACATTCTCTGGGCTAATTAAGGTTCTCAAGTGGAAACCCCACCTTTCTATTTTGGAAGTAATTTTAAAAAGATGTTTGTGAGGTCTTTTGATCTATTTTCCTTCAACAATATACAGATGAAATTTTCTTGGCTTATAAGTTAAAGATGATTTTTCTAATTGGGATCTGGAAATCCACCTGCATCTTTCTCACTGCTTTTTTAAAATCTCTCTCCCTTTTAGTGACCAAGATTCTTTGATATGAATATAATCAACATAAATGTTAAGTTACTTGAATCTGAAGTCATTATGAAGAATGGATTAAGATTTAAAAATAGGTACAAATAGAAGATGATAGTATAAATAGGACAAAGAACTGGAGATAACTGTAATTTTTCCATAAACTATAACCATAGACTGCATCTAACTTTTCACAGTTTAGAAATCTAATACTATACAGTTAGAAATTTGTCTACTAAATGTTCTAAATTTTAAAAGAAATATGATCTCAAAATATTCTCCACAGACTATAAGAGAGAAAATCTCCCCATTTGCTAAGCCATTTCAGTCATCTATTTAAGCATCCTTCTCCTGTTTCCCTGCCCTACTCCCACCCAGATTCATCTTTCGATTTTAGAGACTGATATAATGAACTTCATCATTAGTGGCCTATTAACTTTGATAAAGGGACTCTAAAATATTGATAACAAACACTTTCAACTATTCTATTGTGATAAAAAAACTACAATACTCTGGGTCTTGCTTTTGGTCTTGACAATCTTTCAAACAGATGAGTAAACACAGAACTTCTTTTTTTCCCCCCAAAATCACAATTTTAATGAAATTTAAATGACAGTCTTCTCTTGCTATTGCAAAAGGGACATATAATAGAATAAGTTCCCTACATATGAACCTTCAAGTTGTGAACTTTCAAAGATGTGACTGTGTTCGCATGTCTAATCATGTAAGTTCGTCCATATGTCTGGAGTACATTGTCAAATGTATGCATCTCTT